>NW_026000224.1:3850657-4015161 GCF_001458135.2 Marmota marmota marmota | reverse complement strand
GGGGTCCAGGATGGAGGGGTCCAGGATGGAGGGGTCCAGGATGGAGGGAGACCAGGATGGAGGGGTCCAGGATGGAGGGAGACCAGGATGGAGGGGTCCAGGATGGAGGGGTCCAGGATGGAGGGGGACCACGATGGAGGGAGCTGCCAGAGCTAAGCATCGTGCCAGGTCTTGGGGACCTGTTGGGGGCTGATACTGGTGGTAAGGCTGGTGGAGTCTGGCTGGAGCTGGGTTCAGGGGCCTCTCTGCCAGTCCCTGTCTGTGCTGCAGAGGCCAGTGCACCTGGTTCACTCCTGTCCCTTGCCTTCCACTCACCAGCTCTTCTTGCTTCCTGTTTCTGCTGACTCCTGCCTTCCCACTCAGGCTGGGAAGAGAGCCTGTGCCTCTGCGGGGGTCCTGACCTTTAGGGGTGTCTGCTGTGACTGGCGGGGGCAGGTACCAAGCTGTATTTAATCATGGCTCTAAGCAGAAAAGTGACGTCCCTTCTCAAGCAGGAGGAACGTCAGCCAGGGATGTTTGCAGCATTCACACTGGACACTGGGCACAACGTGGAGCAGAGTGGAGTAGAGTTCAGATAAAGCTGGCTGATGGCTGACGGGAGATCACAGCTCAGTCATCCACATGCTCAGGGGTCCTCCACGCCCTGCATTTTGAACAAACCTGCAAATATTTGGGAAATTTGGGGAAAGGAAACTTCTAAGACTGGCTTCTCTCTCAGTCTTCTTATCCCCATCATTACGTTTTAGTAGATGAAATACTAATGTTCTTCAGGAAAAGAGCAACAGGGAAGCCCACAAATTATAGCTCATCTCAGCTGTTCATTCCGAAGTGCTGAGCACACACCATCTGATCCGAGCTGATCGCAGGGTGTGGATGTGTTCTCCACCCCTCCCTGGGCTGGCACGGAGCTCCCCTCCGCCCAGGATGACATTTGCTCCTATGAATAGTCTTTGGCTACTGCAGCTGAATTTTTAAAGTGCCAAAGCAGCTCACCCTTTGGTACTCTTCGGATCTGAACTTGTGATTGACACTGTTTTATGTGCTCGTGAGTGTTCTCTAAGGACCCACACTGGCTTGAACGGAGACCCATTTCTTCACAGGGGCCCATGTGGTTCTTATATTTTGTGGGTGTTTAGGAGAACCTGCCTTTCCATTAGCAACGCCACCATTGCCCACTCCTTGCAGAATGTTTTTAGGACCAAAATTTTCTTGTACTTGATTTTTGGACTTTGGCATTTAGATTGTGATTTGAGTTAAATTTTAAATCCAGTGTCCGTGTGTCTTAGCACCTGAGGGCACTAGGCCTTGTCTACCCACAAGGGATTTACTGCCCATCTGGAAACACGAAGTAGCCTTAGTTTCTTAATTGCTGTTGTGTTGGGGACGCTTTGAACTGAGACCCTGGGAGGCAAAGTGCCCTGTGGAAGTTTCTAAAATTTGAGACCAAAGAAAACTCTCTCGATTCTGGGACTCTGTCCAAGTAGAAAATAAAACCCTTGCAAGTTCCTGCATCATGAAGTCAGGGCTGGAATTAGACCCCAGGCTGGCTGAGCACTGTCTCTGGTGTGGCCTGGGGAGGAGCAGAAGGCTGGGTCCTACTGAGGTAATGGGTGGGATCAACTCTTGCCTCTTCAGGTTAGCTGCAGACAGAGTCTGGCTGGGCACCTCCCCCTCCTGGCCTCCTGGCCTCCCTGCTGCCTCCCGCCTCTGCCCCAGGCACTGTGCTTCCGCAGCCCTGAACAGTACCAGCCGTGGACAGACCCCTTTGTGCCCTCTCCTCGTACGTGTGTGCTGGTCTGGGACATGTCCACTTCTATTGCAGTATGTTTTCTGCTGTGTGAAACGTTCACTGGAGAGACCTGTGGAAAGAGTGAGAGGAACAGGAGCAGGTGGAGGTCCTCGCCTGTGGAGCCCTTCCTGGGAGTCCCCAGCTCTGGGGACCACTGCCATAAGTCAGTGGGTCTTGGTCACTTTACAGCCCACAGGCTCTCCTAAAAACCAGACGGAAGCCCGTGGACCTGCCCTGGGCGCGCCCCAGCCTGGAAGGTGCAAGCTCTGGGCACAGGGCTCTCTCCGCTTCCTGTGTCCCGCCCTGGGTGTGAGCACGAAGTGCTAATGGGTTACTTGACAGCTAATTGGTGCTAATGCGCTAGGTGGCTCTGGCCACCCTGTGCCTCCAGTCTGTCTGTGAGGACAGACTGGGAGCCCAGGGGCAGGCTGCTGCCTCGGCCTCTTAGGCTCAGCCTGCTGCTCCCCTCCTTCCCGCAGGCTCCGCCGGAGTCCGTGTGTTCTATGTCCCTCCCGTTCCTCGAGCTCCTCCCTCCTCAGGAAAAGGAGGCAGGCACCATCCAGATTCAGAACACGGAAAAGCTGTGTGTTCTGTAGGAAGGTGAGGGCCAGCAGGGCCCGTGTGGCGCAGAGCGTGCAGGGGACCTTTCCTGAGCTTCCGGTCCTGGTCCTGGAGTTCAGCTAAGACATCTTAATTGATGACATGTAGGCAACATTGTATCCTAAATCACAAGGTTTTCCAAGTACGTTGTTTATCCAGTCATAGAGTTCCTCTCGGGAAGCGGGAAGCGTAGGTGCTGGGTACATACATTCTAAGGGTTTATAGTATGCACGGTTTTTCATGATAAAGTGAACCGACGAGAATCATCAGTCAGGGTCATCACCCTTCCATTAAGCACAGAGTTGAAGCACAACTTGTGGCTGATGAACTCAAGTCTCATCCTCTTCCTCCCTGTGGGATCTGATGGCCCAACATAGAATAAAAAACCCTGATTCACAAGGAGATAGTTGCAAAAGGAAGCAAGATTTACCCGGAAGTCTCAGGACATGATTCAGGTAGTAGGAACTCTCCCCAAGGCCCAAGCACATCAGATTTGACTGTCATGCAAAGTTCGTGCTATTGCCCTTTGTCATGTACTGAGGATATGATGGGCCTGAGCACAGGCTTTTACTACAGGTTTAAGAATCGCTAAAATACGTAATGCATAGGATGTTTTCAGCACAAGATTCAATTTGAAAACCCTGGAGTGCAATTTGGAGACCACCTTACTGACCGTGGCCCAAGGGTGTTGACAGGTAGAGAGGCTGGTGAGATTTCTGGTGGCTGATTCCAGTCTCTGGGCCATCATCTGCCTGCTCCCTGAGGTCCAGACAGATCCTCTCTTCCCTCGGCAGTCGGGAGCCAGGGTTTGCCCTGTTGACTGGCCACTGCTGGACATCTTGCGTGGGGCTGCCCCGTTGGCTCCGCTGTGTGGCTGGGTGGTTGCACTGGGCTTCTGGGTCCCCTTTCCAAGGCTTGGCCTGTCCCTGTGTGACCCCCACATGGGCTTCAGTTTAGGGGATTGTGATTGGGCCGTGGGTGCAGGACGCTTTGCCTCTTGGCCAGGTGCTCTGACCCCGAACACTTCCAGCCAGGTCTGTGGATGGGTCTCTGCTTTTGCTCTGTCTGTCGAGTTACTGCCAGCAGGGGTGGCATTGGAGAAAGGCTTAGGCCTTATCCCAGAAGGGCGTATTTCTATTTGGAGAATGCACTTAGGAAATGACAATGCTGTTTGAAAGAAGTACACAAACAGTGAGTGAATATGGATAAGGAGAGTAGTGACCCCCAGCCCAGCCCAGGTGTGCTCGGGCGGTCCTGGTGGCCGTGAGCATGTGCACTCCCCAGGCAGAGCCACCTCGGACGTGGGAAAGGCATCCACACGAGGACGGGACTTGTGTGCTGGCACCACACTGTAGCTGTGTGCCGGGCAGCACATTAGGAGGTGCAAGGGCAGAGTGGTTCCCAAGGAGCTGACACCAGAACCCTGGTTGAGCATGGCTCTGCAGTGGGCCTGTGGCTACAAGGTGAGCCAGAAACATGCACTCAGTCTCAGCTTGATTGCTCCCTTGAGCAATGGCACTTAAGGGGGCCAGGCCTCCGAACCATCCCTCCCCTTCATGGGAGGTGGTGTATTGTCTGTTCAAAGAAAATATTTCTAGCTCCTAGATGAAGAGAGAAGAAAATAAAATTATTAATGACCCAGGGATGGGTTGTCATGTGGGCATCGGCTTCTTAATGCACTTTAAATTCAGACTCTGGTAAATTCTTCTTTTTTCAACAGTGTAATTTTTGGGGTGTGGTTTCTTTTCTAGATGAAGATCTTACCACGGGTCTGGGAGGGAAACTGCTCCATGAGTGCAATGTTTGGGGTCTGTGGACCTCATTTCCCCAAGTCTTCCAAAGATTTGGGGAAAGATTCCTTCTCCCACAGGAGTGGGACAGTAGCACCTGTTTTCCAGGGTCCCTGAGACGGTCACTGTGACGTCACTAGCAGAGGGCCTGGACAGGGAAACCCCAGGTAGAACTGCTGCTCACACCCCCCCCTGCTGAGACTCGGGTGGGGGGGCGGTCTCAGCAGGACTGAGCTGGGCCTCTGCAGGACAGCTGGGGTTGTGTGGAAGTGCCGGCCCGAGGCCTGGGGCTCTGCTATTTTCAGGTCATGGTCTTCCCAGGTTCCCAGGGGTGGACATGCACCCATGCCTCAGGTAGGGTCCAGCTCAGGCTTTTTGTTTTAGACATTGATGGACCTTTATTCTATTTATTTATATGCGGTGCTGAGGACCAACCCCCGGGCCTCACACGTGCCAGGGAGGCGCTCCACCACTGAGCCCCAGCCCAGCCCTCCAGCTCAGGCTTTTTAATATGTCCTGATGGAGGAATTTGCATGTGGGGGACCCTTTTGTGCGAGGTCCTGGGCATGACCCCCTAGGAGCTGGAAATCCTGTTGAGGGGCGAGGTTGGGTTACGGAGTATGTTTTACTGTCTAGCAGGGCGTTGCGCACTTGGGAGGTCAGTGGGTCTCTGCACACGTCTGGAACCCCCTTGCTTGTGCCAGACAAAACTCTGGTCCCTCTGGGCCTCCTTGAGTTCTCGTGCACCTATGCCGGCTGTCATCCTGGAGGGCTAGGGACGGTGCCAAGTGCAGCCACTGTCTGTCATGGTGGAGGTCATCAGGACCCGGAGACGGGGCTCCCTGTGCAAGTTCCTAGGCTCCCTGGACCCTCTTGTCATGGCTCCCAGGCCGGTGGCCCCGGCCATGCTGACCAGGGGCCTGGCTTTCCCTGCCGGAGTCCTTGCTCTCGGCAGAGCGGGGGCAGACCTGGTCTTGCCCCTTTAGTCCCCGCCCAGTGATTCTGCTGCAGGTGGGGGTCCAGGAGCCTGAGTGCCTGAGCAGAGTCGTAGGCCCAGGCGGAAGGGGCTTCCCAGGGTGAAACCAAGGCTCTCAACACCTGCGTCCTCTCTTTCTCAGTCAAAGCCCAGCTGTGGTCTGGGATCAGATGTTCTTCTGTCTATAATTAATTCCGCTGCCGTCCGCCGCCCCACGGTAGCGCTGGCATTGTTCTTGAACACACGCTGAGGAGCAGCCTATCTAGGTCACAGGGTTTGCTTTCGAGGGATGTCTTTGTTCAAGTTCAGGTCACCGGCTTTTCCAGAGCAGCTCCACAGACTCGCTTTTTCTATTCAAGGGCGGACTTTGATGACACTGCGACATACTCGGCAGTGGCCACCAATGGGCACGGTCAGGTGTCAACCAACGCTGCGGTGGTGGTGAGAAGTGCGTGCCCACCCCGGGGGGGGGGCCAGCCTGGGCCCTGCTGGTCTCTTTCTTTGCCATGTTTACCTGATTGTCCTGCAGGGTTCCGAGGCGACGAGGAGCCACTCTACTCCGTGGGACTCCCAATCGGACGTGAGTGGGGCTGGGGTCTGGGAACACGTGTGCAGACAGCGTCCAAGGGAGAACTTGTTGCTAAGTAAGGTCAAATCTTAGTTTTGAAGTTATATTTTGTTAGACTCCTAGGTTTAAAACATATACAGTTGGTTTTCCTCTGACACGCACTCCTTACACCCCTGCCAAACGTACCTTTGAGATCTGGTCTGCCGACACTGCTGCGTCTAGTTAATTCGTTTGATGCACTAAAAATGACACTATTGATGAATGACCACTGTTCATTTTGAAACTAAGGAGCGACTTCTGAGGCCTCAGTTGGGTATGAGGTAGGGAGTCGGCCCTGTGCTTAAGTCCAAGACTCGGGTCCGAGCTGCGCCTGAGTGACCGGATCTGACTCAGGGATGCTCGTCTGCCTCCGACCTGGCTCAGCTCGGCTGCTCTAACAGTCCTGTGGCTTATGTGACTGAACAACAGATGCTAATTTCTCAGGGTTTTGGAGGCAGCAAGCCCAGGACTAGGGCACTGGCAGGATGGGTTCCGGCAAGGGCCACCTCCTGGTTTGCAGATGGCATGTCCTTGCTGTGCCCACACCTGCAGAGACCAGTCCTCAGGACCTCACTCAGCCCTGCTCACCTCCAGAGCCGCTGTCTGCTAACCTGTGGGGGCTGGGCTGCAGCCTACGAATGTGCTGGACACATGTTTGGGCCGGCAGGGCTCCCGAGAGGGGGCACAGTTTGAGGTGGAGCTCTCTGCTGTGGTCAGGGCACCTCTGAGCGGAAGCCACCACGGCACTAACTGTCCCACTCGTTCCTGCAGTGCCCCTGTCCTCGGTGATCCCGTACACACACTTCGATGTTCAGTTCTTGGAGAAATTTGGAGTCACCTTCCGAAGAGAGGGTGAGACGCTCACGCTCAAGTGCACGCTGCTGGTGACTCCAGACCTGAAGAGGGTGCAGCCACGGGCCGAGTGGTACAGGGACGGTGAGTGTCTGGCCGCCCGCGCTGAGAGTGCTGGGCAGCAGTGACCCTTGATGCTTGCTTGCATGGGTCGGCCTTCCCCTGCCACAGGGCTTGCTGTGGTGGCAAAGCCACGCCAGGGACTGGGGGGGGGGGGGCTTGGGCAGCCGACACTGACCTTGAACTTCATCTGGGAGAACCCTGGAGAGGTAGTGAGGAGCTTCCTGAATCCAGACGTGTCTGTGTGGTGTCCACAGCCCCATGCAAGGGCTGCCCACACTGAACCCAGAGGAGTCGTCCACACATGCCCCGCCCACCGTGGCTGGCCACTGTCAGGGCGAACTGTGAGCTGGCATGGCTCTCTGTGTGTTGAGGGACAGCCAGGTGGCTCTGTTTGTAGAGGAGGGGATGCCGTGACACCTGGCCAGCTTCCTCACTGGTGAGACACCCAAGACCATCCAGTGTGACCAGCCTGGGGGGCTGCAGCCATCCATGGAGACACCAAGGCTGTTCAAGGCCCGGATCCAGCCAGGTCTGCTGAGGTCCTATCCAGTGTCTTACGGTTGCTGCAGGCCTGTGACCACGGGAAGGCCTTCCCCGACAGGAAGCAGGCTCCAGGAGGCCTGCGGGAGGAGCCCTGGGAGTCCTGGGAGCCCGTTTCAGGCCGTGCTGCAGGCTGGTGCAGGACCCTGCCCACATGCTCAGTGTCTGGCAGGCCCTTGCCCTGACTAGACGGTGCCTTCCCCCCAAGCCCTCATGGGGGCTCTGGCTCTTCTCTTGGGCACTGTCATAGGCCCCCACTGCATGGTCTCACCCAGCCTACGCACCCAAAGGCCGCCTCCTAACACCACCACATGGGGTTAGGATCTCAGCTTGAGTTTTGGGCGGACCTAGGTCAGTCCCTAAGCCAGTCCTTTTTTCCTCCCCAATTTTATTTATTTATTTATTTGCTCCTTTTAGTTATACATGATACTAGAATATTTTGACATACTGTGCATACATGGAACATGACTTCCCGTTCTTGTGGTTGTAGGATGTGGAGTTACACCACTCAGGTATTCATATATAAACATAGGAAAGTTATGTCCAATTCATTCTACTGTGTTTCCCATTCACATCCCCCTTTCCTTCCCCCCACACCCCCCCCGTCCAATCCCATGAACCAACACTTCCCCCACCCCAATTTGGCCTTTGTTTTTTTTGGATTGGCTTATTTCATTTAGCATGATAGTCTCTAGTTCCATCCATTTACTGGCAAATGCCATAATTTCATTCATCTTTATGGCTGAGTAATATTCCATTGTGTCTATGAGCCACATGTTCTTTGTCCATTCATCTATTGAAGGGCACCTAGGTGGGGTCCATAGCTTCACTATTGTGAATTGAGCTGCTGTAAACATTGATATCCTAAATGTGGTCTTAGTTCAGAAATCCGTATCAAGCCTGGTGTTTTCTGGCCTGTCATCTGTTGGACACTCGCAGCCACTGCTCATGGCCTTAGAGGGAATCCCTGCTTAGACAATGGGATTCTGGGCTTAGTAGGGCCCTCCTGGGCTGCTGGCCAGGCGGCCTGGGTTCTCTTGAGCACGGACACCCCTTCCTGCTACGTCTAGCACTTGGGTGGACATCCCTGTGACTGTCAGGCCATGCCACTCAATTGCCTGCATCCTCCAGGTCTGCCCCAGGCTAGGCGAGGCAGATACAGGGCGGCCGAGGGTGCTCTGCACGCAGGCCGGGGTGTGGCCAGCTGCGGGGCTCACATGCCCCGTCTGCGCTCTTGCCCACTGGAGCACCATCCAGTAGGCGCTCCTGAGTACCTGCTGGGTGCCGGAGGATGCGGGTGGGAGCGGGCTGTGTGCTGAGAAGCAGGACCCACAGGGAGCCTGGCTGGAGAGGGCGTGCTCAGGTCTTGGCTGTGGGGGCCTCTGCTCCCCCCAGGAGCTCTTCCCACTGCGCTTCTCTGCGCATGTGCTGTGCATGTGACTGGACTGTCCTGCCTCTGGGAGATGTCTCCAGCAGCCACTTGGTGTTCCTGTGCGTCGCTGGGTGGCTTCCGAGCCAACCTGAACTGGATGCTCTTTCAGATGTGCTGCTGAAAGAGTCAAAGTGGACCAAGATGTTCTTTGGAGAAGGCCAGGCATCGCTGTCCTTCAGCCACCTGAACAAGGACGACGAGGGCCTGTACACCCTGAGAATTGTGTCCCGAGGCGGAGTCAGCGACCACAGCGCCTTCCTGTTTGTCAGAGGTGGGGCTGGGGCACGGCCTGAGCCTGCAGAGAAGGCGGCCCCACAGCGAGAGGGTCCGAGCAGGGGTACGGGAGGGGCGAGGAGGTGGCTTTCCTTGCAGACCTCCCTGACACAAGGCAGGCACTGCCCGGGCCCGCTGGTCAGCTGCCCTGAGAGAGGAGGCCACGTAAGTCAGAAGAGATGTGGCGTGGCCTCCCACCCATCCCCATCTTCACCAGGGGTGGAGGGACCCTCGGAGTTAGTTTGGAGCGAGAGACGTGTCCAGCCTGGGGAAACCAGTCAGGCCCCCCCTTCCCTGCCAGCTCACAGAGACGGGGACAAGGAGCAGTGCAGTTCCCATGGCCCAACTTCAGCTGGACCCATGTCTAGGACATCCCAGCACAATGACCAGGAATCCCCGAAGCTCCGGTCAGGCAGGGTCCTGGTGCATGTAACTCCCACAGTGGGTCAGGGCAGGGCTCTGAATCCTGTTTGTGGAAAGAAAAACAAGATTCAGGATGTGCCAGGCTCAGTATCGGCATTATACATGTGTTACCCCATGCATTTATGACACAATGTGTGACGGGAGCGTGTGTCGGGTAACAGCACTCACAACACGTAGTACGTGACATAATAGCACATGCATAAAGTGTGCGCAGAACACATCACACTCCTCCAAGGCTCGAGGCACGGGGACCAGCCTTAATCATGCCGCAGCTGGAGACAAGTTCCCTCTGTGAAGCCACAGGCTCTGAACTCGGAAGGGGCTATGTCCTTCCTCAGCATCTGCCCGTGGCCTCCCCTGCACCACCCCGCTGCCCTCTGCAGGCTCCCGAGAGAGGCACAGTGGCTGCTGCCCAGTTGTAGCTGGTTGGCTGCTGCCCTGGTCTGACTGTCCAGTTATCCATCCTGATTGGCAGGCCTTACCTGGGCTCAGGGTTCATCACATCATGTGACGTCATCGTCATGGCACATGAGCAGGGCTGCAGCCCAGGTGTGGGGACCTGAGAGGCAGTCAGTGTGCTGTTTGTCCATGTGGCCGCCTTTGGGCCAGTGTTTAAGGGAGGGCTCCTTCATTAGAGAACAGCTCAACACCAGGACACCGACCTCACCTTCCACACTTCCCCCAGACCGTGAGAGTTGGCAAGGCGGCGACCTTAGACCCTTCAAGGTTTGTCAGGCTTTGTTAGGATGGCATTAAATGTACCTTCATTCTCTTGCATTCTTCTGGAAAGATATTTCACCCCGTGACAGTGTGCTGATGCGACCCAGCTTGGACTGCCTTGCTTATCCAGCAGGAGGGGAATGTGCCCACGTGGGCACTTCACACGCGGGTGACTTCTGGAGACAAACGTGAGGGAAAGTGTGGGCCAATGTCCAGAAGCCCTCAGCTCTTCAGATGCTGGGGAGAGCGTGTGGGAAGCCGTGAGCTTACACTGCTGCACGCGCTCCAGCCATGCCCGCCTTAAGCCCACCTCCAGACGAGGAAACGAGGTGCTCAGAGTGTAGCTGCCAACACCTCTGCTCCCTCAGCACAGCCAGAGTTAACACCTGAAGACAAGACCTAACTGCATTACGGTTGTAATGAGTCTGTAAAAAGAACAGGTCGAGTAGTGACCCAGACTTTTGCTCACAACTTCCAGAAAAAAAAGTATCTCCCAATTTTAGGGATTTTGAAATATGAACGTGTCTAAGGCAATATTTCTCAGGCATTAAAGTGCTGACTCATCAGATCTTTGACAACGTGCCATTACGTGACCACATGACACTAAGAAAAGGTGAACCTTAACCTCAGATCCAATCAAAAAGTCACAGACTTGAGAGTCTTGCAGAGGGCTCAGTGTTCCGAGTTTTAAAACAACTCCTAAGTGAGTTGTACTTCTTGGCACTGACCCGCCAGAGGATGGACGGGTCTGAGTGACCGAGACGGAGATGGCAGGTGGTCTAGCCCAGCAGGCAGATCTGAGTTTGGAGGAGAAGGGACCAGGCTTGCAGTGACCCTCACTTTAAGTGACAGTGATCATGTCTTCCCACTCAGACGCTGACCCGCTGGTCACAGGGGCTCCAGGAGCACCCATGGATTTGCAGTGTCATGATGCAAACCGAGACTATGTCATCGTCACGTGGAAGCCACCCAACACCACCACCGAAAGCCCTGTCCTCGGCTACTTCATTGACCGGTGAGTGGGCTCGGCTTTCTTCCTGTGATGGAAGCGCCTGAAATGAACGTCAGCCCAGACGGCGAATTCGGGTACATTTACAAAGGCAAGCCTCTGGTGCTCTTCCTGACTGGCTCGGGAACATCACTCCTTGGGCATCTAACGCTCTTGACTAGGTGGTTGGGAAATATCGCCTCCTGGTCTGAGCCCAGGGTAAGCCCAAGGCCACTTTGTGTTGATATTGGAGCCTTGTTGGCCGGTGGCACCCAGTAACAAATACGGGCATGCTCCACCCTGGCAGGCCATGTGCTGAGTGTCCCCCTGGGCCTAGGGCAGAAGGGGCGCCCATGTGGCAGGCGATGCTCGGCCCCCACCCTGAGTGTCAGCGCGGCAGGAGCCACACCAGGTCACAGTCTCCACAGCTCTGGCTTGTTCTATTGAGTAAGAAGGGTTTCTCTGCTTTCCAGGTTTAGCTCAAAGGATAAATACTGGATTTGTCTTTGTATTAATAACTTAAATTTAGACCATCATTAGATCCCCTGGGGTTTTAGCTCTTTGATTTTCCTTTATTGGGTTTAATCCTCAGAGCCTGGGAGGAGTACTGAGCTGGCCCAGTGCATTTGTTAGATGTGGAGTCCTTGGTCATACGTTTCAGCCATTGGAAGAGATGGCTATTACAGAAAGTGAATTTAGAAGGGGGGCAGAAGGGGCAAACTCTTGGGTTACAAGGGGGGGGTTCTGGCAGGGATTTAAGATACTATGGATATGACAGTAAAATTGGTGGTTTTTCGGGAAAGAAATCAGTTGGTGTGACTTTTTGGCTTAGGCAGATGGGCTTCTCTTCTCCAGCCCAGTGAAGCCCCCTGTTTAGCTAGGCATCCACCATCCAGAGACCTGGGAGCAGGCAGCAGACCTGAAGAGTGCCGTGTTCAGGGCTTCCCTGAATCAACAAGCCAGCCACCCCTGGGACGTCTGTGTTTCCACCCATGCCGTCACATTCCTTCACGCACCTTTCAGTCAACAATCCACGCTCCTCCCCCCACTGACACCTATCCAGAGCCACAGAAGGCACGTCCTTCCTGCGGCCTCCACCATGGACCTGCTGGCTGTGTTCTGAGTCAGTCTCCTGCAGACCCCCAGGGCTGACCATGCAGGACTCTGGCTGGCACAGGCTAGGGTGCATGGATCGGAGAACCTTCTGTCTGACCTGGGTAGCGGGGAAGGGAGTCGGTTTCTCCTGACATGAATGCACCCTCAGGCTGACGTTCTCGTGGGCATTTAACATGAAGCTTTTATACTTAGATTTCTCGACCACTGAGAAATGGAGGCTAATCTTTCCTGCATTCCAGCTCTGGTCAGAACTTATTTCCAGGTATTTCTGGACAGAAATATCTTAATGTTATTCGGTGTACTGCAAGTCAGCGTCCTGGGAGAATCTGTCCCCTGGCTCAGGTGGAGAAGGTGCATGTCGGGGCACTGAGGGAAAGGGGCTACTTTGGCATGTAAATTGGGAAAAAAACTATGGAGGTTAGAGCTGCAATAACTGCTTGCAGCTGATCTCAAGCTGTAAAGTATGAAGACTCAGTAACTTTTCCATCTTCTGTCTATCTGCATATGATACCTATCTGCTGTAGGAGGTATTTATAAAGAGGTAGAGAAAGATACTGTGTTTCCCGAGTAGCGCTGTCTTCCAGTTTGTTATTCTTCTGTTTGTGGAAATCCGTATTTTCATGGCATGGCTTTTGCCCTGTGGGAATCTCCAGGAACAACTGAAATGTGTGGCTTCGCCTGTGAATATTTGGTAGTTGGCTGTGAGTGTTGTTTTCTACTTTCCCCCTGTTTTTATTTGAAGATGTGAAGTGGGAACTAACAACTGGGTTCAGTGCAACGATGCCCCAGTGAAGATCTGCAAGTACCCCGTGTCGGGACTTTTCGAAGGACGGTCTTACGTGTTCCGCGTGAGGGCCGTCAACAGCGCAGGCGTCAGCAGACCTTCCCGGGTCTCTGACGCTGTGGCTGCCCTTGACCCCGCTGACCTCAGAAGGTTACAAGGTAGGCTGGGGACATTTAAGTTAAAGGACGACTGGGTGATTTGTCCTTCCCCTTGGACTTCCATGTGTGAGCCTCAGGAATGCTGTGAGAGCCGAGCATTCTGGGCTGTACTCCCGTCCCCATGTCTCTGTCAGGGTCCTGCAGAAGGCGGACAGCCAGGCTGACATCTACACTTTCTAACCAGTGCTTCCTGTTCATGGAGCTCTGTCCTGGAATCCCTTCTCAGTCCACAGATGACATAATTACAGCACATAAATATGTGCTAATGAGGGCACGGGGCCTTGAAGCCAAACTGCCCTGAATCTGCGTCTTCACTTCATGTAATACAGGTTCCTCTCCTTAACGGCATTGGACCCTTAATTGTGGCTTTAATCAAGCCAGGGTACTTTCCTTGCCTGCCAGGTTCTTTGGGTCCACTGTGAGGAGCTGAGAGGTGCTAAAATGGCCAGGAACCTTCCAGAACACCGTCTCCGCCTATTCCCGGGGACTGGCTGTGTTGCAGGCAGATGCAGAGTGGCTCGAACCTTGCTGTGCATCAGGCCTGCTGACTCTTTTAGGCACCCTTGGGTGCCAGCTCAGCATCACCTTTTCTCTCTGCAGCGATTCACCTGGAGGGAGAGAAAGAGATGGTGATCTACAAGGACGACCTTGAAGGTGAGCAACTCTGGGGCACTCGGTTTCCGCTGTGCCTGCTCCGTGGTTTAGGATGCTGCTTAGTGATATGAGAGGACAAGACGTTCGCACGACAGGCGCAGTCTTTCCAAGTGGGAAGGAAACTGCAGTTGAGTCTGCAGGCTTAAGAACCACAGATGTTAAACAGGCAAGTGAGGCAGAATGAGGAGCAAGGGGTGAGGGCCGCAGTGACCTGTCCAGCTGGGCTCTCAGAGCATGCTTCTGGGGACCACGAAGGGAGAGCAAACTGAGCCTGAGGTTCGACGGCACTGGCCTGGGTCAGTCTAAAAACTGGGTCCTGTCCTAGAACTCTGTTAATAGAAGTGTTCTATTCACCTTTTTTTAAAGCAAAAATTTCATTCCTAACATTTAAACTCAAATGGGCTGAGTCTTTTCTGTGGAATGATGTTCTGGTTGGAAAGTTCCTGTCTTTCCTTATATTTAATATTGTGAGCACTTCTCATTGATAACCTTCTCAGAGGCAGCTAGAAAAAGTAGCTAAGGAGATTCCAGTGTTAGTGATCATATCACAGAGCACAGGAGGTGAGACTCTGGATCAACCTGGAGCCACTGGCCCAGAGAGGTACTTCTTAGAGCTTCTTTATCAACTCTGTGTTGGAAGAGCTTCTTCCCTGAGACAGCCGCACATCTGGGTTTTGCTGATTCGCTTCCGTGTTTGACGTGTGCAGCCTCCACAGTGTGCATGCTTTGTTTCTTATGCCCGGGAAAGATTCCTTTCTAGGGACCAGGGTGAAGGTGTGTCTCGGCTGCCCACAAGGGAAGTTAGGTGCTGAGGAATGCCCTTGAGGGCTGTGCACAGGTGCCGAGGCAGCACCCGAGCCCTGGGACACCTCCACTCCAGGACCTTAGACACCAGCAGGGGTGCTCCATAAATAGGAACAGAAGGCAGTGTCCTGCGCAGGCTGACTCCCAACTCCCAGTCTCCTTCCCCCAGCCAGCACCGCGCCCAGTGCACACTCTACCTTGCTTTGGTGGTTAGAATATAGAGGCTTGCATGATGGAGAAATGACTCCGGGCTATACTGGAGAGATTTCCTTGCCGCAGGCCAGCCTTGCAGGACAAGGGGTTCTGGTGTGCCCAAGGAAGGGCAGTTCTACCTCAGGGGAGATGGGGTCAGTGGAGAAATGCAGTCTTCCCACCAGGGCGGACACCTAGGAATTCAGACAACACAGCACAGGGAGAAGGTGTGACTTGCTTCGTACACGTCACTAATATGATGAAATCCTCTCTGCATAAAGGTCCTTGTGATGAGCAGTGGAGACAGGAAGTGACACAGATTGACAAGTCTTTTGGGGGCAGGGACCTTTCTAGCTATGCCTCTTGGTGGAACAACTCTTACCTGTGGACGCTAAGTGCTGGTGTGCAAGGTGGGGCCAGCTCTCAGAGGCCCGCGTGCCTGGAGCAAAGCTTCAAGGACAGCTTCTCCTGTGCGGTGGGTGGGCAGCTCCTGGGCTGCCCTCCTCCTCTGCGAACTCCTGGGTGGGGTGGTGCTTTGTCCATGCCCTGGAGACATTTCCAAGGCTCTGTTTACACAGCTGGCCATGGAGGCAGAGGCCAGGACCCTTAGATGAGGGCTGACCTCCTGGGACATTGACACTGGCCGCAGTTCAGCCTCGCAGGGAAGGGGCTTTGCAAGCCCAGGACAGGGAACAGGCGGCTGCCGTGGTCTGAAGCCAGCCAGGTCGAAGGCTCTGGCTTGGCCATAGGAGCTGGAACACTTGTCTGCTCCCCGTGGTCACCTAAACAAGGGTGCCTCCCCTAACTAAAAGGTCCTCAGCGAGGAGGAAGCTCTACAGTGTTTCTAAGCAACTCGCCTGGGTCCGAGCATTTGCTGCCCGGGAGCTCCTTTTTCTACTCTTGTCTTTCCTTCACATAAGCTGATTTTTAAAACATGGCAGTAGCCAGTCCCTTTAGTGAGGTCCCTCTGTTGGCGGAGAATGGCTGCCTGGCTGCTGTGGGCTGCTCCCTGATCATTTTGGTCTCAGTTGGTCGGTATCTCCTTCAGCCTGAGGTTAGAATGAATGCTCCTTCCTTGATGTCGTCCACCTTGTCCAGTATTTCTTCAACTGCCCTTTGGGAAGGCCAGGGCTGGCTCCTGCAGAAGGAAGTGAGATTGTCTGTGTTCTACTAATGGGCTTCCAAGCGTCCAGTGATCTGCCCTGGACTCGGCTGTGTGAAGCTCAAGTGCCTGCCAGCAGTTCACTCTGGGTTCTGCCATTGGCCTTCCTGGCTGGGCGTCCTCTTGAATTCTGGGTTCTACAGATGCCAGCTCAACTCAGGTTTCTGTGGCTGAGAAATGTCTCCTAGGTGGTCATGGTGTGCTCAGGTTAATGGAACAAAACTCGAAGACCCAGGCTTGGAGTCCAGTTCAGCTATGGTGGTTGTGGGCTCTGGAAAGATCCGGGCTCCATTTCTGCATTCTGACGTTGAACACGCTGACTCCTGTCTGAAATCCACTGTAATCTTGCTCCACGTCTAAGATGATGGCTGTGGAGGCTTTTCTAAGCAGCACCTGGATGAAACCTATATGCATACACACACGTATAATGCATGTATACACACATGTGTAGTAATGCACACATAGTGGTAGATATGTACGTGTGTAAATAAGTGTTTATATACATATGGGTATACATTCATATATATATTATATATATATTTAGTTTGCAAAACCACTTTCCCCTGAAAGCACAATCCCAGCGAGTGGGAGTAGCTAAGCAATCTATGTCTTCTCCCACTCTCTCCTGTACTGCCCTGGGGCGCTGGACGGGGCTCCAGGGAGGCCTTCTGATAGGAAGCAGAGGCCAAGGGCAGTGTCATGAATTGCTGCTGGGAGGCATGTGCTTTTGCCTCCCTGGGTGACACAGAATGTCTTCCTGACTCAGGAGTCTCACCCCGCAGGGGCCTCCTGCTCACCAGGACTGGGTTCTTTTTCCCTGTCTTGGAGTCACACAAGGCATTTCTCATTCCACTTCCTCTGGCTCTGGCTCTGCCTCTGCCCCCACACCTGCTGGTCAGCTTTGTCTTCCCCTCTGTTCTTGGGAGCTGCTGAAACTCCCGAGATTTAGCTTTGGGAGCTCAGCGTGGGGTTCCTGTGTCTCCCCACTAGCTGGGATCTCTGAGTGTGGACATGTGTGGGTTTAGGGAGGCCACCCAGGGCCCTGGGCTGTCCCCCACTCCACTCCTCTGCCTCTGCTGCTGCACTCTCCTGGGACACGCTGACTCCTATTTGAAATTCAACCCACTCACCAGAATGATCCTAGATCAGACCTGCGCTCGGTCTAAAGTGCACTGTGCTCATGAAATGAAACCCAATCTTGTTTTGTGCTGTTTCCATGTGGCTGTTCAATTCCTCGCCTGCAGCCGGGTCCCAGGGGAGCAATTGGATATTGTGAAGGGCACAGAGAGGTCCTGGGGACAGTTCAACCATTCTAATTATGTGCTAATCTAATTGGAAGCTCACAAGATTTTATTTCACAATTAAAGGGGCCACAAGTCTGGAAAGCCTCCACCCTTCAAGAATCTCTTATAAATTCCAGTATAGATCTCTAACACCTCACCTCGTTTTTAAAAAGATGAGATCAGAAGGGAGGCGTGCTGATGTCTCTGGTTGCAAATACTCTGTCCTGGTCATCTGCTTATTAATGTCCCTGCAGAAGCTCAAGCACACAGGCGTAGCTCAGGGTCCTTGCGAATGTGCACAGACCCTGTGTGTGTGGGGGAGAAGCAGGTGTGTCAGGAGCTGACTTGTGAGTCGAGTGCTTGGAGGGCACAGGGGAGGAAAGCATCAGGGAGGGTTGTTAGCTCCAGCACGGTGTCCACAGGCTGCCCGGAGCAGATGCAGGTGTCGGTCTTCCTGCACACGTTCCCACTGGGGTGGGAGCTCGTGCTGGGGAAACACTGATCCCTTTTTTGCAAATCCTTTCCCCTTCCAGCTTTTGGATGACACTCTTGTAAATTAGAGAGAAAAGTATCTGGACTATCTCTAAGGTGCCTCATGCTCTGGCTCTGAAACCGTAGCCCTGGGTTGTTGGCCTTCCCGATGGCTCTGTGGCAGCGGCAGTGCCCAGGCTGCACCACCGGGCTGTGCCCAGGGAGCCTGGGGTTGGTGTTCACAGGGTTCATGCAGTTCCTTTCTCCTGCAGGTGACGTTCAGATCCCAGGCCCTCCCTCCAATGTGCACGCCTCGGAGGTCAGCAGAACTTACGTGGTCCTCAGCTGGGACCCGCCCACTCCCCGGGGCAAGGAGCCCTTAATGTATTTCATTGAGAAGGTAATCTCTTCAGACCCCAGCCAGCAGACCTCATGCTGTCCCTTTGCTGTGCTTGACAGAAGGGCTGGGTCCCACTGGTCTCCACAGACACTCACAGGATAATGGGGTGGGCAGAGTTGTGACTGTGGGGAGTGTCTTGGAGTGGGACCTGGCTCCAGGGGAAGGGGTCCTACCTGGGCTTTGCCACCCAGTGCAAGCAGAGCTGCGGCTCTCCTCTCTGGTTTCCATGCCCAGCTGAGCCCGAGGGATCTGCATACTTCCTCCAGCCCCCAGTGCTAAGGTCCTGAGAAATGCAGATCGCCCTGCTCAGGCCTGTGCACCAGCCTGTGCCCACTGGGTGGTGGTCTTATAGAGGGATCCACCTGGTGGAGCAGGCTTAGGTTAAGGATCAGGCCAGTGCCTGAGGCCTTGATGACGGGGACACACTTAGAGAAGGCAGAGTGCACTGCAGCCCAGGATGCCCACATGCGGGTGCCGCAGTACACATGCACAGGTGCCCTGGATGCAGTATGCCTTCTCAATCAGCCCGTTCTGTTGCATTGGCAATGCAGGCTGTGGCACTCGACTGATCTGGAGACCCACTATTGGGTTGTGGGTTATGGTTGAACAACACTGTAAAGTCCTACAAACCCTGCAGCTAAGGTTTTGGGATAGCGAATTTGCCTCACAATACAACGTAGAGCTCAGTGCATGGTGTGCACAAGTAGTGTGGGCGTAACTCTCAGTGTGAGCATGTGGCACACCAAGCAGCTCCGTGAGGAGGTGGATGGAGAGGAGCGAGGTATCAGACTGTGCCTGGCGACACCCGGCCCCCACTGGCCAGCATGCCAGCTGCCCGGGCAGTGCTACTTACTCTGCATGAGCAGGTGCCATTGGCACCACAAAAGCACACAGGGCACCCACTCGCAGCCTATCCCTGGTGGAGGCACCTCCTCCCCTCACGGCCCTGCTCTCTTCTGCCCGTGCAGTACCAAGAACCTGCAGACACGTTTTAGGAGGAGGGTCCACTTTTGGGCCAGGGAGTCGGGGCCTTAGTTCTTTCTGGCAGAGGCTAGGACGTGCAGACTAGGAGTGATGGGTGGGAGCTCCCAGGGCTCCTGCCTCCCGTGTTCACCTCCTCCGACAGGAAACGTGCCTCCCTCCACCATCCAGCTAGAGCCACGGGGGGCAGTCCTCAGGGCATCAGTGGGCCCGCCCTCAAGCAGCTGGTTCCACAAAACCTTCCTAAAAGCTGTGGCAGTGCACACCTGTAATCCCAGGGACATCGAAGGCTGAGGCAGGCAGATTGCAGGTTCCAGGCCACCTGTGCGATTCAGGGAGACCCTGACTCAAAATAAAAAAGGATTGGAGATGAGTAAGTGGTACAGCATGCCCGGGTTCCATCCCCAGGACTGCAGGATTTCAAAAAATGACTTTTACTTCTGCCAAACCGAGAGGCGAGTTCCCTTTTCAGGTGAATGTCACTCCCAGGGCTGTGGCTGCTCCCCAAACACCTGCTCTTCCTGCAGGCTTCAGCAGGCCCCCACGCACCCCGTCCCGGGCACCCTACCTTCAGAAGGCAGTTTCCTTCTGGAGGGAAAAATCGCGGGACATTTAATAGAGATTTGGAAAGCCAAGGAGACACATTACCTCTGCAGTACAGAAATGTGGAGACTCGGGAGCCCTGGTGATGTTCGACTCACCATGGTTCCAAGAGATGAAATAGTGGTGTCACCCCGAGGGTCGTGTGGGCAGCCTGCCTCACGGCCTTTTATGTGTGGCACGTCACACACATGCCTCTTGTGCTATAGCAAGATGGCAGGACCCTGTCATTGGTCAGAGACCTTCATACCACCATGCAGGTGGCCACAGGCTCTTCAGTACACACACACCTGGTGGTGCTCGCAGCTCGGGTCACATGCCCAACATACCAGCACCCTCTAGGCAGCTGCATCAGGGTAAGAATCTTAACCGCAGTGTGAGCCACCAAGCGACAGTGGAGTTCCGTGAATATTCTCCTAATGTACCTTTAATTATATATAGGCCCTTCCGTTTTACGGAAATTGCAAACTGCGTATTGATTCCTTTATGCTCCTAAAATTCCTTCACTTTAACAGAATAATGTTTATTAATAAAATTTCCAACCTGCGCAATTTCTTACCCACTTCTCCAAATTGGCATCCCTTTCATATAATTAGCAAACGCGTCCTGTTGTCCTCTGTGTGGGACAGAGGCTCCCAGTGTCCTCTGTGCAGGACAGGGGTGTCTTACCGTCCACAGTGCAGGACGGGTACACCCTGTGGTCCTCCGTGCGGGATGCCATGGTGTGGCAGCTGGATGCTGTCTTCCTTTGCCCTCCCGGGGTCTCTGGTTTAATTCTGCCCTTCCCTCTGCAGTCTGTGGTTGGGAGTGGCAGCTGGCAGCGTGTCAATGCCCAGACGGCCGTGAGGTCCCCTCGGTACGCGGTCTTTGACCTTGCAGAGGGGAAGTCGTATGTGTTCCGCGTTCTGTCAGCCAACAAGCATGGCCTGAGTGATCCGTCAGAAATAACACCCCCCATCCAAGCACAGGATGCCATTGGTAAGTGGTCATGGTGAGCAGCCAGGCTAGGGGACAGGCCAGCAGCAAGGTGACCTTGGAGACCAGTGGAAGAAGTCCCTAGTGTCGTGTGCACCACAGGGGACGTTGGTGTGGGGTCCCATTTTACCAGCAGGGCAGGGACTGAACCCAGTGGCACTGAACCACTGAGCTGCATCCTCAGCTCAACTCACCAGGTTCTGGTCAGTTCTCAACAGTCCTCCAAAGTTCTCTCTTGTCTCCATGAAATCAGCGAAGGGGCCGACAGTGGGTTCAGGCCAGGGTCCAGCCCTCAGCATGGTTCAGCCTCTTGACCGTGTGGCTTGGAAGACCCTCTTGGAAGCTTTCAAAAGTGAACCTTGGGACGTTTGACTCGCAGTCCACGCTGAAGCCCAGCAGCTAGCAGGAGGCCTCCCTACCCCTGGGCCTCCCACGGGAGCTGGCTTAGGATTCCCACTCTGGCCCAGGTGTCTCCTCTCCCTTCAAGCCATATTTCATGGGAAGGCAGATACTAAATG
Source organism: Marmota marmota marmota (assembly GCF_001458135.2). Taxonomy (NCBI): domain Eukaryota; kingdom Metazoa; phylum Chordata; class Mammalia; order Rodentia; family Sciuridae; genus Marmota; species Marmota marmota. The sequence goes on along the minus strand of NW_026000224.1, from coordinate 3,994,010 downwards.
AGCAAGGCGGGGAGGCTGTGTGGGGAGTGGGGTCGCAGCCGCCCCAGGTCTTGGATGCCCGGGTTCAGTCACTCAGGCTTCTAGGGCTCAAGTCCAGACCCACAGGCTTGACACTCCCGCCACCTTGCAGAAGCAGCCCCGCCTGTTTGGCTTATTGGCACACATAGAAAGTGACAGTAAGTGGCCACACGGGGGCGTGTGGCTGAGGTGGTGAGCTAACTGGTTCTAGGGATGTTGGTGACACCCAGGGCTGAAATGCTGGTGGCCACGGCCCACGGGGGCCTGGCAGTGGGGAGAAGGTCAGAGGGTCAGACTGGTTTGATTCTGGCCCCTTCCTCCAGGCACCCTATTTGCTTAGATGGTGAGACGTGCGTTTGGAAAGCAGCCTGGCCCAGTCGGGCGAATCTGTCCTTCCCGTGATCTTTCTGTGGACTTGTGATGACACTTCCTTTGGGGGGTCGTGTGGGGTGTGGGGAGAGCACCCTGCAGCCCCATCTCCCTTGCTCCTTGTCCACGTTCCACCTGCAGCTCCCACCAGCTCCCCATTCCCTGGGAAAAGCCCAGCTCTGTGCAGCAACTCCTGTGTGCTGACCCTCTGTCTCCCCTGCAGTGGCCCCTTCTGCGCCTGGCCGAGTCCTTGCTTCGCGGAACACCAAGACATCCGTCGTGGTGCAGTGGGACAGGCCGAAGCACGAGGAGGCCCTGCTGGGCTACTACGTGGACTGCTGCGTGGCGGGGACTAACCAGTGGGAGCCGTGCAACCACAAGCCCATCGGATACAACAGGTGCCCCACCTGCTGCCCCTGAGCAACACACTGCCTCGGTGGGCAGGCAGAGCACACACCCCAGCTCCAGAGCAGGGCAGACTGCTGGGACACCCCTTAGACACCGTCTGTTAGGCTGGTCACAGAAAGGGGTGGGTAACTTAAAGCTCTGCCCACACAGTGAGCTGGCACTGTGCCAGCTGCTCTCCATGGAGTTGATGTCTGTCCTTCAGACTGCCCCCATTTGAGCTCTTCTTACTGCCACGGAGGACTTTGCAGGAAGCAGGAGGGTTAAGATGGTGACTAAGACGTGCCAGGAGCTTTGTTTTTCCATACTGACATTTTGAACTTTGCCTCTATTTTTTCAATTATTATTGTAGTTGTACAAATTTATGGGGTTCAGTGGGACAATTGGGTTCACACCCACAGTGTGCAATGACCCTACCTAGGCCGTGGTGCATGTTTCTGGGGTCTGCTGCGGCTTCTGTGCATGCAGACCTCAGGCAGCCCTGCTTCACTCAGCCCCGACTGGGAAAGTGGGGAGTCAGTCTGTGGCAGGCAGCGCAGGCCGAAGCTAGCACCGTGACCTCCTGGAACTCACTACACCCGGGTCGGGCCGAGTGCAGGGAGGGCCCGCGGTTGGTGGGCCTCTATGTAGGAAAATACAGGCAGCCAAACAATTGCCCTGTGGGTGGTTAGTAATGACGGGGTGGCAGTTTTCATTTTAAAATCTTTTTAAAAAGCATGCTATAAAAAGCTATGGTTAGCAAAGGCAGGAGGAATCGAGGAGAGCAAAGCTGGATGGTCCAAGAGTCCTTGGCCCCAAATGGAGAAAGACTGAGCAGAATAAGAGCATCAGTAGTGTTCTCACACGAATGTCCACTACATAAGCTAGATAGCAATCGCTGGGGTTCACTGGATGCTCGCCACACGCAGGCTGGCTGGCTGCGTGCTTTCTTGTAGTTTCCCCTTGAAAGCTCATAATGCCACCACAAGCAGGTCTTATCACACCCGCCGTACAGATAGGAGCACAGAGCCCTGTGGCGCCGGGTCTGGTGAGGACACACTGTCTGCCAAGGGTCAAGGCACGGTCAGCCTGTCCTGTCTGCAGTTTGGTTGCTTCTCTTTCAGTTCTAGATGCATGTGGTTCCCGAGTGCCAGGAGCTGGCTATTGATTTTCAAAAGGTCTTTGATCTGGACAAGACCCAGAAAATCAAAAGTAGAGGCTCAGAATCAGTGACTCTGGTGCGAGGTCGGCCGCTCCTGGTGTGTCTGATGCTGTGCTGCCAGGTGTTGAATCAGTTAACGGAGACTGAAAATGAAGGCCGTGTGGCGCTCTTGTAGGAAAGCTGGCTGGGTCTTAGTCCAAGGGAGCGTCTTGTCTGAAGAGCTGGAGGAGAAGGACCTAGGTGAGCCTGTGCCATGACCCTGTGTCTTCCCAGGTTCGTGGTGCACGGTCTGACCACGGGCGAGCAGTACATCTTCCGGGTCAAAGCTGTCAACGCTGTGGGCATGAGTGAGAACTCCCAGGAGTCGGAAGTCATCAAGGTCCAGGCCGCCCTCAGTGCGTAACTTGTGGGTGGTCCTCGAGGGCGCCATGAGTTCTGCATGAATAAGCTCTCAGGGTGCCACTGCAGAGGACCGGAGGACAGGGGTGGAGGCTGGCCGGGGAGCATATGCGTTGAGGCTGGCCGGTGGAGCCCATGCCTTCTGCTGAAGCCTCTGGTCAGCTGGCTGCTGTGTGGAAATGCCAGTGTGGGGGGAAGCAAGGGGGTGCCCCTAAATCCCCAATGGAAACAGACACCACTGCAGGCCAGCTTGATTCCCAAGGCCCCCATTCACACTAAAAGGAAGGCCACAGGGCAGGACTTTCTCCTTTCAAAGTGTGTGTGAAACAGAACCACCAATGGCCTTTAACTATTATTTTATTAATTTTTTTGGTACCAGGGACTGAACCCGGTGGCATCCTCAACCCTTTTTATTTTTTATTTTGAGCCAGGGTCTTGCTAAGTTGCTGAGGCTGCCTATGAACCTGAAATCCTCCTGCCTCAGCCTCCTGATCCACTGGGATTATAGTTGTGCACCACGGTACCTGGGCTTTCAGCTATTATGAGCTTAAGGAACTTTAGCAAGTCATTTTAGAAATCTTCATGTTTACGTCACCTTGTGACTGTATTCACGAATAGTGATGGTTAAAGATGTTTATTACTTGTGAGTCAGTGTTTGTGGTTGCTGCTGTGGATCTTTCCTGTTGAACACATCATATCTTTGGACACATTCAGCGATGTTTCAAGACACAATTGTCACACATTTTGAATCAAGTATCTTCCTTTCACTTCTGAGAGACAGTTGTGGCTGTTTTATTGTTTTTCATCTGCAATTAAATTTACAAACATTTTTGGAAGTTAAGGTTTCCCTGCTGGGATCTCCAAGGAACGTCAGATCTGACCATGTGCAGGGCCCCAGGGCGAGGAGTTAGCCCCATTTTTGCTTAAGGTCCTGGTTCTTCCCAGCTTTCCCAGGAGGGACGTCCCAGCACGCCTGTCTGCCTTCTCACCCCATCCCTAGGGAATGTGGGCCATTGCTCCCATTTAGCAGCTGACCCTCCGTACTGGGGGTCGAGGCTCCAGGTGGCTCAGTCAGGGAAGCTGTTGAATTCTTGCCAACTTCCTAGGATGAGGTGGCCCTTTCCCGACGTGGGAAATGTGTGCTCATGAGCACCTGCATCGATCCAAGCCTCCATGGCTGCAGGAAGCCAAAAGGCACTGGGGCCACGCCCCGTGGTCGCTCTTCCCCACCACACGTGGGAAAGCTCCTCTGAGGTCTCCTTAGTGGGCCATGAAGGGAACCTTCTGTGGTCCACTATCCAGACCGATTGACGCAGTGCGGTGCCTTGCATCCTGCAAACACTGGTAGATGCATTTAGGAAGAGCAGCGCTGTCCATGAGAGAGGCTGTCTACCCATCCACTCAACACCTTTAAAGGGCCAGTGTCAGCGGCAGGAGGGAGAGCTGGAGTGGCATGGGTCCAGCCCTGCCCCACACCATGGGTGAGACGAGGGCCCGGAGCCAGGCTGGTCACTTGTGCACTGTGCTTTCCTGCAGCCGTCCCATCCCACCCATATGGGATCACACTTCTGAACTGTGATGGCCACACCATGACCCTGGGCTGGAAGGTGCCCAAGTTCAGCGGCGGCTCACCCATCCTGGGCTATTATATAGACAAGCGTGAAGCTCACCACAAGAACTGGCATGAGGTCAACTCCTCTCCTGTGCAGCAGAGGATCTTAACGGTGGGTTCCCCTTTTCTTTGGGCCTGGGAATGTTGGCACTCTCTGTTCAGTGTTCCAGAGCTTGATGACCTTAGGTGGTTTGATAAGGAAATAAGTGAGTGTAAAAATCCTAGCATCGTGAGGCCATGGAGTTTTGGATCTGAAAAGATCTTAGGTAACATTTGTTTTTTTTTTCTGAGAAAAAGTAAAGGAACAGAGGCAGTAATTGAGGGATCTGCAAACAGTGGGTGACCAGCTCTGTCCCTGTTGGAGCTCTGAGCATCTGGAAGGCAGGCGCCCTCTCAGGTGCTCAGCTGGTGCAGAGCCCAGTGCCGGGGCCAGTGGTGCTGAGCAGGTGCTTGTTCGGCAATGTGCTGCGCCTTTCCTACGAAATCCTGGGTGGTCCCTTGCCACAGTGCACGTTGTCCGCAGCGTGGAGAGAGGGGGACTGAGGGGGGGCCAAAGGCAAAGCCAGGCAAACCCAGGCAGCCCTGGGCTTCACAGTCCACTTGCCCGAGCCTCTGGCTCCTCCTGGGCATGGGACGAGTGACCGGAGCTGTCATTACCTTCTTGGATTGACGCATCTCACAGGGGCCACATATGCTGGGAGACAAGGGCTTTGGGGGCAAAGTCTACTCTCTGTCTTACAGAAAATTCTGCTTTGTGATGTTTTATCTTTATGGTCTGTACTTACATATGGAGCATGCCATGATACATGCATGCTATAATACATGTGGCCAAAACCCAGGTTTGATGTGACCCTGTTTATATTTGCTGTGTTCAGCCACAACCTCTAGATGTTCTCTATTGGGTCCTCTGTTCCTGAGAAAAATACCCTCCTCTTTTTTGGGTGCAAGTAGCCTAAATGAGGATGGGCTCTGCTTTCCAGGGAGTGGGAACGTTTAACTGCCACGTCTTGTTCTGGGAGCTCTTTTCTAGGGTTCTAGAGAGCATGTGCTGGACGTGGCTTTTGTTCTACCACCTGCGGGCCGAAGCCCGTGTCCTGGCTGAGGCCTTCCCCAGGTCTCACCCATAGCTGGCAAGTCTGCAGGCCCCACGTGGACATGGGCTTGTAGTGCCCCGGGAGCTGCCAGCGAGGCCCTCGCCTGGCAGAGCAGGTGGCCTGGTGGGGCTGGTGGCGGGCTGCCTGTGGCACTCAGCCAGGCCTGAGTGGGCTTCCCGCGGGTTCCGCAGCTCCGTCCCACAATGCCAGGACTAGGTCTGGGGTCTGCAGGGACCGGCAGGGTTCAGGGGCCCCTGCTCTGCTCACCTGTGTGTGCTCTTTGTGGGACCCCTCTCTCAGCCTCAGTTTCCGTACCACCCCAGGGCATGTCCTCTCATCCTTGTGGGAGTGTCAAGGGGTGAATGGGTCTGACCTGTGCCTGCAGCTTGCTGGGTCTGTCAACAGCTCTCTTTAGGTGATCTAGTCTAATTTTCCCACAAGCACCCTTCCCCGGGACTCATTGACAAACCACCATAATGCTCCTTTCCTCAGTGGACCGGGATGCACGTTATTTCCTGTAGTAACTGAGGCAAAATCTACGCAGGTGGAGGGCTTGGTGGAAGGCTCATTATATGAGTTCAAAATTGCTGCCGTCAACCTGGCGGGGATCGGACAGCCATCGGACCCCAGTGAGCTCTTCAAGTGTGAGGCGTGGACAGCACCAGAACCCGGTGAGACGCGTCCCTGAACACACCACCCAGAGCTGGGCAGGCCAGTGGGCTTTCCAGGAGGTGTGTGGTGGGCAGCTGTGGTGGATGCCCTCCTCTCCCAGTGAGCAGACATGGAGACGATGGCAAAACCCACGAGCCGTGCCTGGGAGTGGCCGAGCAGCCACAGTGTTGCAGCGCAGGCAGGGTGCTCAGGAGCAGGCAGTGGGCAGAGGGAGGGCCAACAGTGGGAGGGACGGATGGCTGACCAGGTCACTGGAGAGGGGACAGGGTTCCAGAGTCCATGTTCCCAGGGTGTGGCGCCAGCCACTGCTTCCTGGGGACAGAGAGGAGCCCAAGGCAGGAGAAGAGGGCGGGCAGGAGGGAAGCCGCCAGGCCCCCGGGAGTGGACACAGCAGGCATCTGTCCTCCCTCCTCCTCCTTTCTATCGCCCCCTCCCCGTGCCCTGCTTCCTTCTCTCTGCCCTATCTGTTCTAGTGAAGCCGACTTTGGACCCTGAGGGAAGTCCATAGGAGAAGACCCTCTTCTTTCCAGGGCCTTCACGGGGCACCTGGCCGACTGGCTTAGACCCTGTGTGTTCTAATTAAGATGGCGCCTGCTGGGCAGCTTTCCCCCTCCTGTCCACAGCCCGTCTGGAGCTGGGAATCAGCAGCAGACAGCTTTAGGCTTACCTGGTGTTGTAGAGAGCAGAGCGGGGCCATGCGCTAGCTGGCCTCGGGTTTCCATGCCAGTGGCTGCAGCACGCACCTGCCCATTTCTGCACTCCTCTCTCTGATGCCACCTGCTGGCCGGGAGAGCACCGTGGGCCCGTGGCTACACACCCACTATCTCCCTGAGGCCACGGGGTGCTGCAGGACCGAGCTGGGCTCTCCCCAGCCCCAGCATCAGGACAGTCCTTCCAGGAAGGGCGAGCCCTCAGTGTCATGAGGAGGACATGGGGATGTCCCGGCGCGTCTGCCTGTGGCAGAGGTCAGGGTGTGCTGAGCTGGCTGAGCACAGGTCCAATTTGGCTCTGCAGGTCCTGCCTATGACTTGACATTCTGTGAGGTCCGGAACACCTCGCTGGTCATGCTGTGGAAGGCCCCAGTGTATGCAGGCAGCAGCCCTGTGTCTGGGTACTTGGTGGATTTTAAGGAAGAAGATTCTGGGGAATGGAAGACGGTGAATGAGGTGGCAACTCCAAATCGTTATTTGAAGGTGATTTGTTCATTGCTTCCTTTTACCTGAAGGTGTTTTTGCTCAAGCCCCTGAGGAACTTGTTCAGGTGGCTTGGATCTGACCCTTCTGGGCTCTGCACAGTGAGGGCAGGAGCACCTGGCCAGGGCAGGAAGAGCCCGGGAGGTGGTGGCAGGGGCTGTGTGGCCTGCCCTTTTCCCGGCCATGCCGCAGTCTAACAGAGTCCAGCACTGCCACAGTCCTCGTTGACCTCTGGACCCAGGAGCTCTCAGCAGGGGTGGCCTGTATGCTGTGTCATGCCCCTTCCACCCACAGCTCTCTACATAGCTCAGGTGACACGGTAGACGTCACTTGATGTGAGTGCACACAGTGAGCGTGGCTCTGTCCTCTCTCCAAACATTCCTGTTTTAGCACTTGGGACATCTGTCCCTGGGTGGCTCTGACAGCTGTCCTCGGTCCCGCAGGCCCCTGTGCCTGGAGGCTTGCCAGCTGCCCAGTGGTCCCTCCTGGTGTGGGCCTGGGGTATGGTTAGATGCCTCGCCTGCATCAGGCACTGGGTGCTCACTCACGGCGCCCTCTGCTGAACCTCTGCACCCTGGGAAGAGCTTCTGGTGAATGAAGAGATGGGCTCTGAGAACACCACTCTCCACCCAGGACGGCCCGCATGTCTGTGTATGGGAAGTAGCTAACTTCGTTTTGATGTGTCCAAGTGACCGTTTTGCAGTCACAGATCACACTTAAGATAATATTTCGTCCCATAGTTTAACACAGTTAAATCTGAACAGCAGATTGCAATCTAGTCAATATGATTTAATTGTGCTTTAAAATGTGCAGAAGAGAACGATAGATACCCTAACGTGTTTCTTCCTGAAGCGAGATGGGCCTGGTGTGCATCTCTTTCCCTCTCGGCTGCTCGGTCAGTACAGCTTTCCCAACCAGAAAAGCGTTTTAAAGGAAGGAAGGTGTGTTCACCTTAAAACGTGAACGATGGCAAAGTCTGTGTTTTCTACCTACACTTGACACTTCCCTGTCCTCTCAAGGTCTGTGACCTGCATCAAGGTAGGACGTATGTGTTCCGAGTGAGGGCAGTGAATGCCAGTGGGCCGGGGAAGCCCTCCGACACGTCAGAGCCGGTGCTGGTGGAGGCCAGGCCAGGTGAGAGCTGCCAAGGCCGCGGAGCAGCCGTAGGGGCACGTGCAAGTGGGGGGCTTGCTTGGGTGTGCTGGGTGAGGGAAAGGGCGCCCCTGCAGTTTTTAGGCAGATTGGCGTTAGCACAAGAAATAAAGTCGCGCTCCACCTCTGCTTATGCTGAGACCCAGGGCAGGAGGACAGTGCTTTTGGTCATCATGATGTTCAGGAAGAAAGGTGGCTTCTTGTATAGCTGCTGAGTTTTGATCAGAAATTTATAAAGCTGTCTGATATTTTCTTGGTTGCCATGAGTTAAACCCCCAGGAGTTATACAAAGGAAAGCCCTGGGGCAGGACAGCTCCTGGGGTCTGCGTACAGGTGTGTGGCTGGTATTGTGGGAGGTGATGGAGCCACTCGCAGAGAGCTGCTGTGCCCCCTGGGGCCTTCACTGTCCTGTGGACTCTTGTTCATTTAGTTCTGCTGTCTCTTTGTGACTTCTCCATCCTTCTGGAAGCTTGAGAGCATCTGTATCATGTGGCCTCAGTTCTGCTCTCCCGCAGAGGTCGAGCTGTGCCCCTCCCGCCCAGTTTCTTTCTTTCTTTTTTGTTTTGGTACCAGGGGTTGAACCCAGGGAAGCTGAATCCCTGTATTTTGTATTTTATTTAGAGACAGGGTCTCACTGAGTTGCTTAGGGCCTTGCTAAATTTCGGAGGCTGGCTTTGAACTCATGATCCTCCTGCCTCAGCCTCCCGAGCTACTGGGATAACAGATGTGCACCACTGTGCCCTGGACAGTATCCCATCCTGATTTCTAAGAGCTGAATTCTGGCTGGCCACATGTTGGCCATGGCTCCACCCCTGGGTGGACTCAGCAAACAAGCAGTGCTCCCCAGAACCAAGATAATCACCTGTGTGGGTGAAGTTGCCCAGCAGAGGTGAGGCAGGTTAGGCCTCAGGGAGAAAGGGATCAGGCCTGAGAGGCAGCCCCTGGCCTTCTAGATGGTACTGGACACAGAAAGGAAGTGGACAGAAATGTAGTGACCTGAAAGTGGCCAGTCAGGGCTCCCTTGAGCGCTCTGCTCCCTCTCGGCTGTCTGGGTCAGTGGACGTTAAGTGAAAGTGCTGATCAGACGTCAGATAAGCTCTTCACCTGTACCACCACCCTCTGAAGACAGGACACTTGTTGCCAGGCTCAGTCACCCTTGCTCTGCAGGCACAAAGGAAATCAGCGCTGGCGTGGACGAGGAAGGCAACATCTACCTGAGCTTTGACTGCCAGGAAATGACGGACGCCTGTCAGTTCACCTGGTGCAAGTCCTACGAGGAGATAGCCGATGAGGAGCGGTTCAGCGTGCACACGGAAGGCGACCAGTGAGGCCCCGGGAGGCGGGTGCTGGGAACCCTGGACATCCCGCAGACAGCAGCAGGAGCTCACCCCAGCTCTGTCTCTGTTTCCAGCTCGAAGCTGTACTTTAAGAATCCAGATAAAGTGGACGTGGGGACCTATTCTGTGTCCGTGAGTGACACGGATGGCGTGTCTTCCAGTTTTGTTCTGGATGAGGAAGGTAATGTCTAAATGACGCAGGCTTGCTGTTTTGTTTTTATTCATGCTTTCAAAGAGCGATTCTGATACAGACTTCTGTATCCACCTGTTTGACTCGAGAAGGGGTGTTTGTTGGAGGCAAAAGGCGGCATATTCAAAGGAGTCAAAATTTACCATCAAGCAAATCCAGAGTGGGTGGTCTCTGCCACACAGAGCTGTGGGGGGCTCAGGTTTCACACAGTTCTTGGTGTGAGTGCAGACAGTGGAGGAGGGCTGGGGGTCGGGGAGAAGTCGGCCTGGGGCGGCCATCAAGGGGCAGGTTTTCCCAGGCGTCCACTGAGTTCATAGGCAAAGGCCTGAGGCAGGGGGCTGGTCCTTATCCCCACCCCGGGGGCGGGCGGCTCTGCGCTCCTGTCCAGCCCTCCCCTCCCCTGCTCCCTCAGCCCTGAGTGTTGTGAAGAGGTCAGCCGTGGGGCGGGCGCTCTGCAGCACCCCGAGTAGCATCACAGGACCTCTGAGGGCCTTGGAGGCCAAGGCGGCTTAGCCTGGTTCTGTAGGGTGCAGGCTCCCCCGGGTACTGGAAGGCACATAGGCAAGTCTTTGAGTTGTCAGTGGCCTCCTGGTCACAGCAGACACCACAGACTGGGTGATTCCTAGTGAACAGAGCCTTATTTTCTTATGGTTTTGGAGATGGGAAGCCCAAGATCGGGGGCTGTGTCTGTGAGGACCTTCCTGCCTCTTAACCCCTGATGGGAGGTAAACCTGGGAAGCCCAGGTCCTCCTTAATTCAGCCCCTACCCCTGGGAACATGGCTTTCACACAGCCCCACTTCTCAGCACCACTGCAGTGGGACTAAATCCCCAGCACATGAACCTTGGGGGCACATTCAAGTCATAGCCGTGGGTAGGGAGGACAGGGAAGCATCCAGGGGAGGCAGCCGGAGACACATCAGGTGTGGCTCTGCAGTGGTTGAATCCAGGAGAACTTATACAGTGAGCCAGAGGGGCGCTGGCCTCGTGCTCTGGGTCCTCACTGTGCTGCACGTACACAGGCTTCCTGTGCCGGCCCTGGCTCAAACAATTCTGTCTGCAGAAAACACCCTTAAATCATTCTGAAAAGTGAACGTATTCCTCTGCACTAGTGAGTTTTCATATGACATTTTCCATTTTAATTTTAAATCAGCAAAGGGTGAAATTCCCACCTTGTTTTATCCTATATTTGACGTGAGGCCTTGGAGTTGCAGGTGTACCTCATTCAGTGGAACATTCTCCCAGGAAATCTGAATGGGAGAGCCAGTCCTACAGTCAGACCAACAGCCAGATGGAGTTTGCTCTCGGTCAGGAAAAGACTGATTGCATTTTCCAGTTCAAATACACGTGCTCAGACATTGGTGGCCATCATCTCATTTCTGATTCCTGATTCTAGGAAGGAAGGAAGTAGAGGGGGAATAGAGAAATGGCTCCGTGCTCTGGTGGCCCCGACTCTGCTCGGGTCTTTCTGAGAGCAGTGTGTCTGTCTGCTCTCTTGTGCTCATGGTAAAGCACAGGTCAGGGCTGGACGGCTGATCACATATACACTTTCTTGTTAATAAAATCCAAGAAGGAAGTTTTGAAGGGGAGGAAACAGCATATTCCCAGCCAGGTTAGGTCAGGGAGAGGGTTCCCTTGGAGTTAGGCCCCCTGTCTTCTCCCCGAGGCCTCCTCTCTAGCTCCCTGGGAGCTGCCTGCCTGCCCAGCTCCTCCTTCCCAAGATGCAGCTCGACCTTGCCCTCTGCTTCCCCTGAGCAAGTGCGTTCTTTTTTATTTTGTTTTATTTTTATTTTTTGGTGGTGCTGGGGATTGAACCCAGGGCCTTGTGCATGGGAGGCCAGCCCTCTACCAACTGAGCTATATCCCAGCCCAGCCTGCAAGCGTGTCCTCTCCATCTTCTCAATGTTAGTTCACATTTCTTCCATATCCTCACAGTAGATCATGGTGACACAGAGTCTCTGCTCTTGTTTAGCTATGGTGTACAGGCTTCTGAATGCTCGGTCAAAATTAATTAAAATCTGTTCTCTTCATTCTAGAACTTGAGCGTTTGATGGAGCTGAGCCATGAGATAAAGAATCCCAGTAAGTAATCTGCTGCCCTGCGGGCATACTTGTAAGCCCAAGGGGCAGCTTCCCAGGGCAGGGCAGTCCCACCCTGGTCCCAGCCTGTGGGCTCGTAAGGACAGTTGCAAGTGCCTCTTTATACTCTGGAGAGGTACAACAATGTGTCTGTCAGATGCTGTCTTCAGTCCCGAGTCCCACTGAGCACGGACGAACACAGGCAGCTGCAGTGGTAGACGGCACCCTGAAGGGGCCCCCAGAACAGGTGGAGGCGTCCGTAAAGCACAGGCTCCTTGCCGACTCACCCTCCCTCGAGTTCTGGTTCCAGTGCCCAGTGCAGCTCTCCAGGGCTGTGCCGCCCGTGTTTCAGGGCTGGTGTTTCCCTGCGAGTGGCTGTGCGCTTCCTCACGAAGATGGGGCATTGACTTGAGGTTTCCTTCCTTCTGCAGCCATTCCTCTGAAATCAGAATTAGCTTATGAGATTTTCGACAAGGGCCAGGTCCGCTTCTGGCTGCAGGCTGAGCAGCTATCGCCAGACGCCCGCTTCCGCTTCGTCATCAATGACAGAGAAGTCTCAGACAGCGAGGTGAGTTCCTGCAGCTCGCTGCGGCCCTGCTGGAGCCGGGTTTGGTGGCCGTCCGCGGCTTGGGGTCAGCGTTCTGTGTGTTCCCCTTCCTTTTGAGCTTTGGAAACTGGGGGTAGGCGGTTGACAAGAGGAGAGGAGACGGCGGGTCCTCGAGGTGCTCAGAGATTGCTCTGGGTTGGATGAGACTCAGTAGTCTTTGAAATCCAAGCCTGTTGGAATCCAAAAATGACAAATTAGGTTCTCGAGACTCGGAGCTCAGCCTTATGAAGAGGTTCTGGACCTGGGGAAATGTCCCCACGGAGCAGCGCCTCTGGCGGTGGCCTGGAGGGCTTGAATTCTGTCTCTGTCCTGAGAACCTTCCTGCATCCCACCCCCGATGGCTTCCCATGGGAGACGCAGCACACTGGAGCTTGCACACTGCTGCCTTGCTGTGGAACATCTGATCTGGCAAGGGGGCGGCTAAGCTACCCTGTGGACCTCTGCCCTGTTCTGCCTTAATTGCTAAGATGACCCTCACTAGGCCCCTAGGAGTCCTCCTGTGTTCTCTGAGGTGTTGGTCCTGTGGGATACGTTTCCTCTTGCTGATACAGCACGCCAGCACACCCCGTTAGGGGACCACCTATCTGAAGGGGTCTGTTTTATTCCGTGGTGGGGTCGGTGCCTCTCGGACCCCACCATTGTGAACTCTTCTGACCCCTCTTCTCTTGACACTGAGTCAGTGTCATTGATGCACTCAGCTGGCCTACCAAGTCCTGATGCCCTGGTCACGCTCGAGGTGCACGAGTCACCAGGCCATGTGGGCAGCCCAGTTCTCTTCTCCCGAGTGGCCGCCTCATCTTCAGTCCTGCTATTCTGCAAAGCCAACAGGGGTCAACTGCAGTCCTTCAGATGGAAATCTCACATGGACCAGGATCGCATACTTATCACATGATCTGCTCAGTCTGTCCTGAGGGAATCACAGCATGCTTTAGGACTTGTCCGGGTGGCAGAGTTGGCTAGTGGAGAGCACGTAGATTCTTTGGGCTGCAGAAGAGCCAGCTGTACAGATGCCATCAGCAGGAGGCACTGCCTGATACGGTGGCCGGAGAAGTGTCTCTCTGAGCAGAGATCACGCCAAGAGATGAAGCGGAATTCAGTGTAATTGAGCTTCATTTGCAGAACATCTTTTAATTAGCTTTTCCTACAATCTTTAGAGATTGTGTCCTGGCTGCCCGGCTACTCTTTGGAATGTGGTGCACTATTTCACTTCTTAATTAGCAATCCACAGGAAGCCTTTACACTTGAAGACTGACGCTGCTTTGTGAAAGTCACATAAAATCCTGTGTTTTTGGCACTCACAGAATCATTGAACTTTATCTGCTGCATAATGGCGGTAGCAAGAAACCTAATTATTTTTCTGAAATCTGCCCAGATACCGCAGTGCAGAAAAGACTGTGGCACTGCTGAGAGTCGGGTGGGTGAGAATCCTGCCTTCACGCTCATCAGAGCTGAGGAGAGTCTGCTAGGCTGGAGACTCCAGGCCTAGGTGGGCCCCTCGCAGGGTCAGGGGTGGCCTCACTGCTTCAGCTCCGAGGGGGGCTCAGTGTTGCTGTGTGCTTCTGTCACCCATTCCCTCCCCAACAGGCGGGACCACGCCTGCCCCTTGCCCCACCCCCCGTCACGTGGGCCGTAGAGTCCCCCTGCAGGTCACAGTAGAACACGTGTCCTGCTCTCTCCCACATGTTGTGGTTTTCAACAGTGAGCATCGGGAACTCTCATTGTAGAGGTGATTTTGGGGTTTCATGAAGATGAAGCGTGGGGTGGTGGGGGAGCAGGCTCTATTCTCTTAAAGCCTGAAGTCGCGCTGCAGATATTCAGAACAGCTGCATTGCAGTTAGCCCGGAGGACGGTGTGCACCCAGGGGCGGCTGGAAGTGTCCGGCTCGTCACTTGGTGGCTTTCTGCTGTGGCATCTCTCTTCTGCCACTGGAATTTGGATGTAAAAACCAGAAGCAGCCTTAATGAGAAAGGGACCTTGTGGGAATAGATGGGCAGGTAGGAATTCCCTGTGGAGCCCTGGGGGAGGGCGGGGAGGCGTGGCTCACACAGGTGGCTGGGCTTTCGTTCTCTTCATGCTTCCTGAGGGCCTCCCACTTTCATGTCTAAAACCAGGACATCCTTGACAAATGTGGCCTGTTTTTAGCTCAGGCCCCCGGGGTGTGGGGAGGTCAGGCAGAGGAGTCAGTCCTGCTGTGATCTACAGGAGGTGCCCTGGGCCCTGCCCTTTGAGTCTGGGCTCCCGCAGGCTCCTGCTGCATTTGGGACGAGCTGTTCATTCATGTGGGTGTGGCTCTTCCTCCACGACCCCTGCTTAATTTCAGATGGTGCATTATCTGCGGGTGAATCAGACACAGCACATGAGCAACCATAAAACCTTCCCGTGTCTGTGGCTCATCACACAGTGAGAGGGCAGAGTCTCAGGGCACGTGAGGTGTGGCTAGGCTGGAGGCATTGAAGGGCCACCCAGATGGGCTGTGTGCTCAGGGCATGCTGGTGTGGTGACGGTGGTTGGGGAGTGGGTGGCTGTTGAAGGAAGGGAAGTGTCAAGGACAGGGAGGGACTGAGAAGGGAGGTCCTGGTGCAACCTCCCAGTTGACCCTGATCCAGGAGACTCGCCTGGTCCCTGGCAGCCCCGTGGCCCTCACCTACAGCCTGCCCCCTTCGGTCCCTGTTCCCCTCCATGCAGCGTGACTTTGCACCTGTTAGTCTCCCTGTTAGTGCGTATCCCTGAGGCCCGTGTCCTCCCTGGCTCGTCTTCAGGTGCTTGGTTGTCCCAGCCAGGCACTTAGAGGGAGCTGCTTCCTTCTGCAGGGCCGCGGGCAGCTCAGAACTCACAGGTGGAGAGAGTAGGAAGGCTCAAGGACTGAGGATGCCCCCAAGGAAACCCCAGTGCCAGGCCACAGCTGCAGGAGGCCACAGGGAGAGCCCGCTGCCTCTCCACGGGGGGCTGACTGCCTTATAATGTCACTTTTATTGGTGATTTTTGCTGGCTACGTGCAGTGCTAGGTGCTGGGAAAGTTTTCAGAGATAAGTAAGTGATGCCGGCTTCTCCAGGACCCATTGCTAGTGAGCCAGCAAGAGACATTTGGATGGGGGATACAGAGACCCACAGAGGGCATCCAGCCTCACCCAAAGGTGACTGGAGAGTCTCCCCTGGGGACTATCACAAGAAGTGGGGCTCGAGCAGGTCAAGGGCAAGAGGGCCACCAGATTGTCGTTGGGATACAGACACTGAGGCTCAGGAGCTGGGGGACAGGCTGCACTGGAAAATGTGAGGTGAGGCCCCGCTCTCCCACACAGAGCGAAGGAGGCAGGGAGGCCAGACCTCCCTGAGGAGGTCCTCCCCTATGTGTATCCTGAGTGCGCTGGATGACGTCAGGTGGCAAGGTCACAAGCCTGCTGTGCTGCATCTGTGCTCAGCAGAGCCTGCTGCACCCACGTGGGCGGCACTGCGGAGGCTGTGGCTGTGCACCCCAGGGACTGAGGACCACTGTGATGAGGGCCATGCAATCGTAGCTCTGTGCATGGGGTCTCTTCTTTCTTCTTTCTCTGTTGGATTTTAACTGTTTGCACAGATGCTTGTTTTGGGTATGAGGTGTCCATGTTGGGCATGAGTGTGTGGGGGTGGCACTTGCAGGGATGTCCCCAGGGGACCTGGGCTTTGTCAGGATGCAGGCTCCTGGTCTTTGGTGCGTGGTCCACCAGAGGTGGAGTTGATGACATTTCATTCTGTGTACTCTGCAGCACAAGCCCCTAAGTGACAATAGTCAATGCAACTTGTAGGTGCAGGGAGGGAGCCAGAGGGATTCCGTGGTGTGACTCCCTGTCCCTTTACGTGCAGACACACAGAATCAAGTGTGACAAACCAACTGGCGTCATTGAGATGGTGATGGATCGGTGCACCGCTGAGAATGAAGGCACATACACTGTGCAGATTCAGGATGGAAAAGCCAAGAGGCACTCTTCCCTGGTTCTTATTGGAGATGGTACGCTGCATTGCATTCTTTCACGTGTCAAAGAAAATTCTTCAGTAGGGGAAAGCAAACCTGTTTATGTCTCTCTCTTGGATGTTGACCGTAGCCTTCAGGACCGTCCTAGAAGAGGCTGAGTTTCAAAGGAAGGAGTTTCTCAGGAAGCAAGGTAAGCTGGCTCCCCGAGGCGCAGCAGGGAGCCGGGACCGGGGTCTGAGCCCTCGCATCCTCTCAGGTCTCTGCGTCTTCAGTGGCAAAGCCACGCCCTTCCGTGGCCGAGGGAACCTGGATGCTTCTCTGTCCTCTGCTTTGTGCGCACCCTGCCTGTTCGTCTAACTTGGAACCCCAGGACTCTCTTGTTCCTGTGTCCTGTCACAGCCCATGGGGAAAGTGTCCATCTGGCCAGTCTCTGTGCCAACTTGCTGACTAACTGGTGTTCTGCACACTGTCCTTCCCAACCACTCCCTGGCTTTGTAACACACGTTGGCAACTCCACACAGCGTGAGACACGCGGGCGCACTCCCACTCCAGGACCCCGGGTGTGACCACATCGTGTCTCCCACCTCACCGGGTGCAACCCTCTGACCAATCAGCAGTCAGATGGACATCTGTAATGGCCTTCATGGTCCGGGGCCTGTCATTTTCTGGCTCTGCTTCTCCTTCTTACCCCATCTCCATCTGAGCCAAGTGTGTAGAACGTGATTTTATGAAAGGAGTTGACACTTACTTGCTAACCCTGCTTTGCATTTTTGTGTTGATGGGACAATCACATTGTTAATATATTGCTTCTACATTTATTTTAAATAAAAGTGATTGAGATTTTAAACAAATGTACATAATCTATCCTTGATTTTAAAAGCCACACAAACCATGCATAACAAAACCTCTAGGTCAAGCTGTTGGCCAGGTCGACTTCGGGGCTGTGAAAGTACCTCAGTTTCATAGTGTACAGAAGTGCTGTATGTAAGCAGTACACACATGTGTATATCCACACACAGCTAGAAGCACACACCATACACATGTGTATTCAATATCTGTACAATACACACTTACTCATGGGTATAAGCTCTTTCCCTTTTCCCCCCCTAGGCCCTCACTTTGCTGAGTATCTGCACTGGGATGTCACGGAAGAATGTGAGGTTCGGCTGATCTGTAAGGTGAGGACCTCGTTCCAAGGTGGAGCAGACAGGGGCCACTCTTGGTCTTGGCAGAGGTTGAGGGTTGGGCCCTGTGGTCTGGCTCAGGTGTGTGCAGAGGGACGGCTTTGTTCTGGTGGCATTCAGGGCTTGCCCTTCCTTCTTTGTGAGAAGATGGCAGGATGGTGACCTGCAAGAGAAGGCTCAAGTGGGTGTTTAAGTCTTGGCAGGTGAGTTTGTGAGAGAGCCCCTGACGAAGTCCACCCATTGTGCACTGCTCTTGGAACTTCACGGGGCACATTTGGGAACGTGATGTTTTCCAAGTTTCAATAACTCAGCAGTTAACCAGCTTTAATTTTGGTTAGATTGCATTTTCCTCAGGAAACCTGTGGCTTGTTCGCCCACTCAGTGATTGCCACTGGGCTGGGTGGGGGGTAAGAGGTCCGTTATGCATGGTCTCTCTCCTCAACGTAATCGCAGTCTGAGGGGGCGGGAGACAAAAGCAAGCAGGGAGTTTCAGCAAGGGGAGGACTCCGGAGCCGAGTAGGGCAGCCCAGGACACAGTCAGTAGGTGAAGGGTGGCCCGCAAGCCCAGGAGCAGGAGCTGCCAGGTACACAAAGCCCCCGGAGGGAGCACCGTACAGCACCAGTGTCCTAAACAACATCCAGACCTGAGCTGGGAGCCAGGAGGGCTGGACCCTGGCAGAGCAGGAGGGTGGGCGCCTGGAGGCTTGTCCAGGAGGAAGGAGTGTGGGGGGAGAGCTGGGGGAGAGCTGGTCGCACCCGGGAGCCACGCGCTCCCTGAAATCTGTGGGAAAATGTAACTGTCGATTTCCTGACCATCGTTAGTGTTGGTGATTGATTTTCAATGTCCTATCGACACATCTCTTCTTATTGAAAACTAGGGCTAAAGCCCTGACATTTAATATGCTTAAGGCCATCCTACATTTATTATAAAGAAATTACTTAGTGTTTTTGTAGTGAATTTCTTGCCCTAATATGTTTAATAGGAATATTCAAAGACAAATCATTTCTTTTTCTTTTTGTGCTTAGGATTGAACTCGGGGTGTTTTACCACTGAGCCACAGCCCTAGAGAGTTTTACTGTTTATTTTGAGACAGGGTCTCACTAAGTTGCCTAGGGCCTTGCCTCCCCAGCCTCTGGGATTGCAGGTGTGCAGAAACACTTACAAAAGAAGTTTACTTGCAAAGAAGTGGCAAGAGAGCTGCCTCAGCAGGGCTCCCTCAACAAGTGAAAGCATTTCAGGTAGTTAAAGGAAGATGCCCCTGGATGGCCAAGCGTAGCTGTTTACTTAGCTGTTCACACTGGTAAAAGAGCAGTTTTCTCAAATGATTACCATGTGTGGAAAGGTGTGCATCTTCTAGACATCAGTCCACTAGGTGGTCAGTACTTAGCACACACGGGGGCAGGTGCTCGGTATGCTGGGTCTTCTCTTTCTTCTGACTCCTGGGGAACCCAGGGTCGTGCACAGCCCATGGGCAGCAGCAAAAAATATGAGTTCTTCCCTGGGGACTCTGATGTCACCTAAGTGGTGTATTACTCTCTGCAGATATTTCAAACTACCCTGTGTCCTTGACTAAAGGCTCTACCAACTTTTAAACTCAGATGTTGGAGAAACCAAATAAATATTGCTTGAGATTTGAGTATTTTTGCAATTTAATGCACCGACTTTACATGAGTAAAGTCAGTTCTGAAATTCTGTGGACCAGTTTTCATCTAAGGATACTGTGGCAGACGGCTATTTTAAACTTTATGTATGTGACAAAATACGGGGAGGATGATTTATGATGTTAGAGGAAGGTCCTGCCTCCCAGCCCCCTGTGCACTTGTCCCCAGGAGTTCCTCAGACACTGGGCCAGGCAGGCTCCCAAACTGGGGGCAAGTGTGACTGGGCAGGCGGAACCCCTGCTTTATGGGGACTGTATTTTGGCATTGCTGCTGATGACGGCAGTGCACGCGGCTGCTGTGGGAAGCCTTCACGTTTCCTAAGCATCTGTGCTTCCCAACCCTGCCTTTGTCTCCTGGTCTGCGTGGGTTAGGGATGCAGACTGCCAGCCTGGAGTGGGAGAGCACAGCTCCCCTGTGCAGAGAACGCTCTTCACCGCCCGCACCCTGGGGCCTGTGTGCAGAGCACCTGCCTGGGCTCCCCCAGCCTAGCTTCTCAGCCAGAGACAGGCTGGCGGGGCGTTCAGGAGAGGGAGAGTCCTC
The DNA here is from genome assembly GCF_001458135.2 of Marmota marmota marmota. Lineage (NCBI taxonomy): Eukaryota > Metazoa > Chordata > Mammalia > Rodentia > Sciuridae > Marmota > Marmota marmota. Next base: position 3,974,410 of record NW_026000224.1, on the reverse strand, counting down.
TTTCTGCATCCCACTCTGCACGGCAGCACCTGGAGCGTCACACTGCTCAGGAGCAGCCACTGGGTAGTTTCACACGCTCCAAGGACAGTCCAGCTGTTTATAAATAAGATGCACTGCTGATGACTAGTCCTGATTAGGGCACTTCACCTAAACCAAAAGGTCTGATTTCACGGTCCAAAATGACTTCCCATCTGTGAAGTGGGAATTTAGGAAAGTATTGTCATTAGAAGTGATAAGGGCCAGGGTGTAGCTCCGTGGTGGAGCACTTGCCTCACACCTGAGGGTCCTGAGAGGAGGGAAAGCTTATCCATGGGCCTCTATCTGAGAGAATGGTGTGTGTGTGTGTGTGTGTGTGTGTGTGTGTGTGTAAGATCTTTAATTTATAGTCCTAAAGTCTTTCTACAAGCCAGAGTGATTCATGTGCTACACTGAAGATTTCTGTTTTGTAGGTTGCAAACACCAAGAAAGAAACGGTTTTCAAGTGGCTCAAGGATGATGTTCTGTATGAGACTGAGACCATGCCTAACCTGGAGAAGGGGATCTGTGAGCTGCTCATACCAAAGGTATTGTATGCTCAGTAAAATCAGAGAACCCAAGCGAGTTAGGTTTTTTGATAACTCCTGAATTCTGCATTGTCTTCCAGTGTGTGTTCTGAAATTCCATAGTTTACAAGGAAATGGATTAGCATTTGCTACATTTTGTGCCCCACACATACTGATTGTACATAAATATGGGGTGTGCTCTATTTGTAGTTGTCCAAGAAGGACCATGGTGAATACAAGGCGACCTTGAAAGATGACAGAGGTCAAGACGTGTCTACCCTTGACATAGCTGGCAAAGGTAAAAGGACCCTTCATCCTGCCAGGAATCGCCCTGTCCCCAGGGCGAGCTGGGTGAGACATGCATGCTCCTGTGTCCTCAGCGGGTACACACACTGTTTCTGCAGCAGAAACTTGTAGAAGGAAACATTCATTGCATTCAGAGCTGCTGAAGTGTTTTAGAGAAATGTATGATTCTACTGCAGCTTAGGGGAAATGTCATCTGGACCCTTCACGGGAAGCCAGCTCATCCCAACACCAACAGAGCTGAAATGCTGGCAGCTGTGATGGAGAGGTTCATTAAACCCACAGCTGGATTTGTGTTGAATGAAATGTTCTTGCCCATACTTTGAAAGAGACTAGGTTAGAAGGATTTATCGCCCTCTTGGGCCTTTTACGGATGGATATCACTATTTTCATTCTTCATTTTTCAAATGAACGTCCTGGTTTCTGGCGTCTAACGCAATGTTGGAAAGGCTGCTTTCTGTGAGATAACACGTGGTCACCGTGCATTCCCTTTTCCCTTCCAGTGTACGAGGACATGATTCTGGCGATGAGTCGGGTCTGTGGTAAGCAAGTGCTCTCTGCTTCTCCAGTCACTTTGCATGCTACAGTCTATTGCCTGAAGTGGCCTTCGCCCCTCCCGGGACGGAGCTTGTGGGCCACAGTGCACGCAGCTCCATGATGCTCCCTTCAGTGTTTTCCGCGTTGGATCTGGAGTCTGTGTTTAGTTTAAAATCAGAATTCATCACCTCTTCCAACATGCCTTGGTTAGTCTGGACAGTTGCTTTATCCAAATTTGTTATCAGTATCTTTATTTCAAACGATAAATAGCAATAATGAAATTTTAAAACTCGGGCTTTGTGTCACAGGCATTAGATTAATTTTAGATTGGCAAATAAGTTCTCTCTCTTGATCTGCCTTCCTGTGGAAACTGTGAGAGCAAAAATATGGGTTAATAATTCAATCATGATATATTTACATGGTGGTTTATGCTGACAATCATGTGATTTTACTACGGTAGGCTCTTTAGAGAGGTCATAATCTGTATCTTCTGATGAGTAACCGAGACCTAGGCGTCAGGAGGTCTAACTGCATGGGCAGCCAGCTGCGGTCAGGACCCCAGCAGAAGCCCTCGGCTGAGCACAGGGTCCACTGCAGACACTCCGTCTCTGGCATTCCTGTGAGATTGTGTGTTCCCGCTGCTTACCCCAGGCAGTGGGGTAAGAGAGACTCTCTAGTTTTGCTAGCAAGCCTACCTGGTTGTGCATGGACCCATGTTCTTCACTCTGGGAAGGTAGACCAGGCCCGTTGAAGGCAGCCTCTCCTTGCCCTCTCAGGAAGCTTCTCGTGCACGTAGGGCACACAGCTGGGGGCCACCAGGGGATGATGCTTAGATTTTTCTTCTGTCCTCTCACCCAGGAACTCCTGGTGCTGGAGGACTGACCCCAGGCCCCCATCTCCTTGACCCCGTCACTCCTGCCGAGGGTCACTCCTTGGCTGACCTTCCACGACACCTAAGATGCAGGCCAATGAGTGTTTTCCATGCTGCATGTTTATGCCCTTGTGGCTCTCCCACTGAAGCCAAGCAGCTAGGGGCAGATGCCGATCCTCTTCCAAAGCCATGAGTCTCTGAGGTGTTTAGCAAAGGGCTTTCCAAATCATCCTGGCATGGCCAATGCTCACGTAGAGAATGAATATTACACGGGAATGTGGAGCAAAAGTCTTTGACTGCATAGTTCACCACACTCAAATGAGAGGATGCGGTGCTGGTGGACACACCGGAGTGTCAGGATCAGCATGGACACGGGCGAGTGCAGAACAGGAGCGGGTGTGCCTGGGGAGGTGTGTGTTTGAAGTAGAGAGCGTCACTGAGAATAGGACCTGGGGCCTGGCACACACTTAGGGCATCCCTCACTAGAAAAGAGTGCTGTGTGATCAGCAAAGATAAAGGGTGTGGTGACAACAGTGTGTGACGGCCTATGGCAAGTGCCTTACTCCTCTCTCACTACTGCCAAGCAGAGAGACTTTATATGTCGAATCTTTAAGATATGCACAGTATTCCACACCCGATATCCAGTGTGCCGCTGCTCCCCTGACACCTGCGTGGCTCTGTGTCTGCAGGGGCGTCTGCCTCTCCATTGAAGATCCTGTGCACCCCGGAGGGCATCCGGCTTCAGTGCTTCATGAAGTACTTCACAGAGGAGATGAAGGTCAACTGGTACCACAAGTGAGTCCTAGGCAGCAGCCGTGGCCCAGGCGCACGGCCAGGATGGGGCTGGGTGCCACGGCATTGGCTGGTCCTGCCTGATTTCAGTTCTGCGCCATCGTGAGCCCTGGGCTGGGCTGGGGGCCGGCTGGCTGTGGGGAGGACCTGCAAAGGAGAAGGAGTGACTCCTGCGGTTGTCAGAGTTTCCCCATGCACCGGGCTGCTCCTGGTGCGCCTCACTGGGAGCGAGCAGGGAGGGAAGAGGGAGCAGCCCCTGGAGGCCGGGGTGCACATCCCCAGCAGCTCCATCAGGAACCCGGGGCCCAACGTGCCATCACTGAAGTAATGCAGAGGCCGCCGTCCTGCCACACGAGCAGCATGGCCTCTGTCCCGCCTACCTGGGCGGGTCCCGTCACCGACAGAGCAACTGCGTGGAGCTGTCCCTCAGCCATGCACAGGGTTCTCTGCCACCGGGGTCTGGCCCTTCAGAACTGAGCTGCAGGCTCGCACCCGAGACCAGGCAGGTGGCATCTAAGTCCCAGGGTTTCTGTGTTGGGATCACCATCCCCAGAGCCCACAGCTGCTGGTGCGAGGACCTGAGGAGGGGCAGATGCAGCCAGTGCTGCTTTGCTGTCCCTCGTAACCCGAGAGAGGCCAGAGGGCAATGTCCACGGGCTGTGCTTCCAGGGTGTCCCATCTCTGTCCTGGTGTCCATACTGTGCCTTTGGACATTGCATTTGCCTAATTTGGGTTTCAGAAGGGAAACAGTGGTCATAAACAGCATTATTGATTTTAAACAGTATTATTTTGTCCAGGTGGGTCTAGCTATGAGCAACTCCTAGTTTTAAAGGGCTACATGTTCCTGTGTTTTTCTGTTGAGAGTCTGGCACACTACAGCCTTGTCTTGGATGCTGGGCTTAGAAACGGAATAGTATGGCCCTCAGAGCTTGGTAACTCGTGCTTGGAACTGGTGCCTGCTGTGCTCTTGAGTGTGACAGCCAGCACCGGGCAGACTCCTTACACATCCGTGTGGAGGATCTTGGTAGAAAAGTGTATTGGAGGCAGGGGACTAACACTCGGGTACACTATGTGGTGTATTTGTTTATGGGACTTATTTGTTAAGACGATGAATCTCTCTTCAGCTGAATCAAACCCCCTGGAACCCAGGATCTATTACCTCTTCTCTGTTTCCTTCTGTTTTTTTTTTTTTTTTTTTAAATCAGAAATTGAACCCAGGGGTGCTTAACCACTGAGCTGCATTCCCAGCCTGTTTTTATTTTTTTTTATTTTTTTTATTGTTGGTTGTTCAAAACATTACATAGTTCTTGATATATCATATTTCACACTTTGATTCAAGTGGGTTATGAACTCCCATTTTTACCCCGTATACAGATTGCAGAATCACATCAGTTACACATCCACTGATTTACATATTGCCATACTAGTGTCTGTTGTGTTCTGCTGCCTTTCCTATCCTCTACTATCCCCCCTCCCCTCCCCTCTTCTCTCTCTACCCCCTCTACTGTCATTCATTTCTCCCCCTTGTATTCTTTTTCCCTTTCCCCTCACTTCCTCTTGTATGTACTTTTGTATAACCCTGAGGGTCTCCTTCCATTTCCATGCAATTTCCCTTCTCTCTCCCTTTCCCTCCCACCTCTCATCCCTGTTTAATGTTAATCTTCTTCTCATGCTCTTCGTCCCTACTCTGTTCTTAGTTACTCTCCTTATATCAAAGAAGACATTTGGCATTTGTTTTTTAGGGATTGGCTAGCTTCACTTAGCATAATCTGCTCTAATGCCATCCATTTCCCTGTAAATTCTATGATTTTGTCATTTTTTAATGCAGAGTAATACTCCATTGTGTATAAATGCCACATTTTTTTTATCCATTCGTCTATTGAAGGGCATCTAGGTTGGTTCCACAGTCTTGCTATTGTGAATTGTGCTGCTATGAACATCGATGTAGCAGTGTCCCTGTAGCATGCTCTTTTTAGGTCTTTAGGGAATAGACCGAGAAGGGGAATAGCTGGGTCAAATGGTGGCTCCATTCCCAGCTTTCCAAGAAACCTCCATACTGCTTTCCAAATTGGCTGCACCAATTTGCAGTCCCACCAGCAATGTTCAAGTGTACCCTTTTCCCCACATCCTCGCCAGCACTTGTTGTTGTTTGACTTCATAATGGCTGCCAATCTTACTGGAGTGAGATGGTATCTTAGGGTGGTTTTGATTTGCATTTCTCTGACTGCTAGAGATGGTGAGCATTTTTTCATGTACTTGTTGATTGATTGTATGTCCTCCTCTGAGAAGTGTCTGTTCAGGTCCTTCCCAGCCTGTTTTTAATTCTTTATTTTGAGACAGGGTCTTGCTGAGTTTCTTAGGGCTTTGCTAAGTTGCTGAGGCTGGCTTTGAACTTGCAATCCTCCTGCCTCGGCCTCCCAGGCCTCCTCTTTTATGGCAGTGTGATTCATGGAAAGCTGTACACAGGTGCAGCTGTGCCCTGCATCCGGCCATGGTGGGGCTGGTCATGGTGTCCATGCCTGGAGAGGCCACGCCCCTTCAGCTTGTCTGGCTTGTCTGAGGAGTGTACTCTGTGTTGGGTCTGGGGATTTGGAGACCACACTCGCCCATACACACCTGCACGGGCACACACAGTCGTGTGGATGTGCGATGTCAGCCCTAGCTTGTGGCACTTGTGCCCAACACCTGACACATGGTTTCAGGTGGTGCTCACAGATGCCCGATGACTTGGGTATTAATGCCCCATTTTAGAGATGAGGAAGTTCAGGGTTAGTGAGAGAAATATGTCCCTTGTTCAAGGCCACACAATTAGTAAGTGAAGAGCAGGGAACTGAATGGAGTTTGCAGTTACTACCAGGCATTCGTGAGTGACAGGGAGCCTCATGAGGGTGTTCATCCCAGACAGACAGGGGCACAGTGCACAGGTCTGACCACCACCATGCAGCATCCAGGGAAGAGTCACTAGATACACAGAGAGGCAGAAACACTGCAGCAAATTCCTGACTTGTTGAAGGGGCATTGTTTCTGCTTGTTCTTCTCCAAACAGGATTTATTATACAATAGAGCTGGCACTTCTTTAGCAGTTTTATAACCCAAGCATAACCTTTGGGCCTCAAGGTATTATATAAACTGGAAAGGATGTACTTTTAGGTACGTTTTACTGTTTGACTATTAAACAGCATTGAGCTGTGTGTTCATCTGCTCTGTGGTTGTAGTCCATCACTGAGATGCAAGGCTTGGACATTAAAAGTAGATGCTCTACTTGGATATTAAAAGAGCTATCAGGTGGCAACTGCAGACAGAGAGCACTGAGCAGGGCTACGGGGCCTGGGCTGTCCTTAGTAGCCCATTCCCTGAGATCAGTGTGGAAGCCCAGGAGCTGCCTCCTGGCCTGGCCCCTGCAGCCCCCTGAACCCCATCCTTGGCTGCTGCAAGGGTGATAAGACACACCGTGAGTTCCAGGGCCGGTTCTCTGCAGAACCCCTACTTGGCCAAAGTTACTGTGGCCTCTGCTTGAAGCTGGTGGGTGGAGAGAGACCTGCGTCCTAGTGTGTGTGTGGCCCTGGAGTCTGTTTCCCTGAGCCCAGGACTGTGACTTCTGTGAATCTTTCCCTCACCCTCTAACTCTCAGTGACTGGGAGGTGGTCTCTGCAGGCCTGTCCAAACAGGCTGGCCTCACAGTGTGGCCTAGGGGTCGTGCTGGAAGGCAGGGCTGGCACCTAGTCCTTGGTCAAGCTTTAAACCCTGTGTAGGTCCACAAAGGTGGGGCTCAGCGCCTCGGCCATTTGTAAGCAGACAGCACGATGACATGGAGCGCAGCTGGCACCGCTGTCCTCCTCGGAGCTCCTTCACCTTGTGGACTGAAGCTCTGTCCCTACGGAACACCGGCTCCCCGGCCCTCCCCAAGCCCCTGGCATGCACCAGCCTACCTCTGTCCCAGGGCCTCCTCTGAGTGGGGCCCCATGTGGCTGTCCCCTGTGTCTGCCGTTTCACTGAGCTGGCGTCCTCAGGGTTCACTCAGGCTATGCCGGGGCAGAAGCTCCTTACCCATTTAGGGCTGAGTAAATCCCGCCATCTGTAGAGACCACCTTGCCTTATCCTTCTTCTCTCAGCAGACACGAGTTGCACACATCTGGCCGTGTGTGCGGTGCTGCTGTGAGCTTGGTGCACATGTATCTGCCTGCACCCCTCCTTCCAGGTCTTTGGAGTGTACTCCCATAAGTGCAATTGCTGCGGCATATCAGAGTTTCATTTGCAGTTTTGTGAGGAGCTGCCATGCTGTATGAAGTATTTTGAAGTTTATCATGTGACAGGTGTATATTATATACTAATGCATCTTTAAAATTAAGTACAGTGTAGTTTCAGGAAGCGTCAGGTTTGAGTTACTGATGTTCTTGGTGAAACTGTAGTAGCCAGAACATCTCCAGGCCATTGGCATCAGTGAGAAAGACCCCCCCGCTCAGCGTACATAGTGTTGCCCCCGGTACTGTGCGTCGGACATGGAAACTGAATCGAAGTGTTGCTGTGACTTCTTTAAAGAGATGCCAAGATCTCGTCCAGCGAGCACATGCGCATAGGGGGCAGTGAGGAGATGGCCTGGCTGCAGATCTGTGAACCCACGGAGAAGGACAAAGGCAAATACACTTTTGAGATTTTTGATGGCAAAGACAATCATCATCGCTCACTCGACCTCTCTGGACAAGGTGAGAGACCTGTGCATTATCTACCCATGCCTGGTACCCAGTGATCCATTCAGATCCCAAAACAGAGGAGATGTGCTGACCGTTCACCTGAGTGTGTGATTTCATTCAGAGAAAATCTCTTCTGGGCAGTGCATTACTCGTTTGGTCATTGATCATTTCTGTTGATCAAACCTGCAACATCTGCAGACAGGAGCTGAGCTCTTCCACAGTTAGTAACGTGTGCACTGTTTCCTTGCAGCCTTCGATGAAGCCTTTGCGGAGTTCCAGCAACTCAAGTAAGACCTTCATACATGATTATTTTTATATCAGATCGTGGTCTGGCTGGCTCAGGGCATTTTGCTATGTGAGGGAATGTCTATAAACGCCCAGGTGACCCCAGGAATGTGCTCTTCAGGTAGTTCACTCTGTAGCAGGGCAGCATTCTTCTAAACCAGAAACACATTTATGAGTTAGCTTTTCAGAGTTGTCACAACCCTGCTTACTTTAAATGATGAGATTTCTGAAATCATTGAAATCATGGTGACACATCATACAGAACAACTTTAAACAAATGATTGGGGATTTCCGCATGCCTGTCTGAGTCTTAGAGGATTCAAATGAGCGCTTGCTAGTGATGTGTCACATCTGCACAAGTAAGATAAACCCAAACCATCAATTCAGAATCACTTTAAAAGTCTTCAATGTGATCTGGTGAATTTGGTGAAAGAAAGTAAGTTTCTCCACCTGGTGGGTCTGCCTGCGGCCTTCCCTCTGCGACCCAGTGTCTGGCTGGTGTGCTCCCCATCACAGAAAAGGCAGAGGAAGAGATCAGAAAAGTCAACTTTGGCCTTCGTGAGCAGAGGGTCCATATCCCTGGGTTCAGCCAACCGTGATAAAAAGCACTTGGAAAGAGATTGCACGTGTGCTGACCATGCACGACTTTTTCTCATCATGATCCCTAAAACAATTCAGTGTAAGTGTGCTTTTCCAAGGGTCCACTAGGCATTAGGAGTTACAGGCAGTCTAGGGATGACTTAAAGGAAACCAGAGGCACTAGCTTCTATGCAAACACCAGGCCTCTTCATCTGAAGGGCTTGCGCAGAGTGGGGTTTGGTGTCTTTGGGGTCCTGGAACAGACCCTGGGGACTGAGGGAGATTGCACAGAGAAGCAGGTGTATGCTCTTCCTGTGCTTCTGTGTGGTGCGTTTTTGACAGCAGCATGTCTGTTCTCTCTCTCCTCCCCGTGGTGTTAGGGCTGCGGCCTTTGCAGAGAAGAGTAAGTACATGTGGGATGATAACAGGACGGCACGTGACCTGGGTGCAAAGGGTGCCCGTTTCCCATGACTAACTTGGTGTGCAGACAATAAGCGGCCAGCGTTCCTGCCCCCATTCAAGCATGTCCAGCCTCCTTCTAGATTCGCTTTTCTTAACCTGGACCTTTCTCCTTCCTGTCTTCCACCCCCCCCCCCTTGCAAAATCCTGCTCCCCATGCCACAACCCCTCTCCTCCTCCCGGGTCATGGGTTGGCACTCTTCTGTCACCCTCGGGCACACATCCCACATTTCCTCTGGAGCCTGTCGCCTGCCCCTGAACAGGGTCTGCTCTTCTGGTCTGCCTGCCCGTGGCCTGTGGTTCCTCTTCCACGGTGCATGTATCCTTCTCTTCCCTGTCGCCTCCCAGAGGGGCACATGCCCCTTCCCACTTCCACCTTGGTGCCACGAGGTGCCAGGGAACGTGCTGTCAGTGCCTTCCCAACACAGTGGCTTTCCTGTTGCAGATCGTGGCAAGGTGATTGGTGGCCTGCCTGATGTGGTGACCATAATGGAAGGCAAGGTGAGAGCAGGCTGCAGGGTGCAGAGCTGGGGCAGAGGGCGGCCACGCACGAGTGTGCAACCCCATCCTCAGGACAGGGGGCGGCCACGCAGGGGTGTGCAACCCTATCCTCAGGACAGGGGGTGGCCATGCAGGGGTGTGCAACCCTATCCTCAGGGCAGGGGGCGGCCGCGCAGTGGGGGCGCGGCCCCATCCTCAGGGCAGGCAGGGGCGCTCCAGAGAGTGTGTGAGGTGTCACCACTAGGCCTGCAGGTCACCACAATCTCCCCCCCCCCGCCTCTCTCTGGCCATTGTGACCATCTCTACAGTGTCGGAGGATGGAGTGGCCCCGGATCCTGGACACGACTCAGGGGTGCAGTGCCTGCCTCCTGTGTGCGAGCCTCCGGGTTCAATCCTCAGCACTGGAAACAAAACCAAAAGCTAAACTCAGTATTCTGAATCCTCAGACGGCACCTCTGAGACACAGAGGGCGGTGACACTCAGGCACCGTCAGGGCCCACCAGGTCTGACGCCCCTGGTCCGTGGCCACTCAGGAATAGCTGAGCAAGGAGGAGGTGGGGCACTCCCCCACACTCCCCCCATGAAGGTGAAAGCCCCTTCGGCATCAGCAGTCACAGCTTTTATGAAACACATGAAAGAAGTTCTCCACTCCACTTCTCATTCTGGAATATATAATGAAAACCCCTGATTGGAGATTTAATTGGTTGCCTGTCAGTAGAATTATTGATATTTAATTGGTAATTCTCTGGCTGCTCCAGTGATTCTAATGCAAGGTCACAGGGACATGGATACTTGAGAGGATTTTATCAGGCCAAAATGCAAAAATTTATAGACCTTCCCTTTAGCAGCTGACGAAGCCCAGAGAGCCCTGGGACAGAATAGAAATGGCTCTTGTCTAAAGATGTAATTGGAAATCAGCAGCTGCGTTGTCAGAGGCTGAGAGTGTCTGCACGTGCACTGAGAGTGCAGTGCTGCACCCAGCTTGCTAGCTGTCAGAACACGCATTCTCTGGATGCGAAGAGGAACTGGTAAAAGGATTCATTTCTGAAATAGAGGGACTGTAGAAACGGTTGAGGCACCTGCTATGAAATGCAGAGCTCGACTGCCCACACATTCTTGACCGACCCAGGCCCGGCTCCCAGCTGGCGCTCACTGAACCACTCCTTTGGTTTCTGGGTGAGCTGCCATGAAACGGGCCCTCCTCGTGCCTGCTCTTCCAGGACTGTGAGCGGGAAGGGCTGTCAGAGCCGTGTGGCGGGGATGCCAGGGCGTGCAGGGAGGGCTCTCCGGGCTGTGCAGGGAGGGCTCTCATGGCACGTGCAGTGCTCTCTGACGCGGTTTAGGGTGACTTGCTGCCCGGGTGTGGGACAGGCTCGCAGACTGGTCACTGTAACGATGACCGTGAGCACTGGGAGACGGCCTGACCTCCCTTTTCCCCTCTCCCTTCCCTCCCCACCGCTTCCCCTGAAGACCTTGAATCTGACCTGCACGGTGTTTGGAAATCCGGACCCTGAGGTGGTTTGGTTCAAGAACGACATGGACCTCGAGCTCAGCGAACACTTCTCAGTGAAGGTGGAGCAGGCCAAATACGTCAGCCTGACCATCAAGGGGGTGACCTCCGAGGACTCAGGGAAGTACAGCATCAACGTCAAGAACAAGTACGGGGGAGAGAAGTTCGACGTCACCATCAGCGTGTACAAGCACGGGGAGAAGATCCCGGATGTCCCGCCGCCCCAGCAGGCCAAACCGAAGCTCATCCCAGCGTCCACCTCTGCAGCAGCTGAATAGGGGTCCCAGCCTGGGGTGGGTGGGAGGGGCTGGCGGTCGCAGGGTGCCGTGTGCTGTGCGAGCCCCCGCTGAGCCCCAGCCCGGCCTTCTGTCTGCCTTCCACATGAAGAGCCTTTTCTCTCTCGCTGATTCAGGCCGACACAGATCCACCGTTTTGGTTGTCTTTCCCTAAGGTGACACTAGCAACCCACATGTCCCCAGGAAGGCACAGCCTGCCAGGAGTTCCCATAGCTGCAGAACCAGGGCCAGCAAGAATTTTGGGGTGTCATTTTTGCTTCTCTGTCAGTGGGTGGCTGTTGCATTGAGTGGTGGCCAGCGGTCCTGGGAGCACCTTTGGTGAGGTGGGCGTAGGCAGACTGTCCAGCACTTGACCTTTATTTCGTGACCAGCTTTCACTTATTTTCCAAGGTGCAGCAGTCGTTTTTGTTTAGCCATCGTGGTTTTTAGGAAAGAAGCAGATAAAGGAATGAGTACCTTAGACCACATCTTTGAAATCACAGGAGCGGTTTTAGGTTCACAGAAAAATCGAGAGGAAAGCTCACAGACTCTTCATACACCCTGCACCCAGTCATGCAGAGCCTCCTGCCAAAGTAAATCTTCTCAGAGTTGTGCACGTGTGTGGGCCTGCACAGACGTGCGTGTCACCACAGGCCACCGTGCTCACTAGGGTCCACTCTGGGCCTGGTTCATTGTGTGTGGGGGGGTGGTCTGTTTTCTGTAACGTTATGCAGTGACTGAGGCCTGGTGCCTTGGCTGACTTTGGAGGTTCAGGGCAGGTGCTGATGGCTGTCATCCCGGCTCTGGTGAGGACTCGCGGTAGGTGCCATCACAGCAGCAGAGGTGCACAGAGGGGAGCTCGCTCCACCAAACAGGAACCAGAGCTAGCGAGGGGCTCCTTCCTAACAGCTTGCCTTTGAGAGAACTAGATGGGGCCCCACGAGGACTGTGCTGGTCCCTTTGAGGGCACACCAGTGGCCTTGGTGCCTCCTGCTAAGCCCTGCCTCTTCAATGCCGCCACACTGCCACACTGGGCTCAATCTTCCAGTGCTGCACCCTGGGGACACGTTAACCTACCCAGCCCACGGGAGCAGGTGGGCAGGTGCAATGGCATGGGGGCCCTGGGGCCTGGCCCCCTCAGCCCTCATGCTTCCCCGACCACTGATCTCTCCACCAGCACCTTGGCTTATACCTTCAACATTTCCTAAAGAAACAGCCTTTTGTTCTGAGTGACCCGAGCCACCCTGAGGCTGTACAGACAAGGCAGAGGCCCCGCAGCCCCGGGACAGGCTCCTGTCACCTCCTGCTTTCCCAGGCACTGGCACAGCTGAGGGCTGGGAGTGGTGTGTGGCTGTTGTTCAGCCCCAGGGGAACTCTGCGTGCCTCTGTTTTACCAAGAGTGCCACCGCTCCTTGTCCCGGAGTCCCACCTACGGCTCAGCTCCGTTGGGTTGTCCCCTGTCCTCCCTCCTCGGGTCTGTGACCCCCTCTCCTCCCTGTCTTCCCAGGAGTGGGCTGGGTGTGGCTTGTCCTCTAGTCCAGGGTGTGGGGTGCTCTTCCATCATGTCGGGCGCCTGTCTCTGTCAGCCTTCACGACTTGCTGAGGCGTGTCCTCTCCTCTTGCCCATCTCTACTGTGGCCGCGAGTCCAGCCCTCCCCTTCTTGGAGGGAGTGTCTGAACGTACTAATTGAAATTCTCTCCCAAGTAAGGCCCGCCTCCTCGCCTCATTTGCTCATTCATGGGATCTGTGCTGTGCACCGGGGTCAGAGTCCACACCGCCCTCTGTTCTGTCCTTCACACTGCTCCAGCTCGGCCTCGTGCCCTTTCGGTGTAGCCTGTGTGCTCCCGGCTTGGTTTGCCGAGTGGCCCCGACCTTCTGGCACGATGCGACACCAGGGCCATCTTGTGCCATCTCTGCTCCAGCCCTGGAGTCTTCTCCCAGGGCCCGTGGGTGGAGAGCGGGGTTAGAAACCCAGACGGGTGGAGGGTCCTCCGGTGTCTGTCACACACCTTCACCCCACTGCTCTGGTGTAAGAGGAGGACGTGTGAGGGGGGAGACTGCTCTGACGGCCAGTTGCCCCTCAGAGGCCGGGGTGAAGAGCCAAGGACCTGGGGAGGATGTCCCGGCCGTCCACTAGCTTCCTGTGTGGCTGGAACTGTGGCCGAGAGCGGTGCTGGAGTCAGGAGGTGGGAGGTCAGCTGCCCCACCTCGCTGGTTCCCTCTCTGTCGGCCTCACATGGTAGCCAGGAGCTGTGCACGGGCCACCAGGCAAGGGACAGCTGGGGAAGTGCAGACAGCCCTTCTGGGCCGCTGATCTTGGGCCGGACAGAATCGGTTCTCCCAGGACCCCAGGGAGCCTCTGCCCACGAGCCGTGCTCTGCCTTCTGGTCGGTAACGCTGTGGCCCACGCTTCCTAAGAGCAGAGGACGTGGGGCTGTCTCCCGTCACCATGGTACAGCCATCGAATCCAAGGAGCTCAGGCTTGGCGCTGTGCACCATGACCACACCCCAGTCTCATCAGTGGTCAATAGCGTCCTTCACGGGAGGGACCCGTCTGTGCGAGTCCAGGCCAGGGGAAGCAGCCCTGTGATGTCAACACTTTACTTTGCAAAAAGATCTTTGTCTTTAATCCATTGATGATTTTGAAGGCAAGAAGACAGCGACTCAAGGCCAGCCTCAGCAACTTAAGGGAGACCCTGTCTCAAAATCAAAAATCAAAGGAGCTGGGGTACAGCTCCGTGGCAGAGTGCCCTGGGCTCCATCCCCTGCACCCGGAAGCCCAGGGTGAATGATGCCACTTATGACGAGGACGACACCCTCTGAGAGCTCTGTGGTAGCTGGAGTGAACTTGGGTCCTGTGACCTTGAAATGGGGTGTCGGGGCTTTGTACATGAGCAGCTGCCTGCTGAAGCCGTCCAGCAGTGCCACAGGGAGGTGTGGGTCCAGGCAGCTCGGCCGTAGGCCGTGCTCCCTCCAGGAGCCTGGAAAGGGACTTCTCCCCTGCTGCTCAATTCTTAGCCTAAATCCCAGATACCAGGCCCCATGGGCCAGGGCCATGTGTGGCCAGCGTCCCACGGTGCTCTCAGGTGAGATGGCCCACCAGGCGGCAGGCTCCAGGCAGCACCCACCACGTCAACACAGGCGACTTCTCTCCTGATTGCTTAAAAAGCTTTTCTTCGTCAGCACTTTCTTTCTTTCAATTATTCTTCTTTGTGATTTCATTAAATTTAAGTCTTTCTTTACGGAATCTCCCATTTTGTCCACTGAATTTATTTCTTAAATTTCACTTCAATTGACAAAATAGTTGCACATGTGGATGGTGCAAAGTTCCCACGCCTGTTTCCAACCTGGAGTTGTCACACCCGAGCGACCAACGTATCTGTTGCTTCACATACTTGCTTCTCTTTAGTGGTGAGAAGTGCAAACTCGACTCAGTATCGTGAAGTGCAAGGTGCACTTTTGTGTGGCTGTTGTTCCTCTTGCATGGGTCGTAGCCTCCTGTCTTTGATCAGCCCCCGCCCCTCCCTGCCAGCCCCAGGTGGACACGATCGCTCTTCCTGGAGCTCGCCGCTCAACATTCCACCATGGGACGCCCACCCTTGTCCTGCAGCTGCTCCCTCCGGAGGACGATGGCTGCAGGTTCCCCAGGTCACCCCGAAGAGCAGCACTGCCCCCCTTGGAGGCCGGGCTTCCCATCGTGTGCACCATCTTGTCCTGAAGGTGCTTCTGTTGTGACGCCAGCCTGTCCTCTCAGGGTGGCCACTGCGTGGTGCTGGGTGCCCTGGGGGTGCGGGTGCCTCTGCTACATGGGCTTCATGCCCTTTGGAATTAGGCTCAGTGGTGGGGACCGCTGCATCCTGTGGTGACCCCCTGTCAGTGTCCTGAGGAGCCTCTGCAGCTTCCGGTGGCCCCACTAGGCACGTGCCCCTCTACCTGCCCTCTGTGTCTTTGTGACAGTCGCCTCCTAGTACGTGTGGGGTGAGTCCCCCTGGGGTTGATTGGCCCTTCCCTGACGGTCACAGTGAGCAGCACTGCGAGGACCTTTGGCCGTCTCTGTTTCTTCTGACCAGTGTTCATTTGGGCCCTTTGCCCATTTTTGGGCATTTTGAGCTATTGTGCCATGGAGTTGTGCCCTGGCATGTCCTGGGTATTAGTTCTTGCCCTGCATGGGGTTCACTAGGTTTTCCCAACCCCTCTTCTGGCACCATACCGTGTTCACGTTTGCTGCCTGTCTCGGGGTGTATCCACGAAATCTGTGCAGACCAAGTCCTGGGGCGTTTCCCTGCAGGCCTCCTGGTGTTTCCAGGTGGGGCCTTCCATTCCACTCCCTGATCCCTGTTGAGCGACTTTTCCCTGCGGTGGAAGTGAGCCTCCAGTTCCACTCCTCGGCATGTGGACTCGCAGTTTCCAGCAGCATTTGGAAGAGACGACTCCGCCTTCCTCATGTGCCTTTGGCAACTTTGTCAGAAGTCAGGGCCGGGACCGCAGGTCCAGGTCTGCTCTCTGCCCTGTGCCGCTGTCCCTGTCTAGCTTGGTGAAGTGTCACATGGTGTCAGGGTCTCTCCCCACACCACTTGCATGTGGCCTTAGAGCCACGAGGAAGATTCTCTTTCTGTCTCTACAGTTAATTGGAAAAGCAGGGCAGTTGGGTGCCCCTCAGTGGTGCAGTGCCGGCCCAGCGTGCACGAGGCCCTGGGTTCTATCCCAGGGCAGGGGGAAAAAAGAAAAGGCTGTTGGTAAGTTGGGTTGTGTCTCACTTCTTTCAAAATGCTTTCCCCCCAGCAGTTCAAAATGGAATTTTGGATACATCAAGAGGCAATAATTACAATAAGACTTGTCAAATTTATAAGTATATGACCTAAGTTCAAATCAAATCACAGTTAACCCTCAGGGTTCTGCATGAAGAGAGTCGCCAATGCCGGTGACATCCGGCCTGACAATCGGTGCAGGAGCCCCCACAGACACACACACGGCCATGTGGCTTTGCACAGCCTGGTGCCCTCTGTACATTGGCCCGCCAGCCTCACAAGCTCTGAAATGCCCACGGGTCCCTGGCTGCTGCGCCCTGCACCACGTGGGCCTTGGTGGGTCAGCGGGATGTCGGCCAGTCACAGGTGGGGGACCCCTGAACTTCTGAGCCGGTCAAGCTGAGAGGAGGGGCTGCCCAGGAAATGTCTTTTCAAGTGTCTGCATCCCGTGTGTGGCTTGTTAGAAAAGCTCTCCTTTAAGGCTTCCAGGCTGAGCATCCCAGCAGTCTGCAGCTATCACAGTAAGCCTGGTGCACCCCGGGGTGCTCCGGGGCTCAGTGTGCCCCCGACCCAGCCTCAGTCCTTTCCTGGGACCTGTCCTCTTGGTTTCTTTCTGTCCTGGCATGTGACGGATGGAGTTGGAAGTTTCAGCCTTTTAAAGTTTTTAAAGGCCTGGCCTGCGGTCATGGTCCTGGGGGACCACTAGATGGCGCTCATGCAACAGACACCGGGGCCACGCACAGGCCAGCTGGTCCCTTGTGCAAAGGCTTCACTTAGGGAGTGAAGATGGGCCGAAGGCAGTAGGCTCACCCCAGTGACAAGGACGGGCTGGCCAATGTCCGTTTCCAGGAAATAGCAGGCCATTTTGAAGGTAGATAGAGCTTCTGAGTTGTCCCATGATTTGCACCTGGAGGAGGAAACACACCTGGTGAGGTGCAGGGCTCTGATTGCCTCAGCACAGCCATGAAAGTGTGATCTACCTGGACAGCAGGTGTGGGGCGTGGATTCTGAGCACCCCTGTCAGGGAGTGTGTGAAAGGCAGCAGGTTCCCTCGTTTGTCAGAGCCATAAATTAGGGCACTGACATTCCCCCTCGAGCGCAGGACGGCTGCGAGCTGTCACAGCAGGGCCTGACCAGGACCCAGGTCCCTGTCTTCCTCCGTCCAACATTTTCTCTGCCGTTGTTCTGCTTCTTGATTTTATAGGACTCTCCGGGGCATCTGGGCGGAGCAGGGCCTGCAGGCGTTGGATTTCATGGTGACTAAACATGATTAACTTTTGTCACCTTTACTTTTTTGTTTTAATTGACTCTGTGAGGTTTAGTTAGGTAATGAATGGGATGAAAGATTACTTATGATAGTCTTATTTTTCACTGGCTTAACGTGGATTAATGTCTTATTTAGATCTTACCCGTGGAAACATGACCGTATTTTATAAACAAAGGGAGCATATTACAGAGGCACACTGGAGGAGGACGTTGGAGGAGTGGATGAAAAGCGTAGATGGCACTTGACACCGGGCAGAGAATCGGATCCATTTGCTCTGGACCCCAGCGGGGCGCCCAGTGGCCTTGGGCTCCCTTTGTGGCTTCACTCCCCCAGCCCTGGCCAGTGTTCATCCAGCCACTTTCTGCTTTGGCGCTCTTGAGGGTCCGCTGCTTCCCCAGCAGTACTACGCCTGTCCTTGGCTGAGTTGCTGAGAACTGGGGCCTTGGGGAGAGCGGGAGGGATTCCAGATCCACACCCGTCCGGGCTCCTTCAGCCGGCGGCAGCCTTGACACCCGTGTCCTTTCCTGTGCCTCCGTTTCCTGTGGCACCAGCATCCTCAGGCTCGGGGGTGTCTGTGTGTGCTCCTGGGTCCCCTGGCCACAGCGGGGCCTCCTCCTGGCCCACCAGGCTCAGCCTGTCTTGGCCTCGGGCTTTCCCATGATTCCCTCCAGCAGGCTCTCGGGATGCTCACTTCTCATTTAGGATCAGGTTCTTTCTCAGGTTCTTCTTGTGAGAGATAGAAAGTCCAGTGGTCCATTTTCAGAATGCACTATTTAGCCTTAAAAATCGGCTAAAATTGGGATGTAGGCAAGGCAGCCACCTGGGAAATAGCAGAATGGAAAGCACCACAGCCTACGGATGTGGCAGATCCAAAGTCCACCACCTGATCAGCCCCTGGACCAGCAGGTAGGGGAAGGGGTGGTCTGACCAACGAAGAGAAATCTCTCTGTTAAGAAAGAATAACTTAGAAGAGGAAGTAAGAGCTGCATACATGTCAGAATGCATGCACCCCAGGAAGGCTTTCCCACCACGACAGAACAGAGGGAGAGGGCCATAACTGAAGGGGTATTTCTTAAATTACCCAGTTAGCCAATTGTGTGGATTGTGATCCCGAGTTCTTCCTATCAGGTCAGGGGCACCTAGGGATAAGAGCGGGTGGACGCCCACCCGGGTGTCCTTGCTCTCCAGGCCTTGTTTGGTAGCACACCCTCTGCAGAAGTCCTTGGCCTTGCCTGGCTATTCCAAGCACCTGTCTAATTCCTCATGACACCCCGGCACACCTAACAGCCTCAGGTCTGAGAGGTGGGGTGTCGTAATTCCTGTCTTTTTCTGATGACTCTAAATACAGAACCACAGTTCCTGGCCTCGATGAGCTGAATGTGGCTGTGCTGACCAGAGGTGGGCGCCAGGGAATAGGCCCTGCTCCCCTTCCTGGCCTTCTCGGCTACGTCCAGGCTCCTGCCCAGGCAGCCTGCAGGAATCTGAGGTCCACTGGGGAAGTCCTGGATCCGTGGTGCCCACTGCGACAGCAGACAGCCTGCTCTTTCTTCCTTTGACATTCTTCACAGGTCCTAGTCATGTTAGGAACTCATCAGTCACTGTGAAGCGAGAGGGCAGCTGGTCCCTGAGCTCCCAGGCAGAGGGACAAGCATCTCCAGGGCTCACCTGCAGCCTGCAGGAAGCAATCTCAGGCCCGTGTAGCACAGAGGAGCCCAGCAAGGCAGGAAGGGCATCTTCAGCAGGTGCAGAGAGAGGCCAGTTGGGGCATTAGGAAAGAGGGGTCAGCTCATGGGGTACGCACAGGTTAGAATCCAGTAGCAAAGTAAGACAAAGTCTTTCCAGGATTCTGGTGCCAAGGAGCATGCAGCTCCCTGTAGGTGCAGAATTCTGCTGAGGCCCAGGCAGGGCCTGTGGCTGAGAGCGAGTGGGTCCTGGTTGTGCAAGGCCAGGGAGGCTGCTTTGAAGGGTTGGGGGACCTGCTGACTGGCCAGCAGGGTAGAGGTGCAGACCCTCCCTGCCACCCAAGGATGGCATCTCCTGCCAGAGTGATTGTTTTCGAGGTGCTCCACATTTTTTCTTGAACACAGAAGTTCCAGGCACATGTCTCCACATTTCCCCTTCTAAAGATTAAGAGAAAGAAACAGAAAATGAAAAAAGAGACGAGTTCTTCTGTTCATCCCTCTGCTAGGCAACCTGAGTCGGCAATGGAAACCTCCCACCTGGCCCCAGCCCCCTGCCTTGCAGACTCGAGAAGTGTCCTTTCCCTGGCCAAGTGGTCTGCTTCATCCCACTGCTGCCCAGGGCGGTGAGACCAGGCAGCAGGGCTCTGCTGGCCCACTGAGCCCGCGGTGCATGCTCAGCTCTCACAGGGTGTTAGAGGAGGGCAGTAGGTCAGGGAGGATGTGTTTCTTCCAGCAAGAATCCACTTCATCAGCCGGTGAAATGGTGCTTGAACGGGCACCCTGAGATCACTCAGTTCGGTACCCACGTAAGTTTCAATCAGAATTACCCATGAGCAGAGGATTTACCAAGCATGATGACGAGTACGAACGAGGTCACAGGTCTCCGCGTTCATACAGAGCTGTTTCCCTGTCACCTTCAAGCACTATTACATCAGGCAGTGAGTCTGTGGCTTCTTTGCGCCATGGCTCCCCCAGGGCAGACATGGTGCTGCTCCCTGCTGCATCTCTGCTCTGAGAGTCATGCAGCAAGAACCCGCAAGGGCCTTCCGTTCACCTCCGACAGAGCTCGCGGCAGGTGCTCCGTGGCTGTCCCGCAACGTGGGACCACCGGGCTAGCCAGGGGGGTCTCCGCTGGGCACTCCGGGCTGGTCCACTTTGCATTGCTAGAGGGAGCTGAGGAAGCACCAGGAATAGGAGCTTTGAAACTCAGCCCTGCACACGTCAAAGGGAGCATAGCTGTATAAGTTATAATCTGTCAACCAGACTCAACTGGTCGTCTGTCTGTGCATGACCAATTCAAGGACAATTGTGCTTTGTGAATATTAAAGGCTGATGGTGGTGACTTCTGGACGGGTCACCATCCTCTGTGGGTTTTCTCCTCTCTCCTTTCCAGGTATGTGTACTGGGCTGCTTCTGTTTGTAATGTAAAACCTAAGACAGAGCGCTTTAGGAAACTGTGGATAAAGGGCACACACACACATGTGCACACACACACACACACAAGCGTGTGCACACACCCTTGGATTCTGGATGCAGCTCAACCTCCTTCCCTCCCCTCTCCTTCCTTGCATCCAGAATGGCCACTGAGGGCCCAAGGCTGAGCAGAACTCCTTTACCTCTCTGGTTCTTAACTACCTGTCAGTTCTACCTGCTCCTGTTGAGAAACAACTGGCCTCTTTCCAATTTTTGATGTCGTAACCAGTATTAGATGAACGTCCTTATTGATGACTTTTGTGCATTTATGAGCCTTTCCTAGGGTACAGATGCAGAAGCAGGAGGAGCCACGTGCCACCGACAGTCGGGGCACTGCCAGGCTGCTCTCTGGAAGGGCTGTCACACTCATGCTGCAGCCAACTGAGTGTGATGTTCCCGTTACTCTGCGTTCTTGTGCACACCTGTCCTGATGGTGCACGGCTGCGGCTGCAGAATGGTGTGTAGTTGGAGACAGTTCCCTCTGGGGTTGGTTCTGATGGCTTGCAGATCCACTTTGGTTTTCTCAGCTGACAACTGTGTGGCTTACAAATGCCCAGTTCCTTTCTTTCTTTATGATTCTCATGAGCTTTACTTTTCTTATTGGGTCTGCAAACTCCACCTTGGGGACCCTGTGAGTAGGCACTGGTGTAGGAGGTGGCAAGTGCACTGGCCACTGCCGCCTCTAACAGCCACTGTTTCTAGGTCCGCAGGTGCTTTTGTGGACACCACGTGTGGGTTAGTGAAGCCCCTTCCCACTCCTCCTTGCTGGCATGGCTGGGGTTTGATTTCACGTCACAGGATTCTTCAGTACTCATCATGTCTGCTCGGTGCTCTTTAGCAGGTTGAATCAAACACAACACGTTCTAGGGTGCAGCCATCCTTGAAGTCCGGATTATTTACAAATAACTGCTGCTGGGTTATTTGCAGCTGTGTAATTGGGGACATTGCACTGGTGTTCCTGTGACCAGCCCTGTCACTGCTCCTGGTCTGGGTGTCAACCACAGGTCTAGCAGAAATCTCCTGTGGTGTCCTCTGGATCCGGTGCTCTTTGTGATCTGCCCTACAGTATCACGGGTTGATGGTGCCCTTCTGTGAATTCTGAGGCGACCAGAGCAGTGTAGTCTTACTTTCAGGGTTCATTTTGTGCACACATGGCAGGCTCACGACGGCAGAGTCCTGCAGCCTGTCTTGTGACTTAAAACCCCTGTTGTTGCTGGAGTCGGCCCCCCACGTCCATTGAGTCTGTGCTGCACTCTTCAGTCGACGGGCGAGAGCCTTGGGTTCGGCTGTGCACGGCTCAGGCGCAGCCTGTTTCTGACGGCCTCCCTGCGGTCTCTGCTCACAAGGTCCTGCTCTATTTTGCCATGGTAACTCTGCCGCCGTCTCCCCTCGGGGATGGGTGCCTAGTTCATTGATCTCCAATCTGTTTCCCTCACTGAGGCAGGCGTCTGAGACACACTTTCCACCCACCTGCTGTAGCTCGTCTCCCTCTTGTGCCCTGGGGCCTGGCCGGTCCCCACCGCGGGCTGGGGCTGTCGCTCCCAGCGGCTGGCACTTTGCCAGTGCTGAGCATGGCAGCTCAGGTAGGGCTGTCACTCCCTGTAGGTCTGCAGCCTTAAGAGAGTGCCTGCGCACCAGAGCAGGGACACTGAGGGGAAGCACCGCCCCGGGCATGGAGTCTCTCAGTCAGCCCCATGGACGCATCATCGTCTCCCGGGGCCCACAGCTGGTGGATCTGGGGCTGCTGCGGGGCTGCGCATGTGCCCACTGTTTCCATGGCGCCCCCTTCCCCCAGGTGTGATGCAGCTGCCCCCTCAGATTGGCGGGTCTCTCTTCCCCGGCACCCAGGCTCCTCCTGGTCCTCGCAGTTGGCGAGTGGGTCTCTACTGCTGACAGTGCCTCTGTCTGCGTGTGCCACCCCCCACTGAGGGCACCCGGGCAGCGAGTGTGCGTGGCAGTCATGGTGAAGCCGCTCTCCACATCTGCGTGCAGGCCTGAGTGTGACCCGAGTTTTCACCCCATTAGTAAATCCTGAAGAGTGCGATTGTGGGTCACAGGGCAAGAGTGTGCAGCTTGGAAGAAACTTCCAGATTGTCTCCCAAAGTGGCTGAGCCCTTCAGCACTCCCACAGCAGTGAGTGAGAGGACGGGCTGCTCCTTGTCCTCTCCCCTGTCTGTGCCGTCCGTGTCTGCATCTCGCCTGTTCTCATTGGCCCCAGGTGCTGACCTTTGGCTCTGTGGCCCGAGCCTAGCTTCAGTGAATCTTGGCTGTCCACCCAGGTCCAGCGAACCCCGCCTGGCCAGCAGCCCAGCTCTGCCTCCTCCCGTCCTCTCTCCTCCTGCTGCAGGGCTTCCTGGTCCTTCAGGAGCCACGGACGTCACAGTGACAACGTTGTTGGGGATTTGCTCCCTTGTCTCTGTCTGCCACGTCTCTCAAGCGGGAAGCCTCGGGATGGTGCTAGGAAGGAGGTCGGGGACTGTGCTCTAATTACACAGCGGCTTTCAAAGGCAGAGCCGTGCACGCCTTCCTCGGGTGTTCAGATGGACACAGGGACGAGGCGTTTGTGGCCACTGTTAATTCTAGTTTATTCCCAGGCTGTCACCAGGACCTCCAGAGGTGCTGCGTGCTCTGTGCGGTCTGCCCTGGGGACGTCCGGGTGTGCCTGGAGACGAGCCCAGCTCTGTGTGTCGGGCCTCAGCTGCTCGCTTCAGTGGTTTCTTTCCCTTGTTTGTAGTTACCCCTGTCGATAGGCCACTTCTCTGTTGTGACCGCTGCCCTTCCAAGGGCCGCCCGGTTCCAAGGCCGTGGTGTTCTCTAGGAAGCAGAGCTGGTGTTCTGTAAGGACAGGTGATTCCCAGGAGCCCGGAACGCTCTTCACACATGATCAACGTCTCTTCTTGCACAGTCCAGGCCAAGCCCTCGAGGGCATCTGGTCTCCCACCACCTGACCACCCAGCTGCCCCGCTGGCCTTCCTAAAGCAGAGCCCCCATAGGGACCCCTTCCAAAGCCTTCCAGTGACCCCCTGCTGCCTACAGACGGAGTCTCATCCAGTATACCTTCCTTGAACCTCTTCTTTTTAAAAAATATTAATTAATTAATACATTTATTCTAATTTGTTATACATGAGAGCAGTCCCACCATCTGTCTCTTCATCCCCGTACCTAGGGTAAGATGTCCATCCCATCCCACCGTCTTTCCTGCCCCGTGCCCCTCCCTCCCCTTTGCCCTATCCATGGAGGCATTCCTCCATGCCCCCGCCCCCCCATTATGGATCAGCATCCACTTGTCAGAGAGAACACCCAGCCCTTGGTTTTTGGGATTGGCTAACTTCACTTAGCATGGTATTCTCCAGCTCCATCCACTTACCTGCAAATGTAGAACAGAGGTTGAACCACACAGGTCACTTGCTGAGTACTTACATGGATTGAAAACTGAAGTCCTGCAGTGCCTGGTGCCCCAGGAACTGGCTGCCACCTGGGGTCATGTGACAGTTTGGGTCATTCAGATGGATTTCTGCAGCCGCCTCCTCAGGATCGAACCCTGTCTTGAACCACCTGCCATCCTCTGCCTGTGGCGAGCTCTCTTGGTTGAATTGCCACATCTTTTTTGAACATTTAGTGAGTGTGCTTGCCAGACACATTGGTATTTATGATGTACGTGAAAACACCACTACTCAAAAGGACCCTACGGCATAAGAGACTTCTTCAAGTTTCTCATCTTGACTATAGGGGACTTTCAGATTCTCCCCATCTAGGACAGGTGACATCTAGGTTTGTGGCATTTAGTTAAAGCATCACGCAGCATGTTCCGTGACTAGAAGCATGCCCCTCACCTGTCCCGATCAAGACCCTATAGTCATCCCGTCATGCTCACAGTATTCTCTCCGAGATGCTAGTTTGCCCTGTCTTCCACCTCATGCCAGCAGAACCCCCGAGCAGAGCTCTCGGGTCGAGCAGTCACCAGGAGGGAACGCAACCTTTTGGTTGAGAAGAGTAACTCCACCATCAGCAGGGGCTGAGCACAAAGGCGAGGGGTCACTGCGTGGCCTCTGGAGCTGGGCTGTGTGCAGTGAGGTCTGGTTTTTCCCCACACAGAGCTGCCCCCGAGTCCTGTGCTGCTAGCACCCATGCTGGCTCCCACCCACAGCTGCTGCTTTCCCAGGTGCACCTGCTCCGCTTCGCCCTCAGGTGCAGCCAGGGTGGCTTCAGGACGCGCCCTCCTGCCCTAAGCCAGGGCCCATGCTCCATACCAGGAGAAGCAACATGAGCAAAGTGTCTTTGTAGCTGGCCATGTTTTCCCCTCCTTTCTTCCTCCTGGCCTGGGAGGGAGGGCAGAGGGTGACCAGCGTGCCCACGCTTCCTCAGGCCAGGGCGCCCAGCCTCAGTGCACGGCGCCCCGCCTCGCTCCTCCTCCAGGCGCCTCGCTCCTCCTCCAGGCGCAGGCTCACTGGAGTCCGCCCAGAGTGGGCACAGTGGCTCCTGGTGCATCCAGCCTTCCCCATGCACCAGGCTGCAGCAGGTGAGGGACTTCATCATCTGTCTGCAGTGACGTCCTCCCGTCCTTGCAGGAGGGAGCTGAAGAAACTGGCGAGGAGGTGAAGCCACAGGTGAGCTGCAGCAGAGGGGAGGCCCAGCACCCTGGGGTCACGGCTAAGGCAGAGACCTCGACCAGCTCTCAGTGGGGCTCGACAAGCAGGCCCCCTCTGACCAGGTCACTCCTGGGGGGACTGCACAGGAAGGCCCCCTCTGATCCAGGTCACTCCTGGGGGGACTGCACAGGAAGGTCCCCTCTGATCAGGTCACTCCTGGGGGACTGCAGGAAGGTCCCCTCTGATCCAGGTCACTCCTGGGGGACTGCACAGGCAGGTCCCCTCTGATCCAGGTCACTCCTGGGGCACTGGACAGGCAGCCCCTCTTTGATTCAGTTGGTCACAGATGGCGAGTTCCCAGGCAGTGCTGGGCAGGGTTCCCTGGAGTGGAAATGGTGGTGAGCAGGAGAGATTGGGCAGGAGCTGAGTCCTCAGGAACCACCTTGAAAATCATGGAGAGGGCGGGGTTGTGGTCCACTCAGTTTGGATGTGAAGTGTCCTCCAAAGGCCCACGTGTTACGCGCTCTGTCCCCGGCCCTGTGCCATGGAGACGTGGTGGAGTCTCGTGGAGGGAAGTCAGGTCCTCAGGGACGTGCCCTGGGGTGGGGCCAGGGACCCCAGCCCTTCCTGTCTCTCTGCCTCCTGCTGCCATGGGTGCAGCGACCCCACTGCCACAAGCCTCCGCCCTGATGAGCTGCCTCACCAGGGACGGCCAAGTGACCACGGACTGAACCCTCTGAAGCCCACAGAACCCTCCTCCTCTGAGGTGTCCGTCTCGGGCATTTGTTAGAGATGGGAGCTAAGCACCACCCATAAGGAAAGGCTGCCTTCTAAGGCGTGTTTTTAGCTGTGGGTGGACTGATACCTCTGTTCTATGTGGCGCTGGGGATCGGAGCCAGTGCCTCACCTGTGCTAGGCGAGTGCTCTCCTGCGGAGCCCCAGCCCCAGCCCAGGTTGCCTTTTTCTAAGCAAAATGCAACCAGAGCTGAACCCCTTGTTGTGAAAGCTGCCAGGATGCTTGCTTCATCAATGGCAGCCCCGGGAGGGTCCCCCGACTGCTGACTGCCTGTTCCCCCCCCGGGGGGCTCACGGCTCCTTGCCCTCTCTGATGGACTCAGCCGTGGTGACGTGATAGAAAGAGGCCACGTGTGGACACGGCGGGGGGGAGCTCCTCGTTCCTCCTGGTCAGTGTGGGCTGACCTAGAGTACCTCGGCATCGCCTCTCCTCTCCTCTTGGTTGGTGTCTTTCTGGCTGGTGGAGGGACAGATCTCCAGTGGATGGATGTATTCTCATCTGCTGCTTTTATTTACTTTACATGCACAGAGAGTTCAGCATAAGACGTTCAACCTGTTGCTTTTCAGCACAGTATGCTCTGCATGGATCTGGCCTCTGACCACCATTGGCTATGATCACTGTCCTCTCAGGCTGCTGCGTCCACCTGTGGTGCTTACAGAGGGACTCTCCTGGGGGGAGTAGGAGAGTGAAGGGCCCAGAGGGGCCAGTGTGACCCTGAAGTCCCAGGATCCCACTGCCTGAGGACTACGAGATCTCACTGCTCAGCGTCAGGCTTAACGGGACTGGGCTTCACCTCTCTCCCTGGGCTCCACCCAGGCACCTTGGGGAACTGTGACGCAGCTCACAGCAGGCTGACATCTTCCCTCTGTTACCAATGGGCAGAAATATTTGTGTGCAAACAAACATTGTGAGGAACGCGATTTCTGTCTCCGAAAATGTCGGAAAATTTGAGAGATTATTCCTTATCTGGTGTTGTCACGGCGAATTTGAGAAAGCAAAGAAAGGCTTCTGTATTTTTGGAGCCGTAAGAGCCCAGGGTTGTGAGGATGAGGATGGCCTTGCTGTCTCTGGGGACTTTGTGCCAGCCCCTGGCCAGGAGAGAAGCTGTGGCTGAGGCTCGAGCAGGAGCTCAGGAGGGGCAGCCCAGGGGCCACCCCAGCAGGGGTCCTGCCAGAGGCAGCGCCAGCCCCCTGGGGACACTCCCATCCAGAGTTTGAGGTACTGGATGTCCCACGTCCAGCAGTGATTCCCAGGAGCCAGGGCCTTCGAGGTGCCTTGGCCAGCACTGGGACCAGCATCTTTGAAAGGCCCTTTCTTGGACTTGGTTCTTTTCATCTAGTAAGGTCCTCATCCCATGGGGAAGGAAAGTCCTGTCTTTGTTTAATTGCTGTAAAACATATTTTCTTTAAAATAGCATTTAAAATTTTATCAATACAATTTTTGTCAAAGTATGCAAAAGTAGAGAAATTAGGAGAAAATAAGAAGGAAGTAGGAAATGTGTATTTGTGTTTGTGTTAGAGTCAATGGTTTACTTGTGTGAATCAAAAATTTTCTATATATTTCTGTATCTTTCATTATTGGAAATAAATCCAATCACCTGTAAAATATGCAAACATACCTATATTATATTTTATTTAGAAAATCTCTAGGGTTTTACTTATTTACTACCACTTGTACCTAGTAAGCAGACAGATATAAAATAATGTAATATGACAGTTAATGAATACACCATTGAGTACTGCTCTGACTTTACCAGAACCTACACACCGTCTGGTTCTTCCTCCCTCCGGGTCAGGTACTTCACTTGGGTTTCCATCTTCCACACAAAATCAGAATGTAACAGAGGCACTTCTAATGCATCAGAAAGGAGGTGACCGTTGATACCAATGGATGTGGTCCTGTTGGAACCCTGGGTCTGGCTAAAACTGAAGTCAGTGTCAGGATGTCCCAGGGGTGAGGACTTGAGAATGGCTGTTATCATTCTGTCCCCAGAGCTGGAGAGACGACTGAAGAATGCACTAGAATGGAATTAGGTTCTTCTCAATTCTACATCATTCCTCTGTGATTGCAAGGTATTAATGTGTTCCATGACATTTTATATGTAAGATTAAAGGATATGTCAATCTTAGGTTTGCTTTATATTTATTTTTATGTCTAATATTTCATACATCTAACATTTATTTTTATAAAATATGTATATATTTTTTATAAGAAGTCTTATTGCAGGAAATTACCAGAGAGGTCAAAAGGAAGGCTTTCTTGTTCAATTTTATCTCTGTTTTCTCTCTTATATCCTCATCTTCAAACTGGGTAACAATGGTAGGAAATTGGTCGACACCCTTCTGTGTAGGTGTGGAGGAGTAATGACATCTTTAATCATTCTATTTGCTTACCTGTCAATCGTCTGTCTATCTCACCTATTTTAAAACCAGACAGTCATCTTATCCCTCCCCTCATTTCAAAACTGGAGGTGCTCTTACAAAGTCGCTTGCAGGACGGGGACAGAAAGTGCAGGGAAATTGGGCTGAAGAGAAGAGAGAGACGGAAATCTCAGGGGGAAGTAGCTCGTGGGACCGAACACCACTCAATGACTGTTGTTCATAGTTCACTTGGACTCAGTGATGAAACATGGAGATAATCTTATCTTTCAAGCTCAGTAGCTCGTAAGACAATGAAAACTGTAACAAGTCTTAAGAAAACACACGAGTCTGTGTAGCCAAGGACTGGGATGAAGAGGGAAGCTGCTTCCATCTCAGCAGGTTTAGAATGTTTAACTATATTAAAGACCCAATAAAACCAGTGGGCTATAATTCCCCCGAAGCCAGTGTCCAAAATACATATTGAATGAACTGTCAACTACAGAAACATGAAATAAGAACGTGGGTGACACTGGGCACACCACCAGTGCAGACCCTTCCTTTAGCTCTCTCGTAGATACCTGCTAGTTTTTTCTTTGTTCTTGTAGATGACCTTTTTTAGGCTGGTGCTCAATCCTGGGAAACTAGTCACAGTGCAGATGGGGACTTCTGTGCAGAACCCAGGTTGCTGGTGGGTGAGCAAGGTCCCTGCAGAGGTACTGAAGGGCTTAGTGCCGGGCAAGCAGGTAAGGTGCCCCAGGGTACAGAGAGCCCTCGTTCTCAAATGTTAAGAAACAGAGCAACACACAGGAAAACCCGACCTCCCAAACACAGTGCCCAGCTCAGGAGAACCTACACTCAGCACACACGTCCTCGAGGTTAGTTACGACTTGACTGATGTTGAGCAGAATTTGAGCCTTTGATGAAACTTTATGCCAGGAGTGATTTCCTGCCAGTTTTTACCATGAAAGAATTGATGTTTCATCATAAAAACTGGCAATGGCTATACATTTTGACACAATGACAAAACAACAACAACAACAAAAATGCACAGAGGTGGGATAATTGTCCATGGAGGCGTGCTCTGTGTCATTACCTGCTCTCGGGGACAAGCAGGGGTCAGCCCATTGTGGCTGACCTCTTCTATCCCATCTGCCAAGCCGCACTGTGGGACAGATGGTGGGCTTCCTGGGCTTAACCTGGCTTAGAATTCACAGTCTCAAGGAGAAGTGTGTATTTATTCCCCTGATAAGGTATATTCACCCCAATACGTGTTTAATTTACTCACTTTCTCTTGAATTTAAACGACATCCCTTCAGCCAAAGGAACATAAAAATACGGTGTCCTTTTAGCACGCGGTGGCCACCCTTGTCCTGTTGGAGTGCGGGTGCTGAGTGCTGTTCAGCAGACTCAAGACACAGAGAAAGGCTGGATTGCGTTCTGCTCCGGGTGGGTGCAGGCGGCTGGGAACTAGAGGGAGCTGCCACACTCCTGCTGCCAGTCGCTGCTTCAGGCTGGAGACGTCGGAGCGCCAGGCTCTCCTCCTCCAGCCCTTTGGAAGGGCTCCCTGCCTCTCTCAAGGAGGAGGAACACCAGTGTCCCCACCTGTCACTTTCCCCAGCCCCCTCCTCTCCCACCGTGGGAGGGAGGGCAGGGGTGTGGGCGGTGGGGCCATGCATCTTCTCCTGCCTCGTGGTCTAGCCCCCTGTAGCTGCCCTGGGAACTGTCCTTGGTACCTTCACCTGTAGTCATTTAAATGCTGCTGGTATCTCTATGAATTAATATGCTGAATCAAAAACCAGAATGAAACGATTAAATATTTTATTTGAAGACAGTATTTTATTTGAAGAAAGGGCAGCACAGACACAACACGATCCTCACAAAGCCAGGGGGATAATTAGCTGCGCTCCGGTTAAAGATGGAGTGGTGTGCGTGTTTCTCTTGGTGTGAAGGGAAAGACCACAGAAGGCAAAGCTCCCTGGGAAGGAAGCCCCCCACCCCCACTGCTCTCCTGAGGCTCTACCCCCCAGGCTCCCTCCCGCGGGCGCGTGTCCCCGAGGGCGACTGTGACTCAACACTGGCACACAGGAGCATTGGTCCTGATGCTCTGGCTGTGGTGTGGCCGCTCGGTGCTGGTCAGAGGAGCATCTGTGAGTTCTCTGGAGCCAAGGGCAGTTTGGTTGGTGGCTCTTCATCGTTTTCCACCTGCTTCTGCTGTCTGCAGTGACTCCGGACAGTCCTCTGCAGGGCTCACGACGACCCAGTCACAGGACCTGGAGAAAGAGCCTCACTCTGCAGCCGTGCCGTGGAGAGGGAAGTCGTGGTCCTTGCTGGAGCTGCTCAGGGCTGCACAGCAGGAATTCTGGCCTGGGGCCCGGTGGGCGGGACCTGGAGTGGGGCAGGCTGGGGGACAGGACTAGGTGGCTCAGGCAGGCAGCGTCCGCGGGCTGGTGGGCCTGTTGCATTCTGGGTGCTAGTGGGCCTGTTGTATTCTGGGCACTGGTAGGTCTGTTGCATTCTGGGCGCTGGTGGCCCTGTTGTATTCTGGGCACTGGTAGGCCTGTTGCATTCTGGGTGCTAGTGGGCCTGTTGCATTCTGGGCACTGGTAGGCCTGTTGTATTCTGGGCACTGGTAGGCCTGTTGCATTCTGGGTGCTAGTGGGCCTGTTGCATTCTGGGCTGGTGGCCCTGTTGCATTCTGGGTGCTAGTGGGCCTGTTGCATTCTGGGTGCTAGTGGGCCTGTTGCATTCTGGGCTGGTGGCCCTGTTGCATTCTGGGCTGGTGGGCCTGTTGCATTCTGGGTGCTGGTGGGTCTGCTGCGTTCTCTTGTGGGGAGACCCCGAGCAGGCCTGTTCCTGCAGCTGGGAGCAGGGTGTTTGTGTCTCTGCACGCCCTCAGTGCTTGGGGCACTGTTCCCAGGGGTGTGCTGGGCCGGCGGCAGAAGAGTGCCAGGGGCACTGAAGGAAGACCTGTCTTGCCTGAGAGGTGCAGGAACCTCACAGAGCAGGGAAGGAGGGAGCTGAGCCCTGAGGGCAGGGCCTGGGGAAGGGGAGCAGGGGAGGAGGGCTGCCGGCTGAGAGGAGGCCTCAGCCCAGCGGGCTGTGGGCAGCTTCCCCTGGGCTGCAGGCCACTCTGGCTGGACTTTATCTGGTTACTTCCAGTGGCTGGACTGATAATTCATGTTCCGAGACTAAATTTCATGAGTTCTCATAAAAGCCCTTCGTTGTAGGTCACTGTCATTACAGTGCCCCTCACACTGGCGGAGCTCTGTCCCCAAGTCTGTTCTACACCTGGTGCTCACCAGAATGCAAGACCCACAAGGATCCTAGAGGGCTTGGTCTGCTGAGAGCTCGCACAGCCCCCGGAACATGAGAAGTGCCAGAGATGCGGAGGATGAGTGGAAACATGCCCATGGTGTTCAGTGAGGGACACTTGGCTTCTGGGACAGCTTCCTCTGACCGCCCTCCAGGGGTCAGATTAGATCAGTGTTTTTCAATCTGCCCAGGGAGTCGTTAACTCAGAATGAAACCCCCACAGGGTGAGAGGAGCTCTCCTCTCCTTCCAGGGTCCCAATGCTGAGGACAGCATGGCATAGAGTCATCAGGCTGCTGTTGGACTGTCCCAGGGAGCGGGGTGGACGCTTTGGTGGACAGGGGCCAGCAGGGTCTCACCGTGAGGACAGGGGAGGTACCCATGACTTCCAGCTTGTGCTCCCTAACTGACCAGGTGGGATGAACAGCTGTTCTCAAGGACACGGTGGGGGGTGTCCTGGTGTCTGATGCAGGATTTACTATAGAAGTTGGAAACACACAGGTGACTGTGGACAAACAGGAGGTCACTTACCTCGAGCAGCGAGCACACTGTGTGCTGAGGCCAGTGGCTTGGTGAGTTATTCACTCCACAGTTCATTGAGAGCCCTCTCATATCCTCTTTTGACTTTAAGGATGGTGGTTTGGGAGCTAAGTGACCCCGAAGAAGATGAAATTAAAATAGATTTATAGCGGGAGTACCTGACAGTTTGGAGTTTGATAGCCTCTAAACACTCGAAAATTTCTCTCTTTTTATTTGGCCCTGGGGCATAAGTTATTGATTGAGCTGACAAACTGGAGCTGATGTAGTGCAAGAGCATTTCATCCATAATGTCTCTGTTGCTTATCCAGTAAGCACCCTCCGCACGAAGGAGGAGGAAAAGAACCGCGTGGTGAAAATACCACGTGCCAGCTGCCCGGGCGGGAAAGGCCAACAACCAAGTGGCCCGACCTTCTAAGCAGGGCGTCTTCCTGGCATGGCTGACTGCTCTCTGCAGCTCCAGGCCACCCTTCTGCCATGAGCAGCCCAGCAAGGGCCACCACCCTCAGGCTGCACCCTTAGGGGCCAGCGAGGCTGTGGAGGGGAGCTGTGCCTACTCCAGGCTGGCCACCGTGCAGGACCAGGGGCTGGCCACCTGTGGGCAATGCTCAGGCAGTCACCTGAAAGGTGGTGTCTTGCCTTGTGACAGGTCTGATCTCTGTCCCTGGTCACCAGTTCACTACAATGTCGTCTGCAGATGACTGTGTTTCCAGAAGCTAGAGGAGGGGCAGTGAGTGGTTTCACCACAGGGAGGCGATAAGGCTTGAGGAGCCGCCGTCCCCTGACCTGAACCTCGCACGCTGTCTCGTGTCTCCAGATGTCGCTCGGCCCTCCATGAACATGTGCTATTTCTATGTTTTTTATGTATCAGCTATACATCCCTTAAATTTATGATATTTCAACCTGAGCTAATCTTTTTCCAATTTAAATGATTTAATCTTACTAGTGCTGTGTAAAATGGGAATAGGGAGTCCTTCTTAACATGCATTTTATGCCATGGTAGGGATCACGTAAGATGACTTGGAGAGACCCCCCCACAACCTCCAAGTCCCACTCGGGACGTGCTGTGTGTGGGTCCTGCCCGGCAGCAGGGGGAGCATTGTGTGGTCTTTAGTTTCTCTCCCTGGAGATGGAGACAGGCGCAGCCCGCAGTCCCTGGCAGCCCAGAGGAGCCACAGGTGCTGGGGCGCTGCTCCTCTGCCCAGGACAGGCGTCTCTGCCTTCCGCCCCCTTGTGTACGCCGCAAGGTGGAGTCGGGCTGCGCTCCCACAGGAAGCTGGTTTCAGTGCACCTCACAGCCCCCCTCCCAGTGCCTCTGGAGTGACTCTGGAGTTGGGGTACTGGGAGCCTTTCCTCTGCATACGTGTGTGCAGAATCAGAATCACAGTGATGTTTTCCGAGTTTTGTATTTTCTTTCCATTTTACTTTGTGAAGGTTTTTAAAATCTGTGGTACCTAGAAATAAGGCTTGCACTGGATTTTCTTGGTGTTTTATCACAGGAAACCGGACGTGGATGCCCTTGGGTGTGAAAGCTGCATCTCCTTTACAGTGTTAGTCGTTTCTCATCCACCTGTCCCGCTCTTCATGTGTTCTTGGTCCTACCACAGGACATTTGCATGTAGGCCCTGTGTGCCTTTTAAGGACTATGGGTCCATGTGCTCTCACTGGTGTTCCCTGAGTTATGCACATGGCTTTTCCCTAGTGAGGCAGAGGCGCTTGTCCCCACCATGCAGGGGACAGCCTGCACAGGCTTCCTGAGCACTCAGCACAGTGAGTAGCAGATTGGAGGCTGCTGGAGGTCCCTGGGGCCTCCCAGGTGACAGATGCACACCTTAGGTCTCCACCAACCCCTGTGGGTCAAGTGCAATGAGAGAGAAGGGCCTGGAGCGCCCCCTGTGGCTCTCACACAGACAGTCCTAGGACCTCATGGATACTCCTCTGAGTGGAAAGCTCTCAGAGTAGCTGGCTGGTTCTGAAGTCCACCTTGCAGTTCATATTTCCTAAAACTGTAAACAAACCAACGAGAAGGCGAGCACTTACCTGGAGAGAAAAGAGTAATCTGAGTGATTGTGCAAGCCGACACACCCTCTGGGTATGGGTGGCAGGAGCATGACTGCTCCGTTTGGCCCTCTGGATAGGACATGGCTCTCCAGCTCAGGTGCACTGAGGTGTTTTTCCTAAAAGCAATTGGAAAGCCTTTACCTACCACCCAGACTGACTGGTTATGGAAATGGAGACGTTCCGGCGTGTTCCTCAGATACCCATGTGCTCGGGCCAGGCACAGGTGCATGCTCCTCCTGGGCTTGCAGGTGCATGCCTCTGTGGCTCCTCTGCGGTCGCGTTGCTGCACTCGGGTGCTGCCGAGGGGACTCCGTGCCGTCAGGCATCCCCCGCTCCATCACCAAGGGCTCAGTCGTCTCCAGATAGTTCTTGAAAGTGATGGTCACGGGGTTCAGAAGTGAAAGCTGTGCTTCTCATTAGGGCTTGTTTAAGGGTCAAAACCCAGACACCTAGAAAACGGCACCTTGCAGGCAGAGTCCTCTGGGCTCTCGTCACGTGTCTCAGAAAACAGGCTCTGCCTCGGTCTGTGCTTCTGTGTGATCTGCTTTGAAACAAAAACGCATTCAGAATTGGTTTTTCAGATCTCTGGAAGGTGGGCAGGCTCTGGGGGAGGCGCTCTTGGGGAGCAGGCCAGGAGGGTGGTGCTCTCCTGGAGCTGCCTCCTTGGGGTAATGGACCCTGTCCCATGGACCCCTAACTCTATCATTTTATTTTTTTTTTTGGTACTGAGGATAGAACCCAGGGACACTCAGCCACTGAGACATCCCAGCCCTATTTTGTATTTTACTTAGAGATGAGGTCTCTCTGAGTTGCTTAGCGCCTCGCTGTTGCTGAGGCTGGCTTTGAACTTGTGATCTTCCTGCCTACACTTCCCCAGCCACCATTTTAAAAAATCCTACACCATGAGCTCTGAAACATCTAAATGATCTACTGAGTGAGTTTCCTAACTCACTCATCGTTTTTGTTCAATGGGGTCAGTGTCTGAGTCAATCTTTCTCCATCCAAACTGGGTCCCCTAAACCAGACTAGTCTCAGGCCCAGGACAGCGTCTCCAAAGCTACCCCTGAATGTGCAACTAAGCTGAGGCCTTTGGCACCAGGGGCTGCTGTGCACACCCCGTTTCCCAGCCCCCTTTGGGCACTCCTGCCCATCAGGCAGCGAGAGCTGGACACAGGGTCGTGTGCCACACTGCTCCTTTCACGGGAGAACCCAAGTTCCCTGCAGTGGTCAGCGGGACCCTGGCCTGACAGCCTCATATGACCTCAATCCTGGACAGCGAACCCAGGCAGGGCAGGGTGCGTGGTCACCAGCAGGCTGTCAGGCCAGGTGTGCTTTACACCAGCCCAGCAGGGGTAGGCTCTGCCGCTCTGGGGAAGCTGCCCGTGCCCTGTCCGCACCTCTCCAGCTTCAGTATGTAGGGCAGGTGGGGCAGCTGTCTCCTGACCACTCTAGCAGTCTGCTCCCTTCAGCCATCACTGGGTGCCAGGAAGAAACACCGGGGTTGTCCCAGGTGCAGAGAGGGAGGTGGCCACTTTCACGGGGCTTGTCTCGGGGCCTGGCGGAGAGCACTGGAGTCAAGGTTCTGGTGTGTTTTGTTGAAGAAGGGTCATGGCACGGGAGGTCCCTCTGTTTATTCCCCTCCATGGGGTCCTGCGGTGCTCTGAGAGACACACTGTGAGCTGGTGGCTGCTCTTGAGGTCTTTGTGGCCTAAAGGGACAAAATGTTGTCACGATGCATCCACTAAAATAAAACCGAGTCACATTAATAAGGCTCACCGTGCGTAAGCAGTTTGTATGGATTTCTCAGCTTTTAGTCCCTGACAACCACCTCAGACAGGGCTTGTGTGGACACGGAACCTGGTGGGCA
This sequence comes from Marmota marmota marmota, assembly GCF_001458135.2. Classification (NCBI taxonomy): domain Eukaryota; kingdom Metazoa; phylum Chordata; class Mammalia; order Rodentia; family Sciuridae; genus Marmota; species Marmota marmota. Next base: position 3,938,374 of record NW_026000224.1, on the reverse strand, counting down.
GGGCTGGACCCAGGTCTCCAACCCCCAGGTGCCTCCGTCCCCGCTTCATGCAGTCCCCTCATGCGAGGGGGCTTCTGTGAGGGGTGCTGTCAGCCAGGGTCCCGCTGACCACTGCCCCTGGGTGGGCTTCTCCCACGCACAGGGAGGCCCTGATGGATGAGCTCCTGGACTCAGCTGGGCAGGTGGGCAGCCAGGCGGGTGTGCGGGTGGGAGGGGCTCTTGTTTTCCTGATGGTCAGTCCACGCCACGGCTCCATGGGAACTCGCCACTCTGCTCTAAAGCACTGACCTGTGCACACGCCTTCCCATTTCACTCACTATTTGTAAGTCCACAGACTTGCGTGTGGGCGGCTGAGTAGACGGTGGCTGGCCTGACATCTGCCAGGTTGGCTGTTCCTTCTCTCTTCCTTTCTCTCCTGGTGGGAAGCACCCCTCACTGACGCGGGGCTCTGACGGGCTGCCTGTTCCAGATCTGCACCCTGAGGTCCCACTAGGTGCTGAGTTGGCCTCGAGAGTGTGGCCTCCAGGAGGGACAACCACCGTCTTCTTGGGGGGTTGGTGGGGCGTCTGGGAGGAAGCAGGGTGGCAGCCCTTGGGGGTGTCTCCCCAGTGCTTCCGAGGAGGGCCCCACACCTGGGGGATGGTGCTGTGTGCGTTCGAGGTCCTTGGGCTGCGCCATTGGCTGGAGAACAGAGAGCGGGTTTCAGGACTCCAGTGTGTGAGGCTGTCGGCCTGGAGCAGCTCCCTGTCCCGCAGGTGGACTGGGAGATCCTCACGAAGCCCACAACACATGGCACCGTGTGTAGTTGCCTGATTCCTGTGAGGTGGGGAAGCTCGGATTCCTATCATGTTGAACGTCACGAGGAGCCTGTAAATGCATCTGTACTTAATTTATGCTTTTAATGCTTCTAAACGCATTTTTTTTTTCTCTTCTGGGGTCTTCCCCGAGACGAGGAAAATTGCCTGTTTCAATTCCCTGATAGCTGAGTTTTCCCCGTCATGCACTAACTAAGGAAATATCTCCGTTGGTACTGAGGATTTCTGCTTCTGGCTGGCTTGGAGTTAAGCAGTGCCCTGCTTCTGAGGGTGCTCTCTCTCAGCACCTCAGCAGAGACACGCAGGAATCCAGTTCTCACCTCCCTGCAGAGCACCTGATCCCACAGGGGCACAGGGAGCTCCTCCCATGGTCTATGTGGCAGGAGGGGTGACTTGGAAATTGAGACCCCCAGAGCCCAGCAGCCTCCCTGTGCACGTCCCCTTTCCACCCCACCAGCGTCAGATGAGCTCTGCTAACAAGCAGAAGCATCCGCCGCTCGGATTCCACCCCCTGCCTCATTTCACACCAGTGCTCCCGGACATGGGGGGCTGGAAGAGGCCAGACGTGAAGCTCACTGCCCTAGAGGAGCACCCACCCCCAGTCCCTGGCTCCATGGAACATGCACAGGTTGGATTTAAAATCTCTTAGAAGCTTTCTCAGGGGGAGCACACTGGGGTCACCAGCACATAGCTGTGATGTTTCAGTGTTTGAAATGCACATAGGTACACAGACCCCTGCCCATGGCTCACCGTGACCCCTGTGTTGTAGATTGTGCTGTGCGACTGTGCATGTCTCATTATTATGACTCGCTGTCACGACCCAACGAGGCAGAAACAGGGGCTCCTGTTATTCCTGCTGCACCCTGGGTTGGGAAATGGAGGGAAATCATGTATGTGCATGTTTCCACGTCACGATACATGTAGTGTTTGGCGTATAGGGTGCTACATACCATTCTCTATTGTGCAAGAGGCTCCCGTTATCATATTTTTAAAGGAGAGGCCCTCACAAGCTTGGCACACAAAGCACACGTGGAGTTTCGTGAGCCCGGTGGCAGGAGAAGCACCCATCAGCTTGACTGTAAACCTCTAGGAACTGCCCATCTTACTCAGAGAAGCTGAAATGAGATTCTTTTGGAGAACAAGTCACACACCAATCAGTGACGCCTGTCCTTCCCTGGCCCGAGCACGCTGGACGGCTCCCGGCCCTCTGCACACTCTGCCCTTGCTCTCGGTCCCCCAGGGTTTAACCACAGTGACGGGGACCTAGGGTGCTGCATGGTGGTTCTTCTGTGTCAGGGCACTTTCACGTGTGGTGCACACACTGGTTTGGTAAACGGGGCAGGAAAGGGCTGTCACAGACCTGGCCTCAAGGCTCTGAGATACTCCACTGCTTAGATTTGGTCTCTAGGTCATCCATTATTAGTGTGAAACAGGACGTCAGGTGGCATTTATTCCCTACGTAAATATCACTGTTGCCTATGACTTTCCTGATAGCGAAATTTGGCATAAACTATGGGGAATCTCGTGATGGTATTTATAGTAAAGTGTTTTAAAAATGGATGACCTGCGTCGCTAAACCATCCCTTACACAGCCATATGTTTTCCTTGAAGTTTCTAGTCTTAACTCTCCCCTGCAGATCATGCAGGACACCCAGAGTGCGTTTCCCAGGTGGGGTCACCTGACTCTCCTCTGCGTTTGCCCTGCCCTACCCGTCCCTAACAGGGGGGACTCCCCGGAGACCTCCCTGTGGCCCACCTGCAGCTGTTTCCAGAGACTTTCTTGGCTCAGCTGCTTTGTGGCATGTGGAATTTCTCATAAAATGCGAGATTCTGACTGAACGTCCACCTCTCCTGTCACTGGCCAGCTGATGCAGTGAGGGCAGTCGCCCTTGTGTTGGACACACGACTCCAGGAGAAGCCATGGCACCTCAGAAGCCCAGGGAAGCAGACAGTTGACTACAAGATGCAAACAGCTTCCAACTGCACCATACGCTCCAGAACACGGCTGGGGGTAGACTGGGGGTCGCCCTTCAGATGCCTATCCTGCTCCTCCGTGGGACACCAACGTCACAGCAGCACTGAGAACACCGAGACCAGAGAGGGAGGGCACACCAGGACGACCAGCATAAAGCCTCCAAGGGGAACCTCCTGGGACTCGGCTGAGGCACTTGGGTCTCCAGGGCATCTCCGGGACTTCACCCACCTGAGTCTTGTTACCGCTGCGGAGGAGGAGCCCTGGGAGGAGGCCATCCATCACGGGCCTGTGGAATCAACGCAGCAGTTCCTTCTAGATGCCCAAACTGCTCCCCTTCTGTGAAGGAGGGGAGGTCCCTACTGTCTTGGGGGTTGACCTTCAGGTGGCCAGGCTGAACTCTGTGAAGAAAGAGCACTGAGCCTACTGGAGATGGCTACCAGGTGGGTCAGATTCCTGGGCCCCGAATGACCACGTGCTTCCCTGTGATGAGGTGCCTGGCAGGAAGTGGTGAAGGAGCACTCTGGGTCACAGGCCTCCCTAAGGTAAGTTTGTGACAGAAAACGCCCATCAGTCAGCAGGTGCAGGAGGTGCATGCGGCTTCTGGGGAAGGCTGGCGGGAGGGCGAGGAAGTCGGAGCAGGAAGCCCAGAGGAGGAGGGGTTAATTAACCCTGGAGGCTGGGTGGGATCAGAGTGGTCCTTCCTCGCCTCCTCCTCCTCCTCCTTTAAAGTGATCACTAAGAGGCAACGAAGCAGAAGGAAAAGTGTGCCTCCAGTGAACCCCTCTCTAGACGGACCTGACCACGCTGCCTGCTCCTGGGGCCCACCGTGGGGAAGACCCGGCTGGTATTTCACAAGGGAGTTTAGATGTATTTTCAAATCAGGGGACTGGGGACTTTAGAAATGGTCTGGTGAAAGGCGTGGATGGAATCGCAGACGCAGCACCCACTCGCACAGCCTCCCTGGGAGGAGGTTCCAGCAGGGTCACACGCTGCCTGCGTCTGCACAGCCCACACATGGCCCGCTCGTCTTTTCTATGAAGATCTTTTCTAGCTGGCTGATGGGATGAGCAGACGGCAGACCTGGGGGCAGCACCAGCCATGGCCATGTGTCTCTGGCTTCTGACAGTGGCCACCATGCAGTGTCGCTTTCCCCTTTCCTCTGCGGCCTGCTGGGGATGAGTCACAAGGAGGCAGAGCCAGATTTCTTCTGTTTCCCCAGGTCCGACTTCGGGAGTTCCTTGGTGACTGACCCTGGTTTACAGGGAGCAACCCCGATGGAGAGCTCCGTTCAGTCATGACCTCCAGCTGCGTCAAGCTTGGCCGTAGGATTGACCTGGTGTGAATTACATGCTGGTTCTCTAGCTGGGTCACAGGAGCGAGAGGTCTGACCCGCTCTGCCCCCTGAGATTACTGTGAACTGAACAGCCGCACGACTTTTTTTTTTTTTTTTTTTCCTATTCAGAAATCATCAGATATTTAAAGGAAAGTTGACTCATTTTCTTCAAGTCCTCTGTGTTGTGAGCCATTCCAGTTTGAGCAGAATTCTAAGCTAGAAAAAGAATTCAATTTTTTAAAATTTTATTTTGGGTTCTGCCATTTCTGCAAAGACTCTCCATTCTTGGATTGTCTTACTGTTAATAAATACTGTAGTTCTTAGGAGACGCCCCAGGTCCCTTGCTGCCTGAGTGGCACTGTTGATGCGTGGACTTTAGCTCTCAGTGTGCCGTTTCGAATGGTGGGGGTAGGGGAGCGGCAGTGGATCACAGCATCCTGAGTCCTTCACTAGTTCTTGTTCTCTCTGGACGGGGGACTGACCCCAGGAACCCTTTACCCCTGAGCTACACCCAGCCCTTTTGTTTTTGAGACAGGACCTCACTAGTTTACCCAGGCTGGCCTCAAGCTCGTGATCCCCCTGCCTCAGTTTCCTGATGGCCACCCTGCCCGGCTGATGAGATTCTCACTCAGAAAGCCAAGTGCTTCCTACCTCTGCTTCCTGTCACCTCGTCTGGGTCATCGAGCCCCTCAAGGTTAAGAGTGAGGGATTGTTCTATACTGTGAACTCTGAAAGGTCTGTCCAGGGGACAATTTAAAGAGCAGCCAGCTGTGTTAATGATTTGGCCACTTAGGAATGACTTCATGCTAACAGTTTGCCACATGGTACACGAGGAGGCGTTACCTTGTTTGTCATGAAGGGAGTGGCCGGCTGTTAGATGACAGCCTGCTTCGCTCCAGCTGACCGTCTCTGTTGTACACCATGCTTCTCTGCGTTCTTTAATCTCCCTTATTTATCTTCCATTCTTAATTGGTTGGTGCTACCTGTTTTCTATATTCCCTATTAAGTGAGATAGATCTGGATGCCTTGGTTGACAGAATGAACCATTTCTTGGCTGTACTGGGGACATAATGTGACAGTGGAGGCCTTGTGTATTTTAATTAAAACTCACTCTACAGCACAGATTCACTCCCAGGCAGACTGTCTTTCTGAGCCTCACTCTGTGTCCAGGGAGGCTGTCCACTCCAGGGAGGTGAAGACCCGCAAGCAGTCTTCTGACACCCGTGTGGTGTGAATCCTGGGTAACTCCATCTCCATCGTGACAAAGCCCCCAGGTTTGCTCCTGAAATTGGGGAGATGGAGGGACTGTTGGCCTGGTGGAACCTCACACTGACAACGTGCTTCCACTTCCCTGGGTGAGGGTCTCACTGTTGAGTGATGGGGCCGGGGACCTGCAGGGCAGCTGAGTAAGGTCCGGTTCCTCCTTGGCTCTTCAGCAGAGCTGGGGAATTGGGAGGCAACACGGGGAGCCCTGCTCTGGGGGGCCTGCCTCCCCACTGGGCGCCCAGCTGCAGTGTCTGTGCCTCAGACACTCTCCCTGAGGTGTCCTGGGAGGCGGCCTGGGGTGGAGATTGGGCCACTCAGAGTGAACGGGTTCCAGCGCCATGTGAGCTGGCATGTGGGGCAGCTTCCTGGGCTTTGCGTTCTCACCAGCAAAATTAAGATTGTGCACGTAATCCGTGGCCTTCAAGGTCACTCCCAGGGGTGCTGAGGGTGACAGAGGCCTCTCTGGTCTGCGGGGCGGGTGGTGGTACATGGCAATTGTGCCCAATTGCATCTGCATTTAGCCCCTCGGTGTTTGTGCTCCCAGCAAGTTGTGATTTGAAGACAGTGATCTGCTGCTAAGAAGGAACGGTGTCTGAGGAGGGCCTCACAGCCGTGGCAAGGCTTGGGCGTCCCAGGATGTGCCTGGGCCTCGGCTCTCTCTGCCGTGTCATGTGAGAGGACAAGACACGGCGGAGACATGTGGCCTGCGTGGGCCGTGTCTGCGCTGTTCATGGAGGAGACAGGCGGTCCATGTCGACCCTGCACTTCGTAGCACTGAAGATAGAGCGGGACTCTAGGAAAAGTCGGAGCATAGGCTGTGGCACTATTTCAGACTCTGCAGCTTGAAATTTCTAGGATGACGTGAAACCTCTCCTTTGGGAAATGTGGAGCCTGTGGCCATTTCACAAGAGAGACATTGGGATCCCACCTGCCGTGACAATGACCAACACACGACCTGAATCTGATGGGAACCCCTTCTGCTCCCTTTCAGGCTGTCCCGGGGCATTCAGAGAAACCTTTTGATAAAGAAAAGAACATGGGAGTTCCAGCAGGCTCCACCATTACTCCTAATAGAACCTTGAGATGAAAAAACATGGCTTAATTGGTTAAAAATGATTGATCGTTATTTGCTTGGGAAAAAATAACTTAAATAAAAGCACTGTGCTGCCCATCAAGAGCAGAGTGTGCAGAGAACGTGGCTGCCCTGAGCTGAGGTGCTGCAGACGGTCCTGGCACCTCAGTGGCCTGCCCCAAGCTACCTCGCCACAGAGCAATGCGGTTGGCCGGAGGCTCCGCAGGTGCCTAGTGTTTTATGAGTCTGGGCTTCACAGGTTTTCCCTGAACTGCCACCAATCCTTGCCACCAATCCTTCCAACCAACAGGGAGGAGGGGGCATCAAGGAGCCCTGGCGCACGACCACGATCTGCTTATTTATACTCTGTGAGGCCACGTTGGCCTGCTGTGTCCAGAGATGACCCTTAAACCCTGTTAAGCCCACTGCATGCAGCTGACTCTGGCCCTCAAGGTTGTCCCTAAAGTCCTGCCCTAAGCCTGAAGCCCAGCTGAGAGAGGAATGCATGGCCTGATGATCCCAGCCCCCATGGGACAGGGATGGCGGGGACTCAGAATGCGCACGTCCAGGGAACAGCCGAGAGCTGCCACCTACAGAGCCGGCGGGGAGGCTGGGTGGGTGCGTGGGCTCTCTGGGCGCGGTGCTGTGGTGCAGAGCCCCGAGGACCAGGAAGCACCGCAGCCCCTCTGCGTGCGGCTGTGTCAGACTCCAGCTCCACTCGCGGCCATAACCCTGGAGGATGTGCTCTGTGGGCAAGTGTGTGATGCACGGAAGACAGAAATGACTGTCCTGGAGAGACGTCTGAAAGTGACGCCCTCCACGACCAGCAGGCGTGAAGAACGCTGTGTGGTAGAGCTCCGCCTGAGCAACCCGGCTCCTCCACGGCGCTCAGCGGTGAGGCCAGAGTGTGCGCGCTCACACGCACACACACATGTACACATGTATACACGCACATGCATACACACATGCACACACACGTGCATACACACATGCATGCAGAGGGAGACGGTGGTGAGAAAGGTGTTTTACCAGGAGCTGGCGCAGGTGACTGGAGGCTGGCAGGACTCAAGCTGTGCTGTCCAACAGCTGGGACCCTGGAGATCCATCAGTGTGGCTCCTGGTTAGTTCAAGTCCTCAGGCTCAGTCAGGCAGGTGGGAGGATCCACCCTTCTGTACCACCCCTTCAACTGCTTGTGCGAGTTGTGCGAAGCCCACCTACATGGGAGACGTCTGCTGAGCTCAGTCCACTGATCAGCTGAGCATCTCATCCCTCACAGACACACCCAGAATGAGTGGGCCATTGCGTGGACACGGGCTCACCACCACACATCTAGGCTGGGGCCTAAGCTCTGTAGAGAGTCCTGCTGTGAATGTCCTCCCCCACGGGGAAGCTGAAGGATCCTGGCAGTCAGATCCCACCCTCCTTGGCCTGGCGCGGCCTCTCCTAGGGAGTGCAGGGTGGGTACACTGTGAGTCCCTCTGGAAACCTGCCCTGGGGACCGGGGTTCCTGCTGCTGCCATGAGTGGCTCTGCAGATGGGACCTGCTGTGACTGTCAGTGAGCCAGGGACTGCCTCAGAGCACACGGAACCCCGCCCATCCTCAATAGCAATCGTGGTTCATAATGACCTGCTGCACCTTGAAGACAACACAGAAGAATGGCACCTCCACGTCCTCAGAGCCCTCGGGGACCTCCACTGTTCAGAGCCTCTACTTCACAGGACTGGCTGGAGCAGAACCACCTGGATGTGTCTGTTTTAATTCTGTATCCATAGTCATAACTGTGTCTGAGTCTGTCTACACCTGTGTTCACGCCATGCCTAAGTCTATAACTGTGACTGCAACCATATCTACTTACCTCCACCTCCACCTGCATCTCCATCTCACCTCCACCTCCATCTTCCCTCCCCCTCCATTTCCACTTCCATCTCTACCTCTATCTCTGCTTCTACCTCCACTTCAATCTCTCCATCTCCATCTCCACCGCCACATCCCTCTGCACCTCTACCTTCTCCTTCACCTCCATCTGCATCTCCTCCTCTATCTCTACCTCCTCCTCCACCTCCACCTTCATCTCCACCACGTCCTCCACTTCCTCCTCCATCTCTACTTTCACTTACATCTCTGTCTCCACCTCCACCTCATCTCCACCTCCACCTGCATCTCCACCTCCACCTGCATCTCCACCTCCACCTGCAACTCCATCTCTGCCTCCACCTTCACCTTTCCATCTTCATCTCCATCTCTACCTCCTCCTTCATCTCCCCTCCCCCTCCATTTCCACCTCCACCTCCACTTCCATCTCCATCTGCACTGCCACCTCTATCTGCATCTCCATCTTCCCCACTTCCATCTTCTCCACTTCCATCTGCATATGCACTTCCACCTCCACTTCCACCTCCATCTCTACCTCCTCCACCACCTCCACTTCCTCCTCCATATCTACCTCCACCTCCATCTCTTCCCCACCTCCACCTCCATCTGCACCTCCACCTTTTCCACCTGAATCTCCACTTTCTCTTCCACCTCCACCTCCACCTCCACCTCCATCTCCACCTCCACCTCCAACCCCATCTCTACCCTTACCCTTCTTCTGTGGATCCCCCTTCTTCTGTGGTCTTCCGTGGATCCCCAGAGTTCCAATGTCCCTGGCAACCCTTCACTGCTTACCTAAATGGCTGTCAAGCTCTGGTGAACTGGAAGTGAATTGGAGGGTTTCACCTTCAGCCCAAGGGTGGGCAGTGCAAGGACATAGGATACCCTGTACCTCACCCCGTAGGGGAAAGAGGTCTTAAAATCTCCTGTCCAAGCATTTCCAGGTTCTCATAGTGAAAATAAGCCAAGGTCTGATCTCATTCCCTGGCCCAATATCCTGGAGGTGGAGGCCCCAGGATTGCTGCGCATTGTGCGAACCTCTTCCATTCCTCATCTGTCAAACGAGAGAATGGCTCCAAATTTTTGTGGTCACTTTTTTAACTTCCCATTTTCTTTGAATTTTATTTGTCTCATTTTCTCAAAAACATTTTTTTTTGGGGGGCATTTACCTTAAGCCCTGGGATTGGACATTTAGGTTGCTTTTCATGTATTAATTTCTGTTTTATGGATGGATGAAGGAATTTCCCTATTCATAGATCTTGGTAGGTGAGCATTGTGGGCTACTTGAGGGACTTGCCTTGAGATATAGAGAGAGGGGAGTGGGGAGCAGCTAAGCCAGTGCTGGTGTAACGACCTCTTGGTCTCTGTGACTGTGGAGAAGGACCATGTGTCATGCCCTCCTGCAGACTGTGAAGCTCTCCTCCTTTTAGTCAGTGGGGTGGAAGCTGGAGGAGGCCAGTGCCATGGCTGTGTGTCCAGTGCTGAGCCTGCCTGGTGCCTGTCCGGCTCCTGGTTGCATGCAGTGGTGTGAACTGGACATTGCCTTGGTCTGCCTGCCTGTGACCTTTCCTCTGAACTTCACATGTTCCTTTCTTATTCCTGTGGTCACAGGACATGGGACTTCCCCTCCTCTCTCTCCTGACTGTGCAAGGCACTGAGGTCGCAGTCCAGAGCTTTGATGTGACCCATGAGGCAAGTCCGCCTTTTCTTGTATTCACATTTTTTTGCCAATGCCTTAGGCAATTTGCCTCACCCCGTGAGGTGTGGTGTTCTGTCTTGGACCTGGGTGGCCCCTGTGTCTTGCATGTGTCAACAGGGCCACCACCTTCCATCTCCAAGTTGGCTTTCAGCTGTCCCCAGTCACCAAGGGAAGGCTTGTGCCCTGTGTGACATTAGGGCATCAGTGATCTCCATTTTATGGCTCACTGCACTTGCTCTCATCATCCGACGTTCAGTCAAACCAGCCAGACTTCCAGTGGTGGGAGGGGACCTCCTAACACCTGCCACCTGGGCCTCAGGGTCGATGGGGAGCGAAGTCTGAATTTGTTTTCTCCTTTTCCCACGTACACCACAAGTGTCCCTGGATGTAGCCCTCAGCTGCAATTCCAACTAATGGGCTAGAGTTCAACACTGTTGTGAGTTTCTGACACATAGCTTTCCATTCTGGCCATCTTAAGGTGTCTGGTGTCCAAGGATGGAGACCACAGGGACAGCACTAGGGAGGTCGACTGGCCTGTTCCTCGAGAGCCCACACAGCAGCACCAGGCCCTCTGCTAGGCTGCAGGAGCCCCAGATCCCCTCACAGTGGGCAGAGCCCCAGGTGTCCCTGGGAGGTGGGGTGGAGGGACAGCAGATCCCCTCTCAGTGGGCAGAGCCCCAGCTGTCCCTGGGAGGTGGCACTACAGGGGCAGCAGATCCCCTCTCAGTGGGCAGAGCCCCAGCTGTCCCTGGGAGGTGGCACTACAGGGGCAGCAGGTCCCCTCACAGTGGGCAGAGCCCCAGCTGTCCCTGGGAGGTGGCACTACAGGGGCAGCAGGTCCCCTCTCAGTGGGCAGAGCCCCAGCTGTCCCTGGGAGGTGGCACTACAGGGGCAGCAGATACCCTCTCAGTGCCTTGGCTGCATTTCTGGGGCCTTGGCAGGATGGCCTGGTGAAGGGTGGCAGCGGCCTAGTGAGGGTGAGTGTAGACAGGCCACTCTCGGGTCTGAGTGGGTGGTGAATGCTGTGCCTGGGGGACCTTGGCTGCCTCTGTCCCCAGCTCTTGACAGTCAGAGGTCGGGTTGGAGGGACATGGCTGTCCGTCACCAAGGCTGCTCTCAGGCCCTTTCCTGGGAGCCTGCCGCTTCCTGGCAGGAAGGGTCCAGGTGAGTGGGGCAGAGTGCTTGCGGGGCCAGGAAGCCTTGTCTCAGGGGGAGCCACTCAAGATGACGCCTCCCTCCCTTGGGTTCTGGGCTCCCTCAGCTGACTTCCTGGTGGGCTCGGTGGTGGTGGAGTCAATGTCCTGCCGCCCTCAGTGTGACGAAGCCAAGGCTGGCCTCAAGAGTGAGGCAGCTGGGGGCTGGGCCCAGCGAGCTGCATGTGGCGGAGCCCTGGTCCTCCCATAGGCCCCTCCACCACGAGGGACCAGCTGGCTCCTGCAGCCATGGGACGGCCTCCCGAGACCAGGGCACATGGTGGCACGACCCATGGGAAGTGTCATGGCAGGATATGACTCCCGCTCTGAACAAGTGACCGATGCGGGGCACTGTCCTCCAGGGAAGGAGTAGGTAGGCCTGAGGACCCAGAGGGAGGGCAGGGTTTCACCTCTTTCTGATTTGCCCAATGTCCACGTGACCTGCTCGCTTCCAGCTTGGGACCCAGGTGGGCTGTGGTCGGCGCTCACGGGGCCTCTTGGCTCAAGGGAGTCTCCTCAGGGGCTCTGGTTCTTGGGATTCCAAATCCCACATCAGTGTGACCCTAGTCCCTCCTAGTTTAGGGCCACTCCCTCCAACTGCCCCTGCACATCCAGGCCCCCTGTTCTCAGGGCTTTGTGCTCAGACTGGGTCACACCACTGCTGTCCAGGTCCTTCAGCCTGCAGGTGACAGGGGGACTTACTGCCTTCCAGGGCCATATGAGCCATCTGTGTCTGTATCTACATGTGTGTCTGTAGCTGTATCTTTCTATATCACCCATATCTTTCTGTTGTCTCCACCTACCTGGATCATGTATACCCACATCATCTGTATGTCTCCGTATCATTCTATCTTTCTATACCTCTAGATCTATGTAGATATACACAAAAAGATATCTACATATGATAGCATGTGCATGTCTCTATATCATATCTTTCTATATCCACATATAAATATACATAAGTCCATGTCTATATCAACAGTGTTTACATGTCTGTCTCTGTCTACACCATCCACATCTCCATATCCACGTTATCCACACAGCCCTAGCCTGTGTACCTCTAGCCCTACCCACCTCTCGCCCTACCACCTCCCACTCTGTTTCTCTGGGACCCCGGCTGGCACAGCAGCCTTCGGCATCACAGGAAAGTAGAGCACCACTCGGGATGAAGATTTTGCCTGTCATCATGGCACAGGGACATTTGCGCACTTTGGAAAGCAGGGAAATGGAATTCAAAAGAAAAAGAAAATGAAGAAATGTCAAAAACAAGTCTCTCCCCACCGAAGAATAGGAGGCCATAACATAGGCCACCAAGAAGGAGTGTGGGTGCAGTAGGCAGGAGCCGTGAGCACCTCCCCTCGAGGAGAAGGGCCAGTGTCTCATGCAAGAGGCTGCATGGGACAGGGTAGGGCTCCAGAGAATGACACGGAATGTGTAGAAATAAAGTGGTCATTGAAAAAAAGTGCACACAGGAGTTAATTACATTAGATGGAGCCAAAGCGCCAAGTGGAGGAGCTGGAGGGGTCTGAGATTCTTATCTGGACGTGTTACAGAGGAAAAAGAATCAGTGTGGGAAATGGGCTAGAATGAACTTCTGAAAGGACGATGGGAGAATGAGAGGGAGAGAAGGCTTGGGAAGATCTTGAACAAGAAGAGCCCCAAATGGGGTGAACTTGCATCCTCTGGTGGAGGAAGCACAGAGTCCCGAGTGGCACGAAGACACAGCAGTGCATGCCACGTGGCTGCAAATTGAAACACTGGGGTGACTGGGGAAACACCGAGGGGCACCCAGAGAGGAAGGCCCCCAGCGGGAGGCAGGGCGGGAGGCAGGGCAGGAGTCACGGTCAGGGTGGGAGATCAGCACAGCCCCCAGACACTCGTGAAAGCACAGAGCAGATGATACGTGCCGTGGGGCCCACTCACAGTCCAGGGCCTGCCTGGGGAGCCTCAGTGGAGTGTAGGCAGGCAGGTGGGCGGGGGCAGGTGCACCTGAGGGCGAGGCACGCGCAGGCAGGTGGGCCGGAGGTGCACTGAGGGCAGGTACACTGGAGGTAGGTGGGGGTCGGTGGGGGCAAGTGGGGGGGCAGGTGCACCTGCCGGCCCTAGGGAGTCTGGGTTGAGCCACCGCTGAACAAGGGCGCAGGGAGCCGTGTCCTCCCTGGGACCTGGGGAGTGCACTCGCCGTGCAGAACCTGCCTGGTGTGCTTGGAAGGGTAGGTGGACAACCCCTGGAGGAGAAGCAGAGCCAAGAAGCCAGGCAGAAGCCAGGCAGCATGGCCGAGCTCGGAAGGCCTAGGGCAGCCGTGCAGGGCTGCAGCCACGGGAGAGCCTGACCAACCCGCCCTGAGGAGTCAGGGCTCCCAACTTTCCCAGGAGCTCTGGCCACCCACTGCAGGCAGCCGCAGCTCGTCCCGCGGTGAGCGAGGGAGAGCGAGCCCTGGAGCCCAGCAGAGCCTGTTCCTAGCAGAAGTCAAGGTCTCCCTAGGGAAGTGCTTCCAGAAGGACAGGGAGATGGGGGCTGCCGTGGGAATAGGAGCAGTCGCAGCCCTGGGAAGGTGCGAGGCCCAGGGGTGACAGCCCAGGGGGTGCGAGGCCCAGGGTTGACAGTCCAGGGACAACAGTCCAGGGAGAGAGGGCTGGGCAGCAGGATGATGCCCAGGCGAAGAACAGGCGTGAGACGAGAGCGAGGGACACAGGGAGAGTGGATGGAGGTGCTTGAAGACCAGGGTGCCTGGGCCCGAGGGCAGACATCCCAGAGTGCCGTCGGGGCATGAGACACTTACTTCCTGATGTCTCTCTCGCTCCCCCCAACTCCTAGGAAACATTAGGAAGGAAAACAAGCCCAGAGACTAAAAAGAGAGACGGCTGGCAGCTGCCCTTGTGCCCTGAGTCTGACGTGGATGCCACAGCAAACCAGAAAAGGTAGGAACAGCATTCCTGACAAGAGTCCTAGTTCTGCTGTCGGTTTTGTGATCCACCTGAAATGATGATGATGATTTTAAGATCTTTTAAAGGTGTGCACGGCCTGTTTCTCTGATCTACAGGCTTGAAGATGAGGGAGATCATTGCACTTTGTGGGAAGACCTGGCCTCGTGGAGACCACAGGGCCAGGGCTGCAGGGGACAGAGCAGAGCAGGCCGGTGGGCTTGCAGCCGCGGCAGCCGTGAGCAGGGGCCCACGGAGGAGGCTGGAGGGAGTGAGACAGCCAGCTGCTCAGGACACCGCGAGGCCCCGCGGAGAGCCGAGTGGCCCTGGGCCTGCGGCTGTGGTACAGGGAGGAGCCCAGGCCAAGGCCCTGAGGGTCTTACTGCCAGCCATCCCTGCTCCCCGGGGAGTGGAAAGTCATGGGGTAGATGCCCTTTCACATGGTCACATGAGCTGCAGAGAGGCTCAGGGTCAGAGGACAGCCCTCCAGGCCTGGCACCTGCCATCCAGAACACGCTGTATCCAGGCCCAGGCCAACGGCCTATGGAGCCCCGAATGGCCACATCAGAAACTAGAGAAAAGGAGCAATGAGTTCAGTGGTAGCTTGGGCCAAGGTGGGGTGAGAGCTGTCCACCCCTCCATCCTGCAGAGTGTTGTGTTTCCCAGGAGCAACACCAGGAAACGGGCACACGTGGCTTCAGCCAGTGCTGCTGGCGGGACACACTTCCGGTTCTGGCACTCTGGGCTGCTGTGTTCTTTGGCGCCAGGCTTTGCCAGATGGGGCAGTGCCCGCCTCCGCTCTCCGCCTGAGCGGTTGCCTGTGGGAAGTCGGGTTGGCTGGATGTGGCTGGGGCCAGAGGAAACCATCTGGGGCTTCTAATTCAATGGCCCCATTACCTGGGGACACTTGACCTGAGGTGGCCTGTCTCTGCCCCCAGCCCAGCCTTGGGCCTCACGTTCTTGGCAGAATGGGGTTTCCATGAGTGTGCCCTCCTGTCAGGACCTCAGCTCCCATCACACACGGGGCCAGGACCAGTCCCTTCAGCCCATCACCTGATCAGAGCCACGGTCAGCAATCTCCAGCCACAGGGGGCAGCCAGGCGCAGTGCCAACCTGAGCCAGGGACACCTCACAGAGGAGAGCTGGGGTCTGGTCCAGACTCCATTCAGCCCCCTCTCCCTGTGCTGTGAACTGCTCTGTCTGCCTGTGGCATTAACCCAAACTCAGCTGGAGGTGACCTTGGCAGCCTGTGACAACATGTGTCTGTGGGCTGAGCTACTGTGGTGACATGTGTGTTGGCATCTGACCGACATGGGCACAGGCCTCCCTGCCCAGACTGGACTCCTCGAGGGAACTGCATCTCTGTTTTCCTTTCTGTCCTTGGTGACCACAGTGGTGGCTCTTTGGGCTGAGCTGTGACCCTGAGGATCCACAAGCCCTGACCCCACGGGGCTGCACTTGGTGGCAAGGCCATACAGGGTGATGGAGGGAGGTGAAATCATAGGGTGGCTCTGATGGGATCCACGGAGGCCTCAGCAGGAGCTGGCCCCTGATCCCCGACCTCCCACCTCCAGAGCTGGGGAGTGAACTGGTTTTAAGCCGTCTACCTGGGGCACTGCTTAGGGCCCGGACACAGCGCCTGACGTGGGGGGCGGCTCCGTGGACGATGGCCCTCCTTTTCACGTCACAGAAGCTGCCTCAGGTGGAGGGATCCTCTGCGGCATGGTAAGGTGAGTGTTTTTTCAGGTTCTCCAGGTTCACATGCCCATGACATAGCCAGCTAGGAGTGTCCGATCAAGGAGGTTCCGGCTTCTCTTTAAAAAGTGCATTTCACCACTTTCCCAAGTTTAATCTAGTCCTCGTGCAGGAGGCGCAGCCAGTTTGTGACCATGAACTCAAAACCGTCCCTGCGTCCCTGCCTGGGGTGCAGGAAGACGGGGCAGGAGTGAGAGGGTGAAATACTGTTCTCAGCTCCCCATCTGGGGGAAGCTGGGGACAGATGGCCCATCTGAATAGAAACATTGTATTTCTTTGGAAAATAAATTCTACCCCAGGCAAACAGGGTGGCGCTGGGTATTCCCTTACCGTTCTGATTGGCATGGCGGCAGGGCACGGCCATGCGGAGAGGTACCGGTGGAGTGCCACGCGCTACTCTCACAGATTGTTAAGCCCATATTTATTCTTTAAAAAGGGATAAAAGCGTTGGAATCCATAGAGTGGCTTCACAGGCAGAGGGTGTTTGTGAGATGTGGCAATTCCCAAGGGCAGTTTAGATGGAAATTCAGGGTCTCCGTTTCAGGCTTCTGACACCTGGTGGGTGCTGTGGCATGTCACAGCTCACGAGAAGGCACGCCCTCAGGGCTCTCTGTCCCCTTTCCAGCAGACATTTTGGAAAGGATAGATTTGAAATATAGATTTAGGGCCAGAATGGGGTGACCTTACTTATTTGGTAGCACTGCCCATCTCCTGAGTTGTTGGGAGGCTCAGATTTCTTAGAAATTCACCAGTTGGTCCGTGTGCATATGTCACCTGTTAATGCTCTTTGTAAACACGTGTCCCCTTGTCAACATGATTGCACATTAACAACAGGCTTGCAGGATGTTAGGAATTCTTGTATTTCTGCATGAATTCTTAGTCAACATGTTCACAATTTTCTGAATCAAGCAATGATTGTAGAAGTTAAAAAGTTGTCCCACAAGGTCATGCTCTAAAGGTAGACTTAGGACTCGGAAGGTCTCTTTTTTCACCTGATTGATTGGTTCGTCTTAGCCGTACATTACACTAGATTCATCTTGACAATCATTGATGCACAGCTTGTGATCCGCTCCATTTCACTCCCCAGCACCCCTCCCCGTCCCCTTCCCTCTATCCACCCATCTTCCTGCTATTTACGTGCCCTTGATTTCCCTAGGATCTGGGGGTAGATGTGAAGGGGAGATGCAGTGTTGTCATTCATTGTGTACCTAGGAAGCCTCGGAAGAGCTCTTTGTCACTGGCCCTGCCATTCCCCTGCACCCCACGGCCCCCCAGAGCCACTCTGTTCCCTGCTGTTGACGCCAACTTGGCGGGAGCAGACTCTCCTGGGGAGACTAAGCACGGACTAAGTGAGAACCTGCTCGTCTCCGTGTACCAAGGAGCTCGGTGCCGTGTGGCCTTGGCACTGCTGACAGTGGTGACAGCCTCCACAGGGCCAGGGTCGTGCTCCCTGTGACGGGTGGTGTATTCCTGTGCCCACCTGTCCTCTAGGCCACCTCCTGCACACACACACACACACACACGCACACACTGTTCGTAAGTGCTTTGCTGGGAGACCATTTATTTTGGGGGATTTCATCTCTGTTTCTTGCGGTTTTCTTGGCCTTAGGCCCAGCCACAG
Organism: Marmota marmota marmota; assembly: GCF_001458135.2. Lineage (NCBI taxonomy): Eukaryota > Metazoa > Chordata > Mammalia > Rodentia > Sciuridae > Marmota > Marmota marmota. Next base: position 3,920,846 of record NW_026000224.1, on the reverse strand, counting down.
GGCTCACCTCTAATGGCCTTGCTCCCCTCCCGACTCAGAAAGGCTTTTGGAGTTTTGCGAGAAGCCGGCAGCCCAGCCCCTCTCCCCCCAGGGCATGAGGCCTAAGGGAGCAGCACCCACCTTCCAGGGCAGCCTTCAGTGCCTCTCACAGAACGGGCCTGTCTAAAGGATGTCATGGAACCCGCAGGTGTCAGTGGGTCCCTGGCTTGTTCCCAGGTCTGCAGCTGCATGTGGCTTCCCCTCCTTTACCCATAGAGTATTTCCTGCATCTTGGCACACGGGCGTCTCAGCAGGTGCTGGAGGGACAATGGTGGGGAGCAGCCCCGACCCTCGGGGTGAGCCCTGGGCTGACGTAAGGACTGTGTGCTGAGTGCGTTACTGTCACGGCAACCTAACTCACCCTCAGCAATCGGCTCTGGGACAGGCAGGACCAGCAACACGAGGGCCGGCACAGGAGGCCGCAAGCCCAGGCGGGACTCTGGCTTGGGGAGGTACACCTTGCAGACCACAGGATGCAGATCTCCCTTCCACAGTGCTGTGGAAGGCCAAGGGGGGCTCCCCAGGGGAGCATCCTGGTGTGGGTGATGGCTGGAGAGGGGTGTCAGTTGGCAAGCAGAACTTAGAGAGGGACAGAGAGGCCAGCTCCCCTGGAAGAGTAAGAAGACTGGTCTTCAGTCTCCTCATTCAGCAAGATTCTAGAAGACCAGGCCACCGCAAGTGACCCACAGCAGCTGGGGCGTAGCAAGGGAACTGGGCTGGACCCCTGCGCAGGGAGTGTCTGACCATCAGGTGGGCGTAGGTGAAGCAAGGGTACTGGGCTGGACCACTGGGCTGGACCCCTGTGCAGGGAGTGTCTGACCATAGCCAGCACCTGGATCTGTGGCATAGCAGTTACTCCAGAGAGCGGCTCCTGCTGTCCTCCGGGTTCCCCACACCTGTGATGGACCAGAGTGCCTGACACAGCCACGTGCGTCTCAGAGCAGACCAGTCTCCTCTTCCTGAACTTTGTGCATGTGGATTCCCACGGCACTTGCTTGCGTGTGGGCTGCTTCTCGTCTGCACGGTGTGTTTTGAGCTCCCCTGTGGACAGCTCCTCTCCTTCACCATGAGCAGAATCCCGCTGTGTGAACATCACACTGGATCTAAGTCCACACCTGTAAATCTGCACGTCCTCTGCGTTTCTCTCATTTCCCCCTGGTGTAGACCTGTAGGTGTGTGGCCGCTGACTCTTAGGGAAGCCCTGACCGAGGCCCACCAGGGGAAGAAGTCCTCGAACGCTGTTCCTGCTCCACCACCTTCCTCCGGACGCAGCCTTCTCCTCGGTCCTGCTGGACAGTGTCCATCACGGCTTTGCGCTGGGGACCGACCATCCCCACGAGAGCCTGCTGCCGCGTCTAAGGGATTGCTCAGGCAATCATATAATTAGAGCATTTTCTTCCCTAATGACTAAAGTTTAATTAAATGCAAAATAAATTAGGAAATGCAGCTTGCGGTTATGGTAGCGAACACGTCACTCACCGTGTGGCTCGCGGGTCTGTTGGAGTCTTTAGCAGACAGGGTAGGCGGGGAAGCTCTCAGAGTCAGGCTCCTAACCCCAGTCCGTGTTTAGAAGGCCGGATGAAATACCTGAGCGTTTTAACTCACAGGTAACAGACCCAAACGGTGAGGTCTGGCTCGCTGGTGCAGGGCGTGTGGCGGTCTCGCAGGCGCATTACAGAGCCACCCATCACACTGCTGGGAAGACACTGGGCACACCACAGAGTGTCCCCTCTGGGTTCTCTTCACGCCGGCTTCAGAGGCCTCCGGTGCCACGTGCCCGCCACTGTTGACGCCCTAGAGCTTCAGGCATGGGATGGCGGAGCGAGGGCAATTTCCTGTCCTCTGCTGGGTGGACCCCTCCTGGAACCCACTGCCCACCAGAGCAGCAGGAGAGCTGGACGGGGAGCCAGCAGGAGGTGATCATGATGGCCCGGGTGGCACTGTCCCTGCTGGGCTGCTTCCCCACGCTGGGTTGACAGCTGCCTTCCGCCTCTGGCCACCACCGTGTCCCTGCCTCCGCATTCCCATGCTCATCATTACCGTCTAGGGTGCTGGGGTCGTCTGGGGTCGTCGTCTCCTCTCAGCAAAGAACTGACGACCAGGACAGGCAGCACGCACCAGCAGGCTCACTGCAAAAGCCGTGGAGAGAAGGGCCCGGAGCTGGAAATGCCCCGGGGGAGTGCTGGCCTGTCCTTTCCGTGGTCTCTGCATCCTTTCCTTATCTCCTCCCCGTCCACGCACTCCTCAGTACTGTTGACTGGTGCCCTGTGCCCACGCGTCCGTTTTAGTTTTTCTATCAGACCCCTGCTTAGGAGCACGAGTGCAGAACTGTCTGTCTGATGGCGTCCCCTGCTGTGTCCACGAGTGCTTTTGTCAAGCAGGAAGCTGACCTCTTCAGAAGGCCCTCTCCCTGCTCCTGTGCTCTGGCCCTGCCCCCACCTCCTCACTCGCCGTCTGGCCCTGGCTGACCACTCCCTCTCCATCTCCCGGGTCACCATGGCTTGGTGGAGATGTGGACGTCACTTGGTCTGGAGAAGGGGCCGCGGCCTCCCAAGCTGAGGGAAGCTAGTCAGTCCTGCACCCCTGCCTCTGAACACCTGTCCTTGGGGTTCTCACGCTGCCGCAGAGGGACTGGGCAGCAGCTGCAGAACTGAGAGGAGAACCTGCCCAGCCACAGCCGTGGGCACGGGCAGGAGGTGAAGAGCGCTTAGGTCTCGAGGCTGCAGCACCTCAGGAGGACTTCTGGAGGACTCGGGGGCTCTGCAGAAGGGCCCTGTGGGGCTGGCCACGCTGCAGGGCTGGCGTGGTCTGCAGGACAGCCTCTCAGGCTTCCTTCCTCTTCTGGGAAGAGGGGATAATGACCCCAAAGCCCACGTTCTGAGGTCACTGTGTGGAGGAATCGGGGAAGTGGAGGTAGGTGCTCCAGTGTGGATGTGTGGCACACTCAGGGCAGGGCCATGGCGAACTTGACAGCTCTCATGCCAAACAGACCAAAGCCGATGTCCTCAGAGAAGGTCCTGCTCCAGCATCAGACAGGCCTGGACCTGCTCTGCGAGCAGCTGGTGTCACTGGGGCTCTGGCCCCACTGGGGGCTGAAGAGGGGACCGATGGCAAAACTTCTGGACTGGGGTCCCCTAAGGAAATGTGCCTGTGCACAGGAGAGGCGGGGCAGGCTGGGGACGGGCAGGAGGACCGCCCCCCCAGGTGGTGGAGGTGGACAGGTCGAGGGCAGGTGAGGACCTGCCACTGAGCATGCCCATCGCTTAGGCACAGGTGGACAACCCCCAGGCCAGCATGTTCATGGCCAGGTGTCAGGAGCCAGGTGGAGTCCTGGACCGGGAGACCCAGACGTGGGCACACAAGGGCCTGGGACACCAGGCGGCCCTGGGAGGGCCGGCCCCTGGAGGAGGTTGTGGGTTCAGGGTGGCTGCTGTTGGGTTGGGTGGGGGACAGCAATGGGCCTTCCCATATGGATTTCTAAGAAGAGTAGCCAGCTTGTGTCCAGAGCCTGTTGACACTTGGGGAGCGTTCTCCTCCGCAAGGAAGTTCATCACCTGTGAGGGAGGTGGCAGGTGGACACCACAAAGCCGAAGTGGACTCTTGCGGGGGCCAGAAGCCGTCAGCTGGAGGGCCGTGGCCTCTGGGGCTGGGGAGGAGGCCCAGCCAGGACAGGTGAGAGGTCCTGAGGCAGGCAGGCAGGCAGGCAGGCAGGCAACAGGCCTCGGGGTCACGCCCGAGGAGTCTCTCTGAACCCTGGAGCAGATTCCCGTGGGGGCCAGGACAGTCCCATGGTGGCCAGGATGGTATTGACCCTGCACCAGGAGAGGAAGACAGGCCTCCTGCAGAGGAGGAATCCAGATAGGAAAAGAAGAAAGAGGACAAACTGAGAAAGGAAGGAATCCTAAAAACCAACAACTGCACAGGACAGCCGCAACCAGGGCTATGGCCACCAGGTGGCGCTCTTGCCCTGCGTATGGGCTGCGCGGCCCCAGGCCTGGGACAGCCGGTCTGTCTGCTCCGCCTCTGGGTTAAGTTCATCCCTGTATCACGGGCAGCTCTGTCCAGGGAGGTGAGCGGAGTCTGTTCCCTTCCGTTCTGATTGGCAGCTGCCCAGATGGGCAGACTTGCCTGTGGGCTGCGGGGCAGGGGAGTGAGGGTGGCGTGGAGAAACTCTGCTTCATGTCTGGTGAATATAAACACGCCTTCCCCTTTATCCGTTCTTAAAATGCTTCAAGAAAGAACATTTGTAGGGAGATTTAAACCCAATTCTAAGTGTGCCAGGGAGATGTGGGCAAACGGGCACTTCAGAGGGGCTCCTCACGCCCCGCAAGGACCCAGCAGCTGGGAGGCAGCAGGAGGAACACCAGCCCTCAGAACCTGCTGGAGGGGAGCTGGTCTAGTCTGCTGTCCACCCCCAGCAGGCCCCAGGGAGTGGGGCTGTCAACCAGCTAGTGACCTCACAGGCCTTCCTGTCCTGTCCTGAAACCCACTCTGGGGCGACTCTGAGAACCTTGCACCTCTGGCCAGGTTCCCATGGGCCCCAGGCTGTGGTCACTCTCAGGCCCCCTGCTTCACTTTCCCTGGGAAAGGGCAGTGTGAGCTGCCAGTGGACAGTCGGGTTGATAGCCCCTAACTCTGAAGTCACAGGATGGGGTGTCTCCTGTCCACACTGGTGGTGGCCCCCGCATGTTCTGATATGGGGACCTGATACAGCGAGCCCTCACCAGGCACAGGCCTGGCCACGAGGCAGGAGCTGTGTGGCCCGGGCCTGGTGCTCACGGAGTGGACACACTTGGCTCCTGTTCACATCTCGTGGGTGGCAGGAAGGCCCCCGTGGGGGAGAAGGAGAGAAGATTCAGCTCAGTGGGGGACCCAGGCCAGGGGCTGCTCTGAGCACTCGTCCCTGGCAGAGGAGACCTTGCTGCCTCTCTTTCTGCAGCACACCTGAGGCCGGACTTCCCTCCTCCTCCTCCTGGCTCAGCACTGGGTCTGTGGAGTGTCAGGAGGCCCTGGCCAGCTGCAGTGGCCGGTGGCCATGGTGGGTGTGGGCTCCCAGTGGGCAGTGCTCTGCAACAGGGCTGCGCTCCCACTTCCCGGTGGAGCTGCTGGTGAGCAAAGCTGAGGTGGTGCTCCTGAGCTGACAGGAGGGTCGCACTCCCCGGAGAGAAGTCCTCCGCGTGTCTGGTGACCGGCCCTGAACAGGCAGGGTGGCACTGTGGGCAGGGTGGTCTGGTCCTGGGAGGGGCCTTTTGTGTGTGTGGCATCGCCAGGGAAATGTGTTTTCTTCTGGTCCTGGGGGTTGGGCCAAGGGAAGCCGCTGCCCAGGGACAGCTCTGATCCTGAGCGTGGTCTCGGGACCTGCTCTGCGGAGCCCTGTAAGGTCTTGATGGTGTCACTCAGTCCTGTCTGTGAGCAGGTTCTTACAGGAGCTGTTCAGTCCCCGAGTCTCCCCAGGGAAGGACAGGGTGAGCCTCACCAGCGTACATCAGTCTAGTGACACCTCCTCCCGGGCCAGGCACCCAGAACCTAAGACACAGAGTGCCCTGTGGTCAGCACTCGGCGTGCGCCTGGCCTGCGCCAGCGCCAGCCTGGGTTAGACTCCTAAGCACCGTGGCATTCAAGCCTCCAGGATCCTGAGAGGGAGAATGGCTACATAACTCAGGGTCCAGTGGACACTGAAAATGGGGGTCCACTTGTTCAAAAAATATGAGGAATGCCAGATGGAATGGCAGGGTGTCACACCAAGTGGGGACACCACCCCGGGGACTCGGGGTCAGCCCCAGGAAGCAGACTGCAGTGCTGCCCTTCAGGGCCTGTCTTTGGCAGAGGGCAGCAGCCCCCTCAGGAGGTGCTGCGAGGTGCATTGGGTTCCAGGAGCTTCCATGTGCCTCAGAGCCCCGTCCTCTGGGTTGGACATCCCCAGGTGCTGCTGAGCGCACTCCGTGGTTCTCCGTCATGGATGCTGCCGGCGGCCCTGTTGGGCACAGCCCAGTGCAGCTTCCAGGCCCCACTCTTGTAGCCTGTCCAGAGACGCACTGGCTGGGAGCCCGAGGTCTGGGCCACAGCTCCTGCAGTGTCTTCCTGGATCTGAGTGATGTGGGTCGGGAGGTCAGCAGCACAGGAGCCTTGGTCAGCCAGCTCAGGACTGTGGGTCAGCCAGCACAGGAGTGTGGGTCAGCCAGCACAGGAGCCTTGGTCAGCAGCACAGGAGCCTTGGTCAGCCAGCACAGGAGCATGGGTCAGCCAGCACAGGAGCATTGGTCAGCCAGCTCAGGAGTGTGGGTCAGCCACACAGGAGTGTGGGTCAGCTAGCACAGGAGCATTGGTCAGCAGCACAGGAGCATTGGTCAGCCAGCTCAGGAGCGTGGGTCAGCCAGCACAGGAGCGTTGATCAGCCAGCTCAGGAGCATGGGTCAGCCAGCTCAGGAGCGTGGGTCAGCCAGCTCAGGAGCGTTGGTCAGCCAGCACAGGAGTGTTGGTCAGCCAGCACAGGAGTGTTTTCTTGATGTTTCCAGCTGATGCAGGGTCAAGAGGGGAACTGCCACAAGATAAGACGAGCTGGGTTTCGTGGAATCCAGGGGAGTCCTAGACTACTCTGAGGTGTGTGCTCCTCTCTGGTGCAAGGGTCCTGTGACTGAGAGTGCTCGCCCGCGTCCTCCTGGGCTCTGGGTGCTCCCCTGGGTTGACAGCAGCCCTGCCCACAGCACACCAGCCTCCTGGCTCAGCTCCGGACAGGACACCCTTATCTTATCTATTTGTGTGGTGCTGATCAGTGAGCCCAGTGCCCCATGCACGCAAGGCAGGCACACCACCACTGAGCCACAACCCGCCCTGGAGTCTTTCTGCCCCTTGCTCTGGTGTGTCAAACTTGTCTGACCATGTAGACAGGCCCTGACCTCAGTTCACCCAGAGGGATTTTTATTTGTGCCCGTCCCCTGCACTTTTCCTCCAGTGGAGTTGGTCGAGCGCTGGTGGAACGGTCCTGTACATGTCCACCTCTGTTAGTGCCAGGGCTGGGCTCTCCCTTGGGTGCCGATACCTGTTTGCGCCTTGCTGCTTGGGTGTAGAGTACAGAAGATTCCACGTTCATCTGTCCCCACACCCCAGGGGGTCAGGACTGGCCGAGGCTGCAGCTCAACCCAGGGTGGAGTGCAGGGCTGGCCAGTGAAGGCCAGGCAGGATGGACGCTCGTGTTCTGAAGCCTGGTGGGGCAGACACGCTTCCTATGGAATTGGGTGACATTTGCTCTTGGACAAAAGTAAATGCACAAATGAGTCAGTCACATTGACAGTCAAGGACAGGGGGACAATGTGAGAATGGTACCTGCATGCCTTTTACTAAGTCATGCTGTCCCCAAAATAAGAAGTTTACTTAGCATAGGAATTTTGAAACAGGAGGTTGGGTCACTTCAGTGTGCAGACATTTAACACTGGTCCTCGGACGTGTCCTTGTGGGGGTGGGCTGGGGAACCTGGGCAGCCGCAGCCTGGGCCTGCATCCCTCTCTCACAGGGTGGCCTTGGCCAGCAGCTAGTGCCACTGTGGAGTGGACCTGGGGACACTGGGGATTTGTCCCCTTAGCTCAGGGCCTTGTCATTGCCCAGAGCTAGAAACCGGGGCTTCCGTTCCTTGTCATCCTGAGAGATGGACAAGGCGTTCCGAGGTGATTCTGAGCGTGGACACCGGAGGTCTCACTCCATCTGGTTTTGGAGTCCAGAGGTGTTTCCAGGCTTGGCCTCCAGGGGCTGAGAGCCTTCGGGCTCTGACTGCAGCGGCCTGCTGACCTGCAGTGAGGAGCTGTCCTGTTCACCTGGGGCGGCTCTTTCTTTTTCCAGACTGATGGCCAAGGTGGGTGGGAGGTCCACCTCCACAACAGCAGAAAACTCTGACAGTGACCAGTCACAAGGCCAGCCTGAGAGAAAAGGAGGCCAGCCAGGGGCCCAGGGCAGGGGCAGGAGAGGACTGGCCACCGTGCAGAGTGTGATCCCCAGGTCTGCAGGGCCAGGAGCACATGCGGCCCATCCACTCAGCCTTGAATATGGAGCCAGGACACACCTCCCGGGCTCGGACTCGGGTACTTCATTTGTAAAAGGAAGAGGCCTCTTTGGCCAGCAGTTCAGAAGGGAGGAAGCCGCGTCTGCCCTCGGCGGCTCTTTGTGGCCTGGCTTCCACTGGCTCTGGTCCTAGCCAGCCACGCCTTGCTGCCCCAGCCCCGTCAATTACTACGGAGGGTGGTGGCCAGGAGGGGTGGCCAGGCCTGTATTTGTGAGGGGCTGGTTCTGAGCTCCTGCCGCACAGGGGCTTGGCAGCTGCTGGCCTCGGGCAGGCAGCCACCCAGGGTGGACAGCCACCTCTGTAGAGGTTGAGGAGGAGCCAGGAGAACTAAGATGGACCTATAGACGTTAGTGACCATGACCAGATCTCCTCACTGTGTGGGGGTTAAGAAGCAGCAGGAGAGCTGAGCTTGTACCCACTGAGGTCAGTGGTCACCTCTGGGGCTGGTCACTGTGCCCATCACCACTCGATCCCTGTCAGCAGCTCCCTTCAGAAACAGCACCATGAAAGTCTGTCTAGTCCACAGCTCCACCTGGTTGCCCACTGACACCTGGGAGCCCTTCTTCCCAGAGCGGCCCTGGGAGCGGCTGCCATTAGGCCATTTAGATTATATTTTGAGATTTGTGTCCACTTTTCCATCTATTTAGGTGGTAACAGTTTCATTTAATAATTTAGTGGTCACCCGGGCTTTTGTGGGTGACGTGAGGCAATTTGGGGTCTGCGCGGGCACGGGTGGTGGGGTGATGGGGCTGGTTCCTCATGCCTGAAGCCCCGCGTTCCCCTCGGAGACTGGGCTGCTCCTCTGCTGCAGCAAGTGCTGGGCCTGGGAGTTCCCCGAGTTCCAGGCCCTGTCCTGATGCTGAGGGGCCTGCGTGAGGCTGGTTCCCTGGGAGGGTGCTCCTGAGGGCTGGCCTGCCTGCTTCCCGCGGCAGCCTGGCTCCTTAGGAACAGGGAGCTGGTGGCATAATCTACGCTCAGCACGGGTCCTTGTCCGAGGGTGAGTCCTGGGAGGGGGAATTAGGACACTGGGTGCCAGAGCCGTGGTCTGCTGGGAGCCGCCGTCCTTCCCCAGGCCTTTGCTCTGGGGCCAGGGCCAGCCTCCTGGGGCAGGGCCTCTGAAGGCCATTTTGCTGGGGTTATAAATACCACTCTGAGATCAGGGTTCTTAAATTAGAATGGCCAGGCTTTCTGAAAAGAAAGATCTTTAAAGATGTGTTTCCATTTCCATGATAGTTAACTGAATTTCTTTTGCCAATTATGAAGGCTAATCACTTTGAAGAGGTGGTTTGCAATGCAAATGTACCCCCTCCCCCCATTTTTAGCTTCTTAGGTCAGCGTCCTCACACGAGAACCCAAAAATATCTTCTCAGACACTGCCTGTCCGTTACAGTGGCCGCACCAAGCTTGGGCACGAGATATGGCCTAGAGTGGGCCTGCTCTGCCCTGGGCTCCTCTGAGGGTCCGCAGCGTCCTGCACCTCCCCTGCTCATTCAGGTGCCTCCCGCAGGTCACTAGAGCTCTCTGCTGACTTTGCTGCTGTGTCCCAGGTGCCAGCCCTTCAGGGCTTCGATGCTCCTGAGACTGACCTCACTGTGGCTGCTGTGGGGAGCCCGCGGACCACCCTCTCTCCTTCCTGTCAAGGGCTCTGAACACGTTCCCCATGGGCTGATGCTCTTAGTTCCACTAAAATGGGCAACGGGTGGTGGGGAATGGACAAGCAGGAGTGGTCAGGCTACTGCGGGAGGTTGGGGATGTGTGTTAGAAGAGGGTCCAGCTACCTCGCTCCTCCAAAATAAGAAGCTGGCAAGACACACGCTCACATACGACGCCTGCTTACAGCTTTCCTGGGAGAAGCGCCTTCAGATTGGACAGAAGGTGGAGGACATCTGCTTCCTCCCAGCTGTGGTTCTGGGCTCTGGTCTGGTTTGTGGGGACTGTAAGGGGTTGGAGCGCAGACTGGCCCATCCAGGCCAGCCCCTCTGCTTTGCCTCCGGGTCCCGGCTTTCCTGTGCAGCCGTGTTCCAGGGGTGGGGGACGTGCCCAGGAAGGGTGCTCTGTGGTACACCTCCTCTGTTACCCTAGGGCCGTCCACACTGGGAGTCGTCAGCTGCAACGGGGCCCATTTCACTTCAGGGTTGTTCCTGACGTGTCTACCCTTCAGGAAGCAGGCACCTACGGGGACACAGCTTCTGATGACATGGGATCTTATGAATGCCAGGTTCTACTCCTCGTCCACATGCACTGCCCTGGGAGCTGGCCTGTGAGGGCCCCTGGCTGCACTTCACACAGAGGAAGACCTAGGGCCTTGCCCCAGCAAGAGCAGGGCTGCGCCTGAGCAGGCACGCACAGCTGAGTGGCACCGGGGACCTGGCCCTCTGCGGTTAGCCTGGGTCTGCGTCCTAGATGTGCTGACTCTGCAGGTTGCTGGGCCTTCGGTGCCCCACTCGTGCCATCGAGGGAAGACAGCTGGACTTGGCCTGTAGTGGGCTGTGAGGCCTACGGCTGCGGCACTGAGGGCCCTGCACAGAGGGCACAGGCAGGCTTCTGGGCCAGCTTTCACTCCCGCCACGTGGCACCTCCTGGACAAAGGTGCTCTGGAGGACTGCATGTCGCTGGGCTGGCCTTGGTGCTCGGTGTGCTGGGGGACCAGGCCGACGGCCAGGTTGACGATGTCGCGTGCATGGCATGCACACACACGCGCTCTCACACACGCACACACAGGCTCTCTCACACACGCACCTGAAGAGGTGCCTCGTGGCTGCTCACCCGTGTCGAGGAGCGCTGCTGGCTCGCAGGCCGGGGAGACGCAGTGAGTGCCAATGAGGACACCAGCCCTGTCCAGGGACGTGACGGTGGACACTCGGGGGCTTCCTGCCATTTCTTCTTCAAGCTGGAAAGAAGAGAGCTGTGTCGAAGTGAGAATCTGTCCCAGTGGGAAGGCACGGATTGTCTCCCGCAAGTCACCCTGTCTGCTGTGGCCTGGGCCACCTGCTGATGTTGGCCATGTGCCACACCTGGAGAAGCAGGAGCTGCCATCCATCAGCCAAGTAATGTCCTTCAGGGGAAAAGAGCGGGTCTAGGACACCTGCTGAGACCTGTGGTGAGCCAGCCCTCCGGAAGCAGGGCAGAGTCCTAGAGCAGCCCCTGGGGACCGTGGTGGGGACAGGAGCTGCCGGCTTTTCCTTGTCTTTCTGACCGTCAGTCTGAAGCTGGCGTTGGGCTGGGGGAGCACTGGCCTCTCTGCTGCTGCTCCAGGTGAGGGGGCCTCTGTAGGTGGGGAGGGCCCTAGGAACACGGGCCGCCTCCGCCCGCCACGGCTCTGCTTTGGCAACTCTCCCGACAGGAGGACGTTCCTCGGCGAGGCGAGCTGCCTGGAGGACTCTGTTCCCAGAAAGCAGCAGGTCCCAGCTCCCTGAGCTAGCGGGGCAGTGCTGGGTGGGCTCTGGGCCCCTCTGCGGGCTGGTGTGGAGTGTGAGGGGTGTGGGCCAGGGACCAGCCTTGCACAGCTTCCCCAGAGGAGCCCGCCCAGCAATCCTGGGGTCCCTAGGAGGTGCCTGAGGCTGGCCTGGCGCCAGTGGGCAAGTTCCAGAGCTTCTCCAGGGACCACTGGGAATCGATCACCTCCAGGGCGGAGGTGCTTGGATGAGTCCACCAGAAGCAATGCCCGTCCCTGGAGGCACAGGGCTGAGGGCTGGGGAAAGTTAGGGCAGCAGGCAGGCCCTCAGCAAGCCACGCCCTGCAGTCTGGGTCAGTTTGGGCAGGAAGAGGCCATGGCATCTTAAAGCAGAGGCCAAGCCGTGGAGTCTCTGAAGGGTAGCACTTTCCTCAGGGTCAGGGCCTAGGATCAGTGCCCCTCCATGCCCTGCACCTCTTGTCCTCTGACGGGTGGCTGGTGACCTGCTCCCAAGTCCCCAGGGCTCTGTCTCCTCTTCTGGCTCTGACATTCAGCTGTGGCTGCTCTGTGTCCCTCCTGAGGGAAGGCATGTGGGTGCTCCCCACTGGACTCTAAGACTGGGGGCGCGCCCAAGCCCTGTGAGCACCAGGGCCCACGGGCGCCACGTCAGAATGCATTCATAGTCGCAGCTAAACCAAGGTGAGGGGCGTGTGCACCCGGTGCTGAGGGGAGGGGCACCGTGGCCCCCACCCTGGTCTCCTGAGCTTGTGCAACACAGCCACAGCCGCTCCTCACAGAGGGTCCCCAGCCAAGCTCAGGAGTGCATGGACACCAGCCCCAAAATGCTACCCAGTGCTTTATGGAGCCAGTCTGCTGACCCTGGAGCTGGGCCAGGTCTCTGTCCAGAGCTGCCTTCCTCAGAGCACGTGGCAAAGGAGGCCCAGCCCAGGACCTGCCCCTCATCAACCTGTCACCTGGTCTTCTATGGGGGCTGCTGTGTAGGTGTGTGGACAGCCCAACCAAGACCAACAGATTGTGCCGTTGGGCCCAGTGTCAGCCACGGGGAGGTCAGAGGTGTGCAGAGGCCCAAGTGGGCACTCTGGGTGATGAGAGCCAGATGCTCATCATGCACACGATGTGGAGGAAAGGGCTTGTCCTCACTGGGTGCTCATAGTGGACTTCACAGGGGCAGAAAGAGGCCCAGTGAAGGAAGGCCCTGGAGGCACTGGCTGGACCATGAGCCCCCCTTCCCTGGTGTCCAGGGAGGGAGGCTGACATGCTAGACTGCAAGACAAGACCTGCAGACTGTGAGCAGGCCCAGGGTGGTGTCTGTGGGTGCTTTGACCAAGCCAAGGGGTCGGCAGGGTCTCTCATGCCTGCCCTGCAGTGTGGACCTGAGACCCCACCAGACGGGCTGGACGGTGAAGGATACGCTGGTCTCTCTGCTCTGGAAATGCCTTCCTGCTTGGTGGCGGCTGGCCCAGGGTCAGCTCCTGTGGTGTGCAACTTGTGTCCATTGTGGTTCATGTAGTGGTCTCAGGAATGGGAACTGTCACTCGGGGGTCCCAGCCACAGCTGATCTGAATGGCCTCTTGCATTTTCTTTTTTGGATACAGCAGTTGTTGAATCGTATATGCTGAAATTCACCAGGGATATTCTTTTAGTGTTTGCTCCCAGATCCTAGTTCTGCCTTCCCTCTGAACTGAGTTTTGACTTTGAAGCTAAATATTCTCGATGTCTTAGCTTTCCTCCTTGAGCCCCTGTGCTCAGGGGCAAACCTACTCTCTTGCAAGGCCGGTGGGTAATCGAGGCCGGTTGTGAGGAGACTCCCAGGTGGGTTCAAGGTTTGCTTCCTCACAGCTTCTCCCCTGTGGACCTTGTCCCGCTTTTGAAGTCACTCCAACTGAGATCATCAGAGGAGATCATCCTGGAGGAGACCATCTCTGGAGAACGGCCCGCGCTGCCTGTGGACGGTGCCTGCATCGTGCCTTGGGTTCATTCTGTCTTCTCCAGGTTCAGGTGTCCTGACCTGTCTGCTCTGCACTGCTCACCCTTCCTGGTCCTCTGATCCTCCAAGTGGGACTGGTTGCTGTCACCAGGTGGTGACATGCGACTTCAGCTGAGGTGAGCACCTCCCCAGCATGCCCTCTTCTTTCCCCCTCCATCTCTGAGACCCCAAGGGGATGGGCCCTGGCGGGTTGTGATGGCTTCCCTGTGGCCACTCTGTCTTCTGCCTCCACCTCCCATGGGTCTTCACACAGCCCTCAGGATGGCCTTGGAAATACCTGCCCAGTGGTGGCTGATGTCACTGGCCCTGAGCAGGTTGTGCAAGTCACTTAATGCGCCCAGGGGCCTCCCTGAGGTTCAGATCCGTGGCTGACCTCCGTGGCGCAGGTGGCCATTCCCAGAGCTTCACGTCATTTACCTGGGGGTTCCTTTGGCTCCGCCCTGCGCCCCCTGCCGTGGCTTGGTCTGTGTGCTGCCGATCTCAGCTCCAGCTCCACACCCAGACCCTCTCCTGTCCCTCGACTCGCCTGGGTCGCCCGCTGTGTGCTCTTCCTGCCTCCGCCATAATCGAAATCCACCTTCACAGCAGGCGTGGTGACAGCAGGGGCCTGCTCCCTGCTGTTGTCATGACGGGTCACAGGCACACGGCACTCGGATGCTGGGGAGCGTTGGTCTTGTGGGGGCTCGGGCACTGTTGTGAAGGTCCTGCTCTGCCCTTCCCTGGGGCACGGAGACCATGGCGACTGGAAGGGCCCTCTGACCCTGCTTCTCTGTAGGTATTCGGTGTGTTTGTGAGTTCACGTCTGAGCCCCGGGGTGCCGAGCCCCGGTGGCTGTGTCCTTGCAGCCTGACTCCATCTCTGTGGCCGCCGAGGAGCTGTGCACTGAGGGTGCTGGACGGGACCTCTGTTGTGCCGGCTGCAGCGTTGTCTCTGCAGGGACTCCGGAGGCAGAGCCACTTTTCTTAACAATGTCGGTTTTGACTGGAGCTCTGCTGCGTGATTCCAGGTCAAGTGAAGTCAAAGGGTCTCTTTCCTCCTGGTGCTGCTTTACAGTAGGTTGCAGGGAATCTTCATAAACGGCCAGCGTTGGCTCTTTGATTGGGTATTCATATATTCTCCCGCACACCAGAGTCCAGGGCCAGGCTTGAGGGGAAGAAAACGTCCCCATCAAGAATGACAGCGTCTGTGGCTTGTTTCAGAAAGCAGCTCTGCCAACCTGAGGCTGTCAGCGTCTTAACCCGTGTCCACCACGGCACAGATGCGGCCTCCTCTCTAAGGTCAGAGCTCCTAAGGGGTGACCACACTGGCACGTTTTTATGAGTAACACGAGTTGGGACAACGTGGTCTCCCTGGAGCCACCTGCCCCGTGGGAGGAGCTCTCCTGCAGGGTCCTCGGACGTGCCTCGGTGCTCCAGGAAGGTCCTCTGGTCTGAGGGGGAAGACGTGGCCTTTGGAGGGAAATCCCAGAAAAGCCTGGTTCTAGGCAAGCTGGGAGACAGGTCTAAGCCCTTGCTGATCAGCCCAGGGGGAGGGCTGGCTGGGTCTGCGGAAGGCCTCCTGGGCCCTAGTGAGGTGCACTTTTCAGGCGGCCCGTCTGGAGCTGCTCACGGTTCCTGGGTGGAGAGACCACGTGTCAGTGGGGCAGCACCCGCAGCTGCTGGAACCCCAGAGTGCTTATGGTCGGACCCACCGGGTGCTTACTTACTGATAACAAAGTTACAAGGGCAATATTTCATTTGTTTTTTTAAAAGACTTCCTTCTTTGTATTCTAACTGTTTTCCTGTTTTATTTCTGTGTAACTAAACTGCAACATACTCATTTTATCATTTTCCTAGTTTCAGCAGGGATTGACATTATTTACTGAGGGCCACAGGGTGGGTCATGACCTCAGCTCCACCTTAACACCTCACTGGTGCTCTGAGTAGCTTCCCAAACAGATCTGTCCTCCAGGCAGCAGTCCTGAGGTGCCCGGGCCTGCCAGATCCTGGACGTTGCGCTCCACATTGTGCCCAGGGGGAGGGCTTTGTAAAGACGAGGATGCAAAACATTGTTGAGGGCTATTTCTTAACAGACACGCTGTTTTCCTCTCTGAATGAAATTTAAATCTTAATCCATTGTCTAAATAATCGCTTCTTATATAAAAGAAAAGGTACAGGATATCCAGGTTGATAAGGAATACTGTCGCACTGGGCAGAACCAAATCAGGCTGCAGTTAGTGCAGTCCTGGGCTGACAGCAGCCACACAACCACACTACAGACCAAGAGCAAAGCAAATAGAGTGAACGACCCAGAACGAATGGCCACTTTCCCAAAGAAGTCACGGGGAGCCCACAGACACGTGAAAAAGTGCCCAACATCAGGAATCCTCAGAGGAAGACAAAGTGAACCACACGGGAGACATCCCCTCCTGCCGTGGACTGCTATCCAGAGGAGAAGAGAGGATGAGTGTTGGTCAGAAGTGGGAGAGGAGCTCTCGAGCCCTGCTGTGGGCGTGGGGAGTGGCCCCACCATGTGGAGCCAGTGTGGGCTCCTTGGCTATTAACAGCTGGTCTCCTGTGTGGCCAGCAATCCCTCCTCCTGAGTGTGCCCACGGGAGAGGAAGAGGGCACTGCCACGCTGGCTATGGCCACGATTGTGGTCTCTAATGCAGAGGGTGGGCAGACAGAGGAGATAGAGAGCGCTGAAGAGGAGGCAGATGTGAAAACCAGCGACAGTGCCGAGCAGAAGTGGATGGAATGTCCTGTGGGTTGGTCTCCCCGTCCCACGTGGACCTGAGCACGGGCACCTTGCTTTCAGCATGAGGAGATGGAGGCCGCAGGTGGACACTGCAGACACCTGGACCCCTGGGCCTTCTGTGGGAGCTGTGCCTTCGCCTCCTCCGTGTGTCTACACCTGTCCTTAGGTGAGCAGCTCCACCTCCTCCCCTCTCGGCACCTGACCTCATGGGGCCTGGAAAGGTGCACTGCAGGGTAGCTATTCAGATTTGTATTGAAAGGCCACGAGAAGACTGACTATTTGAACAGACAATGTTTAGTCTGGAAAGGGGCAAATGAAAAGCAAGGCAATTCAGCCAGAGAGGACTGGGTTAAACACTCCTCAGAGCAGGCTCTGATCAGACGGGGTCAGAAGTACCTGGGAGGCTCAGGGCTGGTGTCACGTCTGCGCCTGAGTCCCTGGGCGTTGTGTTGTTGAAAACCAGACTGTCTTCTGCTTCTCCACTGAGCAATTACCCTGGGAAGAATTCCTTCCCTCCAAATCCAACTACAAAGCCAATGTGGCCACGGGGTTCTGGGGCAACTCAAAACCGCCCCCAGAGCTGCCTGAGCAGAGGGCAAAGGGCATCTAGGAAGCCTTGAGTGCCAAGGAACAAAGGCGGACAGCGGACAGGGGCCTTCAGTAGGCCAGCTCTCTGGGCGCCTGGGCTCCTTCAGAAGACGCCTGCCTGCGAGTGTCCAGGTGAGCAGCCTGGTGTGTCCCATGGCCAGGCTGCGTGAAGGTGGACGGGCACAGAGCAGCTTCCTTGAGGGTACCCTCAGATGACCCCACGTCAGCCCACTGCTGGGCCTGGGCTCTGGCTCGGGAGGGCAAGGCGGAGCGCGGGGGCCTAGCTGCCCTGGGGTGGCCCTCTGCCTGCCCTGTGTTTGCAAGATGGCTGTGTCCTCCCCTAGAGCTGCTGGCCCCTGTGGCTCTCCTTCTGCAGGCCTGGAAAGCTCTGCTGTGGCACAGCACCGGGGCCTCTTGGGCGCTCAGTTGACCCTGCATCCTGGGAAGAGCTCAGCTGGGAGCCGACGCCTGGCCCTCTGGGTGGGAAGCTCTTCCGTTGGCTCCTCCTGCAGCCCTTGGTCCCTCTGGCTCAGGCAGGCCCGTTCAGCTCAGCACTGACCCAGACTGCTCACTGGGCCCTGCAGCATTCTGAGGGCTCCTCTAGGACAGGATGAATCAGAGACTCCTGTGAGAGGAGGCAGATGTGAAGCCAGCGACAGGGCCAGGCAGAAAGCCGTGCGCCTGCGGGCAGTGAGGGGACCCTGGATTTGCCAGAAGAAAGGACCCTCTGACTGGGAAGCCTCATGGATGACACGGAATTTGAGGGGAGGCTTAAGGACACGTGGGATTCTTTCATAAGAGAGCAGACTTGGAGCAGAGGCACTGGGAGCTCTTCCCGAGGACTTGGGAGGTCTGAGGACCCCGGCTGTGTGTTGTGCTAGACGAGGACTCAGTCATCTGTCCTGTGCCAGGCTGGGGGGTTGGCAGGGGACACGGCTGCATCTGTCCATTTCTTCTCAGGTGGGCCAGGACTTGGGTGTCATCCTAGAACAGCCGTGGCTATCCAGGGGAGATAACCAGGAGCTTAAAAGGGCGCTTGACAAAATCAGTCGCCACAAACACCCCAGGCCCACATCCTACGAATACCGCTGCGTCTTCCACTGAAGGAAAAGGCGTGAGACAACGCCCAGTGATTGGATTATATGAATAAATGTCAGAGGAGCAGCATCTGAAGAAAAGGTGCTTTGGCAAAACCTCCCCACTGTGCTGTCTGCTGTGCAGTATCGACTCCCATCACACCATTCCTGCCTGCTCTGGGACTCCAGAGGCTGGGTAGAAAAACCCGGGGAAACCAAGCAGGGGGAGGGTGTGCCATCTTTGGACACCCAAAGAAGGGGGATTCTCCCATTCCCACGACTTACACTGTCTTCTTTCTTCTCTGTGTAGAACTAGAGGGAGAACCCATTGTCTATGGGTGACAGATAGACGGCAGAGCTAGGTAGATGATAAGCAGCGGGTGGACAGACAGAGGAGACAGAGAGACAGCTGGTGGACAGATGATAGAGTAGATGGAAGTAGGTGTTACAGAAGAATGGAGGACGGACAGCAGAGATGGAGTAGATCCACTCACGACAAAGAACGCTGTACTCCATACGGATGAACTGTCTTGTCACATGGACAGGACGGAACTGAGACCTTTTCTCATTCTCATAGCGCATTCCAGAGCACAGTCAGGGTTAAAGCTGAACGGTGACCCTGGCTGGGACACACAAGCCCACCTGTGTGGAGGGAGGACAGGCCAGCAGACCAGTGGTCTGGACCAGCTGGGCAGGCCAGCCCTCACTACCACCCCAGGCTGACCCCGACCAGCTTCCAGGGGAGATGTGCGCATCTGGGTTGGCCAGTGGGAACTCAGGAACTGGGGTCTTCAGGGGAACCTGCAGTGGGGGCTCTAGTGCCCCCAGCAGGCCGTTCTGGACACAGGAACGGGGGTTGGATGAGAGGGGCGTGGCTTCCTGCTGAGATGGTGGGCGGTCACGATGGTTCTGGGGGAAGAGTCCTCTGTGGGGACATGGGGGCTCTTGTGCTGTTTTATGTGGTGGGCCACAAGCAAGTGTCATGACGTTGACTCTATCAGGGACTGAGCAGGATCCTGTGGTGGCCCCGCTAAGGAGGAGGAAGTGGTGTGTTTGGCGAGGACCCATGGCCCAGATTTCCTGTGCTTCCCAGGGCCTGGCCGGGCTCCTGACTCAGGTCCAGGCCCAGCTGAGGGGAACTTGGACGGCCGCGGCCTGGGTAGGTTGGTGAGACCATCCTTCATGCCAACACATGGACTGGTAAGCACTTGCCCTTCCACTTTTCCTGGGTGGGCGACCCCTCCCTGCTCAGCTTCTGCCAGGATCCCGTGACTGCCGTGTTTTGGAGGAAAGAAGCAGGGAGCAGGAGTGTGGTACTGATCACAGCTACATGCCTGGGTTTCAGTGCGTAAACACACATGTGCATGCTCACACTCACACATGCACACTACAGGTGCATTCACGAATGCGTCGTCTACTTGCACACACTCCCCCATGCACACAGTCACACACATGCACGTGTGTTCACACTCAGACCTCAGGAGGAGAAGCCCCTCACAGTTAGGTGAGTGCCGTGCACTTGTGTCCTGACACACGCTGCAGTGGCTGTGCCGTGTCGCCTGTGGTGCTGACGTGCAGGCTCAAGGCGCACCTGCCCAGGAGCAGACAGTCCTGCTGAAGGGCTGTGCCTGGTTCTCGGGGCCTCACGGGAAGTGTCTCTGGAGCCCACCGTGGGGAGTCCAACGCAGGCACGGCTCTCCTCGGCCACTGCCGCACAGCAGTGTCCTGCGCCAGCGCTCAGAGGCTGCGTGGGGTTTGGAATGTGAGCTCAGTTCTGAAACCCAGGCTTAGGCTCTCTTTCTCCCACGTTCTGAAGAGACAAATGCGGGCTGTGGGGCGGTGTCAGGTCTGCTGCTGTCCGTCTCCAAAGTGCCTCTGCTCAAGTCTGCGTTTCTGGGAGAGGAGCAGGAGGGTAGTCAGCTATGGGAGCACCCCGCAGCGCCTGGCGGGGGGGGGGCCTCCTCTCTGTGAAGCCTCAGCCCCATCAGCTTCAACGGCATCAAATCCTATTCACCGAGCCTCCTGTGGCCCGGGCCACGCAGGGCACCTGGCTCTCTGCAGTCACCTCAGCGTGCTGGTTTTTCAACTGTCCCTGGCCAGTGTGTTCCGCATCAATTTCTTTCTTGTTAACAAAGAGGTTATTTTTTGTGCTAATTAAAATCGCAGGGTAATTGAATTTGTTTGCCATTTCAGCCAGCGTTTCAGGCTCCAGGGGGTGCTGGGGCTAAGAGTCTCCGCCAAGACAGAGTGCCGCAGGCTCCTCAGGTGTCAGCCGCCACCACCTGGCCACTGCTGGCCGACCGTGACCCCCACGCTCAGGACACACCCGCTCAGAGACGGCTCCGATTCCCAAGGCTGACCTCGTCCTTTATCTTAGTTAGCTGCCCTCATTCATAATTGTTCATTTTATTTTATTTTTTTCTCATAAAGTTTCCCCAAATGGTAGGTTTTAAAAAACCCAGCTTCTAATACAGAGAAGATGCTAATTGTCATTTATGGAAACGGCTGTTCAAGGCAGCTTCCTGTCCACGCCTACTCCTGTTGGAAATGTGCTGGGCTGACCGCTTCAACCCACCAGTGTGTCCAGATGATCCTTAAACACGAGTGCCCCCCCCCCCCCACCGGGTGCTNGGTCTTCTATGGGGGCTGCTGTGTAGGTGTGTGGACAGCCCAACCAAGACCAACAGATTGTGCCGTTGGGACCAGTGTCAGCCACGGGCAGGCCACAGAGTGAACACAGACAGGCTCAGTCCGTCCTCCACGGCAGGCCCACCGGCCCTCCAACCCTCACCGGCCCTCAGGGAGGTGATCTTAGAACCCACTGGCCAGGCTGCTATGCTGGGGACAGGACAGCAGTCTCCAAAGCCTGACCAGTGGCTCCTGGGCAGCCAGGGTGAGATGGGACATGAATCAACAATGGTGAGCCAGAAGTGTCGCCTCTGCCTTGCTGGTGTGACTGGGGGTGCTCACACTGGGGAGGTCTCCAATCCAAGGGACTTCCTGGAGGAGGGGCTGCTCTGCGCTGGGTTCTGAGGTGTGAGTAGAGGTTTCCCAGAGAAAAAGAAAGGTAACTCTGTTTCACCCAGAACGGGATGCTCAAGTATGTAACCATAAAACAGCAGAATAAGTCCGACAAACTGCAAGTTAAACATGGCCAATGGGAGAGCAGATGGAGACGTGTGATGTGAAGACACCAGGAGCGCAGAGAAGCTGCCGGAAGGCCTGTGCAGAGGAGTCACCCTGACGTGGTGGTGCAGGAACCCCTGAAGGGGTCAGCCCAGAGGGGTGTCACTCTGGCCACGGTGTGGAGAGCCACGCAGGACCTTCAGAGCAGAGGGCAGGGCAGGCTTGTGGGGCTGTGGTGAGGGAGTGGAGGATTCAGGGCCTGGGGGGGCCCTGGGGGGGCCCTGGGAAAGCCCAGGAGGGGTTGGACCAGGTGCCGTCTAGGCAGAGGCCACCAGGGGGAGCCACCCGGAGACAAAAGCCGGAGCGCACGCAGGCAGACGGTGTTCACCCCTGGGGCTCAGAGCAAACCAGCGTGGAGGGGGCTTGCTGGGGTGAGATTCCCTCCGAGGAGCCCCACGAGGCCCACTGGCTGGTGATGGCGTTGGAGACGGAGCTTTCCTGCCTCCGCACTTCAATCCCTCTGCTCCTGACCCGCAGGGACTCACTGCCCCAGCCAAGTCCCTGGGGCCCTCGAGGCATTCCCAGGAGGGACAGCCGGGCCTTGCTCCCACGGTGTGGTGTCTGACTCATCCTCTGGGATGTTCTGTCCCTGACATGGAAGGCAACCCCTGGGCGTCCTGTGACAGTGTTCACTGCTGTAGGAAAGGCGAGATGATCTACTTGAAAAGAGGAGACGTGGGCTTCAGCTCCCATCTTGGAGGTGTCCGTCCAGGTGGCTTGGCCCCGTCGCTCTGGGGCTGTGGCAAACAGCACCCGGGCAGGAGCTCAGGGCAGAGCACGCTGCCGCTCCTGGTACCTGGGAAGCAAAGGCAAGAGAGGAAGGGGCCAGGTCCCAGGTGTCCTCCGGGGCACGCCCTGTGACCCAGCAGCCCCCCACGAGGCCCCAGCTCAGGGTGCCACCACTCCCCAGGACACCCACCGCTGGGAGCTCGTGGCCTTTGGGGGACATTCCAGGGCCCAACTGTGGGGTCTACCCTATCTCCCAACAGGAAACGAGTTGCTAGTTACAGGTTTTAAGTAATTCTTTCTAAGATATTCTCACTGCAAAGTCCTTAGATTGAAATTCAATCTTTTCTACTTTATGGATTTTTTTTAATCAATGCCATTTCAGTTACTCCAAGTTTTCTTCTTAAAACAGTTTCTCATTAAATTAATTTGCCTATTTCCAGTTAAATAAGCAAACCAAAAAAGTGCAGGAAATTTTTCTTCGGTGAGGCCTGGGGTTTGAGGCTGCTGGTCATAAAATATGACTGGAAGCCATTTCAAAGCAGGGCCCGTCTGTGCGCAGAGTCCCAGACCGAGGTGCCACTGTCACAACCAGGCACGAAGTGACTCAGGGGAAAAATAGGGGACCGCAAGCTGCAAGGCTCTTGTCAGGCAGCCTCCGGGGCCAGGAGACCCCTCCCACAGAGGGTGCTCGGCTCAGTGTGCGCACTGGGTGGGAGATGGGGGCACTCTCCTCACCCTGCACCAAGGACAGAGCCTTGTGACAAGCTGGAGAAGAGAAGAAAGAGGACTCGTGGCTTTGAGCTACTGTGGCTTCAGCGGGAATTCAAAACCATCCCAGCACCTCAGCCCTCAGGATACCATGCTGCTGGCAGCTGGAGGGCGGCCCTCAATCCCGCGTGCTTCTCTCTCTCTCTCTTCCTTCCTCCCTGCCTCTTTCCTTCCTTCCCTCCCTCCTTCCCTCTCTCCCTCCCTTCCCTACCTTCCCTCCCTTCCCTCCTTCCTCCCTCCTTCCTTCCCTCCCTCCCTTTTCTTCCTCCCTCCTTCCCTCTCTCCCTCCCTTCCCTCCCTCCCTCCCTCTCTTCCTTCCTTCCCTCCTTCCTTCCTTCCTCCCTCCCTTCTTCCTTTAAGAGACAGTCTCNTCCCTCCCTCCCTCCCTTTTCTTCCTTCCTCCCCTCCTTCCTTCCTTCCTTGTACAAGAGCCAGGAGGCTGGTTTGCCTGGTGAACACCTGGGCCACGCCATGCCCTAGGGTCTTGGGTCTGCTCTAACAGTGAACTCTGGAGCCCAGGGCCTTCTGCCCGTGGCGTGAGCTCTAACTTGGTATGGAAACGGAGCCTTCCCTGATCATCTTAGAGCTTCACTACGTTTTGGTTGTGCCAACCCCAGCATGTCCTTGGGCTCCCACTGCAGCAGGTGCCAAGGACCTTTGGGGACCTCGTGCAGGGACACTGGCCAAACCAGCCCAGCAGGAGCCTGTGTGAAGGGCCAGCCTGTGCTGAGATCCAGCCCGTTTCTATCTGAAACCTGGGCTTGGGTCACCCATAAAGCAAATGAAGAACCAATGAAAATGGATCAAATGGAGCCACTGTGCTCACTCACCTACTCAATTCATAAAATCCCCTGCACACCTCGTCCATTTTCTTTTGTCAAGGACGCCAATCAGAGCCATGGACAGCTCCCAGCCTCCACTCCCACCACAATGACCAGGAGCCCGCTCCCCGCCCCTGCCCCTTCCCACTCCGCCACACTCCCCATCAGTCAACCTGAGCTCCGCGGCTGCCCAAATGCACCTTGGCCCCCTCCCGGGACCCCTCCTCCTCAGCGCTGCTCCCCC
The DNA here is from genome assembly GCF_001458135.2 of Marmota marmota marmota. Classification (NCBI taxonomy): domain Eukaryota; kingdom Metazoa; phylum Chordata; class Mammalia; order Rodentia; family Sciuridae; genus Marmota; species Marmota marmota. The sequence goes on along the minus strand of NW_026000224.1, from coordinate 3,897,204 downwards.
TGGGCTCCTGCACTTGGTCTGCTTGCAGTCCAGCCTGAGACCAAGCCCACCTGCTGCTCAAAGGCCCCTGAGCCCCCACAGCCTTGCCCATGCCCTCTGAGTCCCCTGAGCTTAGAATCCTGCCTCTCCCTTAGACCCAAATGAGTCTGAGACCTGTGTGTGGTGCTCCTCCCACAGACGGGGACCCTCTGGAGGGACTCCTGGTGGAGCGTGTCCTCCTCGTTTGGTTGATCCATGAAGAGGCGTCTGACACACCTGTGAGGGGACAGAGACCTCGAGGCACCAGCTGATCACACCCCCTGTTGCTGCAAATGGGAGGGGCTGGGTCTCCCGCTAGTTCCCAGGCTTCCGGGCACTGTCCGCTGGCTCAGTGCTTTACCCACGTGCTTAACACACCGTGTGCCTCAGGGGGAGCAGTTCTCCACCCTCCGGCTCCTGCCTCTGATGAAGCAGTGCTCCCCAGACCCACCGAGGGACAGCAGGGCCTTGCTCGTGCGTGGAGGCCCAGCGGGGAGGCCTGCATGGTGTCGTGCTGGTGTCCCGCTGGTGTGCAGCTGGTGCACTGCACACCACCAGTCGGTTCCCACCCACTTCATGTACACGGAGACCCAGGGTCAGACTGCCTGTGTCTCGGGCCTGGGTGACGTGCTGGACCAGAGCAGCGCGTGAGTGTCTGTAGAACTGAGTTATAAGACTGGGGTGTTGATACTAAATGACATCTGAGACGAGCATCGAGAGAACTTCTGCAACTCAAGGGTGTGGCTACGGAGCCCTGAGTGCCCTGCAGAGCAGCCATGCCTGCCTTTAGAACCGTCCCCTGGGGCCCTTGGCTGCAGGACTCAGGCTGGTCACCCTCTGACCCTGCCAAGCACTGCTGGGGCACAAGATCTGAGCCACACAGCAGGCCCGTGGCTTTGGGAGCAGCCTGAGCACAGCAGCGCCTGCCCCGGTTGGGGAGGCCGCCCTGACCACGTGGAGCCCTGGAGCCTCCTCTCAAGGCTTCACCTGGCCCAGCGTCCTGAGGGTCCAAAGCCCAGGGTTCAGAAGAGTCATCAGAAGGTGTCCTCTGCTATCAGCCCCCAAAGCGGGACGTCTCTGTTGGGGCTTCCACTTGGACTTTTGCGATGTTAAATTTTATTTCTGTGAAACGAGCCTTGGGGTCTCTTGGCCGTTGCCCCTGTTGCATAGGAGGTTGAACTTGGCCCTTGTGAAACTGCGTTACGTCCATCGAGAAGTACATTTTTCGTTTTGTTTTTTCTAAACATAATTTTTTTTCTTGTATATATCAAGTTTTGCATCTTGATTTTTTCTGCAAATTCCCAGTTTCTTCAAAATCCCGATGATGGTCTTTACTTCCTGAAGGTCCTATTAACTGAAATTAAGGGACAGGTGCTCAGAACATGACCGGGCTCTGTTGGCCACCACTTGCTCTTGATGCTGATAACTTGTATGGATCTGACACAGAGGACTTCACTCGTGGAATCTGTGTGTCCAGGAGAGGGTGCTCACAGCCTCCCTGACGTCTTACCTCACGACACTCACTGGGAAGGCCACCGGCATCACAGGGGAAGAGCTCAGCCTCAGAACGTGCCAGTCGGAAGTCCCTGGCGGCAGTCTGCTCAGGCCACCCCTGCCACGCACCCACAATGTGAGCACTGACCTTATCTGAGGGACTTTCCAGCACTATGAGGCGTCTCCATGTGCCATAGGGGCAGCGATTTCAAAGGACTTGGGGACAGCTGCACTGGCCCTGTTCTGGGCAGACTGTTTTGGTCCAGGACACTTTTACGATATTCAGGGAAGATTTTTCCAAACATGCACCTGAAACAATCTCCTTGTCTTTTGCAGTTTCCGACCCTGGGCTGAGGCCATGTGAGGGCGCATGCAGAGCTGCTGGGTGGGCACGTGCTTCAGAAGGGCCACTGCGCAGCCTGAGCTGCAGATGACTGGTCAGGTGCTGAGGTCCAGTTCCATACGCTTTTCTTTTAAACAAAGACACTGAAAGGCGGTGTGCAGAATGGTGCAGTTGCGATCCACTCACCCTTGGCCTGGAGCTTGGGTCTAAACTGGAGGGTTGCTAGGGACACCCTTGGGGCTTGCCAGGGCTTTGGGGGTGCCTGTCCCCTAAAGGGGGGTCACTGGACCCCTCAGTGGTCAGCAGCTCCAGGCCTCAGGACTTGGCAGAGGCCTGCTGAAGGGGCAGGGATATGGGTGGTACAGCTAACCTGCTGGGGCGTTGATTTCTAGGCACTTGAGCCACGCAGCTGGGCCTCCACCTGGAGATCACCTGGCGGACATGACCTCATCACCGCCAGCCCAAGTCACACGCTGTGGCCAGCAACATGAGCTCCTGTGCCCCTTCCAGGTCAGCCCGAGGTCCTGGAGATCCACCTCCTACACCAGCAGCTTCAAATGGGGGTGACGGGCCTCGGCCTACTCCGCTACATGAATTGTGGTATTCCTTGAAGCTCCATTTTCAAAAGACTAGTGCGCCCATTTCTGGTCCTTTTAAAACATGAAGAAAAATTTCAAGTATCCCAGTGCTCCATGGAGTCAGTGGTCTGTAGACACGTCCCCACCCCAGAAGAGCTCCCCCTGTACCCCAGTGTGCTCCTCCTGTACCCAGTGCTCCACGGAGTCAGTGGTCTGCAGACATGTCCCCACCTCAGGAGGCTCCTCCTGTACCCAGTGCTCCATGGAGTCAGTGGTCTGTAGACATGTCCCCACCCCAGGGGAGCTCCTCCTGTACCCCAGTGTGCTCCTCCTGTACCCCAGTGCTCCATGGAGTCAGTGGTCTGTAGACATGTCCCCACCCCAGGGGAGCTCCTCCTGTACCTCAGTGCTCCATGGAATCATACCACACCCTCATCAAGGACTCCTCATGGACTCAGGATCTGCCTGCAGGAGTCTTCCCTTATAAACGGAGACTGGTGAGGCTCCAAACCACCCTTCCCATGACCTGATCATGCACTCACCCTACCCACGCTTTGGAGACACGGACCACATAAGGATGTGTTGGAAGCTGCCAGATATTTGGTGCTGCAGCTCAGAGACCACAGACACATGCACGTGGCTTGCACTCGGATTCTTGGAGTCAGAGTCCGCATTTTCCTGTAGTCTTCAGAGCATCCTATGGACAGAGACGCTGGGGCACCACAGTCCTGCAGGATGCATTGCACCCTGTCACTCCTTCACGCAAAAGGAAGGGCAAACTGTCATGTGAAAAAGCACAGTCCACTGTGCGTACCTCTGACTGAGGACACAGCCATCCCGCTAATGGCAGGGTGAAGTCATTTTATAACTAATTGACCCAGGGAAAATCAGTATCTTTGGTAATTAATCTCTCTCGAGTTTGCCCATTATCCTCCATCCTTCTCCTGTGATTCCTGTATGGCAGCTGGCCTGTGTCCATCTGTGGCTCCTTAGCACCCTGCACGAGGTGGACTGGATGAGGAAGGAGATGGGACGGATTCACATTGATCTGTCTTTTTATTTCCTTGGACTCTTAAGACCTGCTTGATGGGTAGAATGTGAGAATGATGCAGGTACCTGTCAGGGGTTGGCTGGGGCGTGATCCATCTGAGGCTACTGATGGCTATACGGGGTGGGTGGTTTGGTGGGGAAGCCCAGCAGCTTGGGGAGAGGCAATCCTGATGTTGCTTTCAGTAGCTGGAGCCATTAATTCTTTCTTCCTTATCTGCCTTTTCTGAGACCAGTTGGACAGTCTTGTTAGGAATGTCTCCATGGAATTCGCCCCAGACTAGGCCTCAGAACCAGCACCTGCTCTGCAACCCATGGTGCCTGCGAACGTCCCAGAGCCTCTTTCTTAACTGGGGAGTTCAACGGAGGCTCAGCCGTGGAGTCTCTGGCTCCTCTTTTCAGTCCATCCATCCCTGTCCTACAAGGGGTAGAGAGGAGAGGGGTCAAGAGCAAGACAGGGGTGCCTCTGGACCACGTGCTTGCCCAGGGAGGCAGGCACGGGCACTTGGGCATGGGGACAGGTGACTTACAGTAAGGGTAGTGTGGAAGCAAGTCTCCCTGCCCACTGTGGCCTCAGGCTCCAGCCCATGCTGAGGGGCGTGGTGGTCTCCTGGACTTGGTTCTGATGGTGCCGTTCTTGGGTCCCAATTCTGTTCTCCATCCTCGTTGCCCTTGGGCACCTCCTGGGGTGTGACTTGGTGTTCCTGGAACCTGCAGTGGGCCAGCTTGTCTCCTGGGCGGGTCAGAGTGATTGGATGGATACGTGAAGATGTTCAGAGCCTGTGAGCTGCAGCAGATTGTGTTCTTAAGGCACCTCACAGGCAGATGGGTTGGAGCACACCCCATGACTTTAGGACCCCGACATCAGACAGAACCCTCATAGGAATGACAGAATGGATGTCCTGCATTGATATAAGGTAATTGTCTGTGGGTCATTTCTCTTAAATTTGGCCCCCAAAGCCTCACTGGTTGGACAGGATGCTTCCAGGAGCACGATACTTCTCTCTCGTGTTATCACGTCTTTCCAAAGGCTGCTAGGTGTCTAAACCCCAGCCACTTGCACTCAGTCTCCAAGGATGTTGAAAAACAGCTCCGCGTGCAAAGTCATACATCTTTACTACAGAGGAGAAGCAACCTTCTGTGATGCCGTCTGATATCAAAGAAGCCTCTTATTTTGGCTGCTTCGACACCATTAACAGCAACTGCAAGCCGAAGCAACTTCCTAAACAAACTCAGCTACTTTCCATGCTGTGCTGGTCTGTGTTTTCTCACTTCTTTTGGTTTGTGATATTAGGTCTAACAGCAGATTCATCTTCCAGCCCAATGCTCACAGAGTGAAGAACGTGTTGGTGAGGGGAGGTGACGAGCGGCTGTGCAGTGCTCTGCCTGCAGAGGCCTCGCCCTCCATCAGGTACCCAACAGCCCCGAGACCAGGCCTGTGACAGCGCTGGAGGCCCAGCCTTGCCAGCCCACCTGGGCCCCGGAGAAGCCACAGGGACAGAGGAGCCCGAGTGTGCCAGGGTGAGCACCTCTCTGTGCTGTTTGATAAGTGAACCCAGATTCCCCAGAGATCTTTACATATTTCTGTGTTTTCATAAACAAGCCAATAGTGCTCCTGCCTGTATGAAAGGAATTAAAAAAAATAAATACAGTAAACCTGATTTGGTATAGCTGATCAAGCTGAATAAGGGAAAAGGCAGATGACAATACTGGAAAATAAATTGTTGGCATAATAACAGATGTGTTGGATACTAAAATTAGGAAGCAGTGTAGATAATTTTATGTCAAAACTATTTATAATTTAGATCAAATGGAATATTTTGTAAATGTCAGATAAAGTACAAATATGAGTTAACAGTAGAAAAGTTGCCAGCTCATATTCCTTGCCAAAAGTGATTTAGGAGTGGGGAGGTCTAAATACTCTTATTAAAGAAATTAAGTTAGTAGTTTAAAATATTCCCAAAGGAATGTCCCAGTCCCAGGTAATTTTACAGGCGAGTGCTATCACACTCAGATAATTTTATGGATGACTTCTACAGAGCTTTCAAAGACAATTCCAATTTATACAGAGAAACAAAAAAGAGGGAGCATTTTACTCACCTAGTTTAATGAGCCCTCACAATCTTGATGCTAGACCACAAGGACAGTTCCAGAGAAGAAACTGACAGCACAAGTCCACCACACACAATCCCAGAAATCCAAAGGTCACGAGAAAATCTTAGCAAGTCAACCTTATATTAAAATATGCAAATCTCAAAGTTTGTTCCTGATGGAAACATGGATAAATAGTAGAAAAATGTTAGAAGCTATTCAGCTCTCTAACAGGGTAAAATGTGACATAAAATGTGACACTTATTAACAAAAAAGAACTTCCAGTGCCAGAGGCTGCCTTATCCTGACAGAAGATGACTACAGAGAGTCTGAGCAAAAAGAGTTTGATGGAAAACACAGATGACCCACTGAACTGAGGACGTCAACAAGAACATGTGACTTCCAAGGTCCTCTGGCACTACGAGGTCCCTGGAGACAAAGGAGCCCAATCAGGAAGGAGGTGATGGGAAGAAGCCCAAGGAGGAAGGAGTCGAGAGGAGGAGCCTGAGAAGAAAGGAGGACATGGGAAGGAGCCTGAGAAGGAAGGAAGTGATGGGAAGGAGGACATGGGAAGAATCCTGAGGAGGAAAGAGGACATAGGAAGGACCTGAGTAGGAAGGAGAAGACAGGAAGAGACTGAGGAGGAAGGAGGAGACAGGAAGGGCCTGAGGAGGAAGGAGGAGACAGGAAGGGCCTGAGGAGGAAGGAGGAGATAGGAAGGGTCTGAGGAGGAAGGAGGAGACAGGAAGGACCTGAGGAGGAAGGAGGAGACAGGAAGGAGCTGAGGAGGAAGGAGACAGGAAGGAGTCCACATGCAAAGTGCACCCTCAGGGAGAGAGTTTTCGTGGGTCTGTCTTTAAGAAGGTCCATCACACAAAGTTCCTTAGTAGACACACACACGAAATCAAAAAACCTGTGTGATTGTTGTTCCAAATTCTCTCCAAACCTTAGTGTAATCCTTTTTAAAAGGTCAGTGCTGGCAATTGTGTTGTGTATTGTTTTGTGGCTTTATTTTTTAAATGTTTTGATCTATAAAGAAACAAATGCATTCTGAGCTGATGGTTTTCAAAGTCTCTCTCTCTCTCTCTGTCCCACCTCTGTCTTTACCTCCATGGTATTTCATTTTATCTTTGGGGACTTTTAGCCTGAATTCTTCAACAGAAAAAGGCTGTGGCTTAAAAACCTCTAAGAGATAAAACTTCAAAAACTGGTGAGTCTTGATAATCTCACACAGCTCAGAGCAAGCTAAAATGATATTGTCATGGGCTGTGTTTGGTTAGTTTTGCATTTTTAACAACCGTTTATTATATGGATTTTTTGGAGATAAGCAAATTTATAAAATGTGCTATTTATCCTATTGAAAATCCAGGGTATTTTAGATCAAGAACTTGTCGTTCACATCTTTTCAAGAATGACGATGTGAAAAGAAACTCCTATTTAAAGGTGTAATTTAAGTTCTCTTTGGCAAAAAGGAAAAATGTTCAAAGTAAGGGAATTTTTGCCAGTGTACTCAAGTAATTCAAATGGTGTCATTTATCTTCATGATTTTTCTGATCATTATGAATTGTCTTCTGTCAGGTGCAGAAATAAGGATATAAAAAAGTAAAAGATTGTCTTTTGTAATTTGAAAGCAAAGATAATAATAAAATCTTTAAAAATATTTGGTTAATAAGATTAGATGGTTAAGAACTGCACTTCTCTTTCCCATGAAGTAGTTCATGCAGACCAACACTCCTGCTGAGACCTATTAAGAAGACCTATTAACTGTAAAGTTGAAGACACCAGAATAATGGGGGAATGGGATCTAATGTTTTGCTGAAGACAATTTACCAAATTCTGAAGCTGTGTAATGCAGGAAGTCTGCAACCTCACGTCCAGCAAGCAGGGCGGCATTGCAGGTAAGCACATCACCACCACACGCTGTCCCAGCCGTCAGGGAAGAGACCTCAGTGACACTGGAGGGGGAGGCACAATACTTAAAAGTGGCCAAGCAGCAGCTGCAGTGCTCGTGCTGACAGCCGACTTTCAAAGCAGAAGCCGTTGAAGCAAGAACACATGGAACAACCTCTTCTGAAGGAAACACTCGCCCATGTAATCTCCCGGGCCCAGAAAAACCATATAAATAAGGCAAAGCAAAGAACCTTTAGAGAAAAATGAAAAAAAAAAAAAAAAAAAAAAAAAAAAAAAAAAGAAGAAGAAGAAAAACCAGCTTATCGACAGACCTGTGGTTAAGGGACTATCAAAAGATATTAAAAGTTGTTCTTTGACACAAGGAAAATGACCCCAGATGGGAACCAGGACATTCAGAAGAAGCAAAGTTCATTTAGGAATTAGCCTGTTGGTGAACCACCTGCATCGACAGCAGCCTCAGAAGCAGCAGTGACTTCTCATGATACAGAATGTACAAGACGAGGACGGCGGGCAGGGGAGGGGCTTTACCTGGGGCAGTGGTCAGGGTGGCTGGTGTGCAGCTGTACCACAGGGAGGTGCAGTGGCCCTCTCTGGGAAGGTCCAGAGGAGTGTAGAGTACGTAACTAAGTGATTACAGGAGAAAATGTTTGAACTGTTTGTCAGATTATTAGTTCTGAACTATTGTTTGGAAAACATAGACATGAATGATGTATTTTAATAGGTCTTTTATTAACAGTCACTTTTCGTAGGACTTGGGGTGCAGCTCAGCAGTGGAGCCTTGCCTCACATGGAGAGGCCCTGGGTTCCATCCCCAGCAAAGCAACATAATAATAATAATAATGATAATAATAATAATAATAATAATAAAAATAGCTTTATGAAAGAGGTACTGTTTACTAATGAAACTATAGCAATGGCTTTCAAGAGGATTCAGTGTATATTTAAATATTTCTTAATGTTTTCTTTCTTTTTAAAAACTTTTTCCCAAGATACGGCCTTGTGACTCAGGCTGGCCTTGAACTCACCATCCTCCCATCTCTGGGACCATAGAGGTGTGCCACTGGACCTGGCTCTTTGATGTGTTCTTTGTATATTATTAACATGACTTGAGGCAGTATAACAAGTTTTTATTGATATTATTTAAATTATAGTATAATATTTTTCACAAATACCTACTCTTTTCTGTTTACAGAATTGATGATTTTTTTCATGGTCGTAGCCTTTTATGTTCAAATGATCTTCTGATAAGTTTCTCCAGACGTGTTCTGCTTCACCAAAGTGCATGGAACTTGAAAGGAAGACATTTCCGTCACGGAGTCCTGAAGAAGAGCAACGCTGTTTATTGAAACGAGCAGCTGACAGAGCTGTGGTCCTCCAGGGTCCCTGACAGAGCTGTGGTCCTCCAGGGTCCCTGACAGAGCTGTGGTCCTCCAGGGTCCCTCAGGCTGCAGAAAGCCGGGCAGCATGGCATTTCCTGTCCCCTGGGTGCCCATGACAGTCCAGTTCTGGGAGTTCCGGGCTCCTGAGGGGTGGGACTGGCAGGTGCAGGGGTCTGTGGTTCACTTCCCTGGAGTTTACATGGATTGCAGCAAATGCGTGCCCTCCCTGAAGGCCAGGGCGTCCCCAGGGGGAGACAGAGGCCTCTGCTTGGTCACATCATCTTCTGACTGTTCTCAGTGGGAAGACTGAGCTACTCTCAGCAGATGTTGGTCTTCAAGGACACTCTTGCTTTTGTGGAACCAGCAACCCTGCTAGTACCTCTGTGGGCATCTGGGCGCCTGTCTGCGGGTGTGCACCGGGATTTCTCCCAGCTCTTCCTGGGGGAGGCACCTGGAAGGCCACACCCACTCCGACTGGGCGCCCTGCACTTGGTTCTTACCCCGAGGTGATGCTTGATTGAGATCCTGATTGTGATGTCATGGAGGACATTCCAAACGGTGCGTGGACTTCCTACTCCCTGCTTGTAAGTGGTGCCATGGGCCTCTGTGGGAAGCCCCCTCATGGCACCAGCCAGAGCTCAGTGGGTGTACAGAGGGCCTGCACACGTCCTCAGAGCCCAACCTTGGCTGCTGCCCCAGACCCAGAAGTGGGTGTCGCACACCTTCCCTTCACAGATGAGCAGTCGGAGGTCTCGGGACCTCGATGGCTCCCCCAGGTCATGTAGAAGTGAAGGATGGACAGCGTGGGGTCCAACCCTGGCGGTGGCCTACAGGACGTGCTCCTGCCCACCATTGCTCCCCCTGCCTGTCCCCAGGAGGGCGGAGGGGTGGAGAGCCCCTGCACTTGCTCTCCTGTTGGCAGAGATCCCAACACTCCCCAAATTCCCACTCCCTGGGTTCAGGCTCAGCCTGGCTACTCATCATCGAGAGCCACAGGTCGTGGCGGGGCTGCTCTTGGGTGTGTGGGAGGCCTTGCCTTTGGTTTATCCCCCCCTCGGGTTTCTCCCTGCTGAAGTTAAGTCTCTTGAGGAGAACATCACATAATCCCCTCCCCCTCCCCCTCCGCTCTGAAGGGCGCCAAAGTCAAAAGTCCCCCCCACACACACACAGTGTCTGCTTGCCCGTTCCTGAGTCACCCTGCCAGTCAGCTGCCGCTGCCACCTAAGCACCCCTTCATGACCTAAAGCCTGCAGGCTCAGGCTGCTGCTCGCCGCCTCTCCTTTCCTTCCCCTTCCGGCAGCCCCCAATAGAATCTCTTGGTTGAATTTCCACCTCGGGCGAGTCACTCGCCTTTCAGCTGGTGCTTTGTGCGACCTGGGACCTGTGGGTGTGTGTGCTGTGACGGTGGAGCCACGGTGTGAGGCTCCTCGGGTCTGGGTGACACTGCCGGTGCTGGGTGCTGGAGGACTCTCTTAGACTGTCACAGGAGGAGTCCCCATTGTGACAGCCACCTTGCAGCCCCGAGGAAAGTAGCCCAGCCCCAGCCCTAGGGTTGTGCTGCTGCTCTTCACGTGAGAGGAGCAGGAAGAGGGCTTGGTACCATAATCTGTTTGAAATGACTCACGTTTTTCATATTTAAATATCTTACAAAATTATTTGTTGATAAAATTTAATGGAAAATGACTATTTCCCCAGAGTATGACATGAACATCACACGGGGGTCACTTCTGAGGGTCACTTCTGAATCAAGAAGCCATCTTTGAGGTGTTGTCCTTGGCCTTGTCCAGGGGCCTCCTGGACCATTCCAGACAGAGGGTTGGTGGTGGAAATTCCAGGCAAAGCTTTGCTGCTACGGACAGTGCCTTGCTGTTCTTGGTTTCTTTGTGTCTTTATTTGTTTTCAATGAAAACGTAGACATCGATTTTTAGAATATGCTCTTTGTGAGGGGAGTGTGGGGGGCAGTTACCTGTCCATCAGTGGAAAGAATGCCTTTATGTGCCCCTGAGCCAGTCTCCAGGTGGATTTCCCCAGATGCCGATTACACGAGCTGTTGACGGGAATCTGCAATCTCAGATGATAAATAAGAACTTTTTCTAAAAGTACAAAATGGAAATACTAACTTTATACCATTCCCTTCAAAGAGTGCAAAAGGGATAAGTCTCCCTTAGTGGCTGATAGCTCTAATCCTTTTCCACCATGAAACAACAAACCGATGAAATAGAACTGTGAAAGCAATCTATTAAATGTGCAAACTAAGATACATAAATTTAAAAAAATCAACTATATAATTTCAAAGGAACTAAATCCTATTCGTTCCCAAACATGGTTAAATAAGGGTTTTTATGTATTTTCCTGATAGGCAAAAGAAAGCCAAGTCAGAATATAATTCGTTTGCACTGGACGAGGAGCCAGAAAATAAGCTGCGTCGTAACAAGGACATAATTTGCTTCTCTTTGCATCGATGTCAATCAACAGTCTGAATGTGAATTTCCAAACCAGCTTAAAATCTCATTGTTTGTCCTTTCCGTCTTGCTCAAGAATCTTTGCAATTGCTTGAGATTTCTCTGTGTATTCTTAGAATTTGGCAAGAAAAGAAGAAAGCTATTTCCTATGCTCAGGGATTCTGACTGATGAGCAAAGGGTGTGATTTGCCCATGTGGAAAGTGAGCCCTGGGCTCAGCCAGCAGCCGGGCTGTCCAAGGGCTTCAGTGCCAGAGCCTCCCCTGGAAGCAGATGGCCCGCCTCGGTTACCTCGCAGGGGATATGTCCTTTAGTTTTCCTTCCTTATGTCTTCTAGGGAGACAACAGTTTCCTCTACTCCATTTACCTATTTCAGCAGAAATGCAACCTCAAAAACAGAACAGGGAGGCGCTCTCTTGAAAAAGGATGGAAAACAAACAAGAACTGTTACCATGACCACGAGGGCCAAATCAAAAGAAGGCCTGGCTGCTGCACAGTGACGGGGACCGGGTCTGAAGGCATCGGAGACTTCTTGAGTTAGCGTCCACGTGGCCAAGGCAAGTAAAATGTCACATCTTCTAAAGGAGGAACCCGGAGCCATCCCCACATCCAGGATCTGGGGATTCCATGGTGTGGGCCCGTGGCACGAGGATAGCATGTGTGAACAGGGGACTCGAGAAAGAGCATCCGGGGGCCCAGAATCCCCTTCAAGGCCCGTCTGCAGTGACCCCAGAACTACAGAATCAAAGCAAAACGAGAAAACTTTGATTAAAAAAAACCCCACTGCTTTAATAAGCATCTAAGAATGGAGAAAGTGGGGGATAAAGATTGCTTGTTTCAGTCAGCACGATGGGTTCTAGATCCACCCATCCACCAGCAAAGGGCCCGAGGTCAGCTCCTCCTGTGGATGAGGTGCTCCATTGTGTATCGGCCACAGCTTTCAATCCATTCATCTGTTGAAGAGCACCCAGGTCAGTTCCGTAGCTTGGCTATTGTAAATTGTGCTGCTGTAAACATTATATCAAAATGGATTCTGCTCTAATGTGTAACTAAAAGGAACCAATAAAATAATGAAAAAATAGATGGCATTGCATGTGAGTTGCTGTTCAAACTTTGGAAATCATACTATTTCTTATTCCATTTCTTATTGTGATTTTGTCATTTCAATACATGACAATTAAATAATATACTTAGTCATTTTTTACCAAACAATGTCAACTCATAAAAATAAAGAATAGTAATGACATCAACAGCCAGAGAAGGCAATAAGAGAAAGCCTGACAGTGCACCGAGAAGTTGGTCAGACGGCCCCGTGCCAGGCAGCAGAGTGGGAGCCGGGGTCCCTCCGCTGGTGGCTGGACAGGCAGCGAGGACCCTCACTCTCCCCACTCCGTGCTCATAGGCGACTGTCTCCACACCACACCAGGGCAGCAGGGTCCTGCGGGGCAGCAGGTGCTGGCTGCAGATCTGTGTGCTGGCCACCAGCTTGCAGGTCACCTGCAGTGAGCACAGAGCCCTGGGAAGGATGACCACAGCTCCTCTGCAGGAAAGTGGGGAGGTGGGAAGGTGCAGAGAGCGCTGCCTCAGCGGAGGCCCTGAGGAAACACCAGCGTACCTGTGCAGGGGACCATGGCCACAGACTGCCCGAGGTCCCCAGCTCTTGACCAAGTTTCTCCTGGCTCGTTCCTGAGCATAAACCGAGCACTGAGGGACATTCGTGGTATCTGTCAGCATGAGAGAGAACCAAGTCACCAGGAAGTGAAGCAGAACTCCAAGGAACCAAGACTGGTACCCACAGAACAGGAAGAGGATCAGCAGCCACAGCCTGGGGGCCCACAGGATACAGGAGGGCCTCTGGGATGCAAAGTGGGAGCCCTCAGGGAGTCCAGAGAGGCACAGCAGGCAGCAGGGGGACTTTCACTGTGAGGGGGAGACGCAGGGTGCTTCTGGGCTGTGCTGGATTTGGTGCAGAACAGCCCCAGGGGAGTGGGGCGTGGCCAGGCTCCCGGGCTCTGGCATCCTGGGTGCCCTGAGCGGCTTACCAGGAATGAGGTGGGGCAGGAGAGAGGTGCCCAGGCCATAGGGCCGGTTCCCTGCCGCTGCTCCCTTTTCTCTGCCCAGACATCCCGACTCAGGACATGGGCGTGGGTCCAGTTGTCTTCTTATAAACAACTGTGGGCATTCCTGGGTAATCTGATGGGTCCAAATCCTGGAGCCCATGGACACAGAGAGCTGTGGCATCAGGAAGAGCTGTTACAGGAGGATGGAGAGAGACTGCTGAGGTGCTGAGAGAAGGGGACAGTCTAATTGATGAGTGATGGACAGGGGCCTGTCCTCTGGGATAGGAGGTCAGCACAGCTGCTGCCCCTGGGGAGGGCGTCTGCTGTCAGCAGAGGAGGGGAGGAGACCTGGCTGTTGGACTCTCTAAACCAGGGCTCAGTGCACGAGGGAGGTGAAGTGAGACCACAGGCTGTTCAGAGAGTGCACCTGGGCAGCCCAGCGCAAGAAGTTGGCCAGGACCTGGGGCGGGAGAGACGGGTGTGAGGGGAGCCTGTGCCCTACCACCCGGCTTCCCTCCAAGAAGACCCTGCACACCACGGTGGTGGGGAGGAGGGCGATGGGGGCAGCCCTGAGGAGCATTACCCAGCCAGCTCTTGCAAACCTCTCTGTCCCAGACCTTTCCCCAAAGAGTCACTAAGAACCTGTGCCTTGGCTCACAGTATGTCATTGATTTAGTAGGGAGGCAGATACAGAATCAGGTGCCCTTCTCCCAAAACCCAGGGCGCACCGAGGCCTGCTAGGGCAAGGGGGTGGAGAAACCCATCCTTCCCTTTGGTGTTGGGTTCAGATTGTAGATTCACAATGCGCACGTGCTTCTGTGCAGTGAGAAGGGTCCTTTTATGGTTTCCCTGGAGAGTATTCCTGTGATTCTCAGAGGACGCGAGGGGCAGGGACTCCCAGAATGCACAGAGGGAAGGGTCTTCCACGCGCTAGGCACACACTCTGCCTCTGAGGCCGTGTTTTATCTTGAGGCAGTCTTGCTAAATGGCCTGTGTTGCCTTGAACTTGCCATCCTCTTGCCTCCACCTCCTTGGTGGCTGGTTTACAGGTGCATGCCTGAAGGTTCCTTGCTTGCTCTTACCCACAATGTCTTGGCTATTAGTTGTTCGTGGCACCAAACATCCCTAGTACCTGGTGGGGCTGGCTTGTGTGAGGGCAACCATGCACGGGAAAGCTCTCCACCTGGCCGTGGGAGACCAGGGAGAATGACTCAGATACTCAGCGTATTCATGTGCAAATACATTCGTACCCTGAACTAGAATCTAATTTCCAACATTAGCTTTCAAATTAGAGGATTTTTCTCTGAAGTTTTAACCTGCAATCTGAAAACTCAAGCTGTATTCTCTCATATTTCAAAACTAATGATAGTGATTCTGCCCTTTGATTTGAGTTGACAATTCTGAGGTTGATTGATCTGGCACTCTCTAGAACATCCTGGTCCTTGTGCCCTAAGCAAAATAGTCATTTTGTTGAAATATGCAATTATGAGGTCCTATGAATATGTGCACTTTTAAAAAGTTTAAATGATAGCCTTCCATTGCTATTTTCTCTGACATCAGATTTTAAAATATTAAAATCCTTAAAAATATCCTGTTTTTACATAGTATTTGTCACCTCTTAGATAAATCTGCAATGTCCTCTTGGAATTATTGCAAAACAGGATGCAATAATAAGGTGCTTCAGACAGCCATTTCCCAGGTGTTTAAATGAGCTGATGAACTAGGAATAGTGGGTCTAGAAATTTCCAACATTCTCATGGGAAAGGTCATGCTGGTCTCAGTTGAGGTTAATGATGAGGCATTGGGTTATTTAATAAGTGCCAAATTGGCCCGTGATGTTTTCAATTGTCCATAAGTAATGGGGAGACAAAAGGAGCATGAGCCAGAAATTATTTATGAGCTGCCTCAGCAATCAATCTTATAAATGTTTGTATAAATGACTCATCATGTTTTTCAAAGTCAAAGAAAGATTTAATTATTTATGGGTTTATAGCATAAAATGACAAAAACAAGTCAGGCTGAGTGTGAGCAGGGAGTCGGGTGAAGTTCGTAAGGAAGCTGCACCAACCATAAATGCAGCAGAATTAGCAAAGAACTGTGCGTATCTTTCAGAAGCTCTGCAGTACTATAGGCGTCCACATGAGGGCCCTTTTGAGGTACTAAATCATACTCAGAAACTTCACATCACCAGTAGATAATGGAATCGGGATTCAGTACCAGACCCGTGTCTCCGTGGTCTCTGTCTCCGTGTGAGCCTCTAATATGCGTGACGTGGTCACACACACAGCACAGATATTCACACACATTCTGTAGGAATGCCTCGTGGTGCTGTGTATGTGTTTTTTCCTTTTGGGAATTTCATGATTAATGGACTCAACACGCCTCTTGCCCTCCTGCCTTCCACCATGTGAGGACAGTGCTGAAGGCACGGCTCGGAAGCAGCGGTCAGGACCTCCCCAGGCACCAAACCTGCCTGCCCTGGTCTTGGACCTTCACTCCAGAGCTGGGAGAAATGAGGTTCTGTCATTTATCAGTTACCCAGTCTCAGGTACTCTGTTTTGGTGGCACAAACAGACCAAAGCAGAGGAGAACAAAGCACAAGATGGAAGTTCAGGGTCCTGGTGGAGGTGTGCCGGAGAGGAGGCCAGGACAAGGGTGGAGGTTCCTACGCCGGAATCTCCTAGCTCTTAAACTGAGTGGTGTTGGCTCTCATTTAATCCTTTAACCCGTTAAGTCCCTAATTTTTATTTTGTACAAACTTCCTCATAATTGACACAGGTTCATTAAAATAGGTTGGAAATCATAATCTAGAACTTACATATTGTTGTATTAATCAAAGGATATGCTTATGTCGTGCTTTTTTCTTGGGATCATATTAGATGTCACATAACCCTGTCATGCATTATGTAACTATATATGTCAAACCATGTTCTAGTTTTTATAGGTGTTCCACTGCTGGGATGATGGACAGATGGGCGAAGGCCCCCCACGTGCAGCGTCCACCCTTGTGAGCACGCAGGGCTGCCTGGCGGAACCACAGACACCTGTCTCTCCTGGTCCACGTCTTACTCCCACGCCTTGTTTACCTCTTTTCCTAAAACACTTTGTAATACATTCTCCATTTCTTCCTTTTCCCTTCCCTGCTGAGTCTAGTTCAGAACCATGGCTTTTGGCTCTTCTGGATACCCAATGGACAACATCGTGCCTAGTGAACAGGAGGCGTTTGCCAAGGTGTCAACGTATGTATTCCTCCAAAATGCAGGTATGGAGATCTGTCACCGGGTGGTGGTGTGGGAGCCGGGGCCAGGGCTCAGCTGCTGCAATGGGTCCCCAGGGCTCAAACCCTTGAGAAAGGTGTTTTTAGGAAACAGGCCATTTGGTGCCTGCCACCTGCTGTCAGGTGGGGACACACAAAAGGTGGCATCCCAGAGGCAGAGAGCACCCTCCCCAGACCCTGGAGCTGCCTGCACCTTGGTCTTGTACTTCAGCCTCAGAACTGTGAAAATGGAATCTCTGTTCTTAGTGAATGACCCAGTGGGAGGTATTTTGTTACAGCAGCAGGTGTGGACTGACATCGTCTTCAATGACCACTTGCTGAATAAGTCAACAGTGCTATCTTCAGAGCAGATTCAGCTATATCATAATATGTCACTATTCAGGATTTCAAAAAATCTTCATCAGGCAAGGATTTCATATTCATTTTTGTTTACCATCTATTTAAGAGACCCTTTCACAATACACAAACAGATCACTTCTAAAATGTCACCATAAAAATACATGGGGTCTGACATCTCACACTGTGAGTTGATAAATAAGTGAAGGATTCAATATTGATTAATAATCATGAAGTGGAGAATCCATTCAACGTACCAAAAAACATTGGACAATTCCAGTCCCTGAGCCTGTGGTTTTTAGAGAGCTTTCACTGATTTTCATTATAGCGTGTCTGGTTTTTCCAGATTAATTAGTGTTCTCTTAGAGGACAAATCTTCTTCTGAGGAAATCTCTTTCCTTTCCTTCAAGAACTTGATATCCAACAACCGGAGCCTGCTGAGGCTGTTGCATGATGGGGCCCGTCACGCCCACACACCACAGCCGGGTCTGCAGGGGTGAAGGCTGCTCAGCCTCCCAGGGGGAGCTGGCTCTCGCCGGTGTGCTGCTGGCTTGCCAGAAATTCTGGCAGCATTTGTGTTTTGGGACTTTATTTCAAAGTTTTTAGGGTCAAAATTGGACTTGTTTGAGAAAAAATAAATGAAGGCTTTGACAACACACATGGTTGATAGAGGAAAAATTAATCTTACATATCATGCTCCAAATAAATTGTCCATTTCACATTTTTTTAGAGACTGGTAGACAAGCCATGAATAGTTTGGATGCAATATTTCCATCTCAGATATGATGAAGTTGATGATCAAAAACAGATTCAGAACCTTACCCTGAAATACCATTTATCTTCCTTTTGAAAGTGATAGTTTCGCAGTCTTCACCCAATTCATGCAGGAGAGAGAAAGCTGGTGAGAGGGACTTGGTAACTGTCCCATCTGAGCTGAGGTCTGAAGGTAATTAGGCCCCCAGCCTCCCTGACACGCTTCCCCTGCATCCTGGCTGTGAATCTTCACACTTTTGTATTCGTTAACCTTTATTTGAAAAGTTGCTGTCAGTTATGATGAAAATAATGTGAATTATTACAGGAAGCAGTTAGAGACCATGATATAATTAGCTTATGTTCAGTCTGGAATCATAGGAACTCAGATTTTGGAGAAACCCTGGAGTTCATATTGGAAAATCACTTGTACCCCAGAGGTGACAGAGAGCCACTGCTATTCTTGCTAAATGAAGGATTAAAAAAGATTCTGATGCTCCCCTCTGTTCATCATGGTAGGCAGATGTCCCTGCTGGGTTTGAAGCCTTGTGTGTGCACCACAGGAGGACCTGGCGGCTTTGGTGAAGAGGAGAACATCCAGAAACAGCGCAACAGCAGTCAGGAATCCTGTGCCAAGGCAGGAGCCTACAAGGGACACGGGTCTTCACAGATGGGCCAAGAGCACAGAGGGGGACCACAGAAGGAAGCACACCCTGCACACTGAGAGTCTGTTGGTGGCACACGTCTGCAGTTCCCCGACACGCGCATTGCTGTTGATTCACAGTCCGATGGGGAACGGGAACTTGGCTTCCACTTGGCCTCTCCCTCCATAGACAATTATCAAGAAGCCAGCCCCGTGTTCTGCCAATGGCCAGCTGTACCTGTTCCACAGACACACTCGGGACCTGAGAGTTGCTGCAAGACTGTCCATGGTATGCTGGGTGCCCAGGGAGCGGGACTGAGGCCAAGCACCCTGGGTTGCCATAGCCTTCCACAGACTTACAAATGTGTCCTGGTACGGCAGGAACCTACTTTCCCTAGGGCGCGCATGCCCTCTTGGAAGGCTGGCAGTACTGTCCTTGGAAGGCCAAGAAGGGGTGGGTGGGATGAACTTGAGATATCAAGCAGGCCAGCTTCCCTTCCCTGCGGGACTGGTTGACTCAGTTCCTGAAGGTCATCCCATCTCTGCAGGGAGACTTAGGTGGAGCTGCTTCCAGACCTAGAGTTTACCTAAGGTCCTTTACCTGACTGGTGATGTCACCCAGATGGCAGAATAGGAGGTTCTGGTTCCCATCCTGCCACAGTTTTGGCAACACCCCCAGATAAACCTACCTTTGTGGAATCCCCAGAGTTTAGCTGAGGTTCCAGAACTCTGGTGAAGCAAGTGTCTGAGAGTGGACACACTGAAGAGGGTAAGAGAAGCTAAACCTGATCTGCATGAGCCCTCCCCCAGGTGGGCCCAGCTCTTGCTTATCCCACTTGGCCTGTGATTCCAACCGGGGGGTAAGTGGGAGGGAGGTGAGCACCCGCTTACCCAGTTGTGTATGATGCTGGCCCCTGAACCCACGTCTGTACTACTCCACGCAGGACACTGGGGGATCATGGCAGAGTCATCTGAAGACAGCTAGGGGCAGGAAGAAGGGTGGGTGTACACAGTGTCTTGACTTCATCAAGGAGAAGAAAGCATCCGTGAGCTTAAACACAGATCATTTGAAATTATCCAGTCATAACAACAAAAGAGAAGAAGAATGAAAAAAAAAAGTCCATGGGACTTATGGGGCACAATCAAAGGAACCAACACAGGCATATGGGGGTCCCAGAAGGAGAAGATACAGGATGGAAGCTTCTTGAAAGAAAGAACAGATAAAATATCTTCAAGTCTAGGAAGGAAAGCTGACATCCAGATTTACAAGATTAAAGGACCCCAAGTATATTGAAGTAAAGGGATCTACACTGATGCACACACTTAAATGCCAAGAGTCAAAGATGAAGACGTGTCTCTGAAGGCAGAGACAATTCCTAGAAGCGTATCAGTAGGAATCTCCCCTAAAACTTTGAGGGCAGGAGGCAGTTGAGTTATATATTCTAAGTACAGAAAGAAAACCAAGACCTTCCCAGCCAAGATCATTAATATGGCACAACAGCTTGACACTGATTTGGGTGATGACTTTTGGAGGAGACACAAGACCCCACATTAGGCAGATGCAGTACATCAACCTAAAAAGTTTCTACAGCAAAGAAAATGATCATCAAGTGAAAAGACAAGGTACAGTGGGAAAAGTACTTACAAATCATGTGCTGATGGAAGCACTCCGTGTTTACTTGGAATAGTTTACAGAGAAATGGGAACAAGAACATTGTTATGCTAATGTTCTGCTCTCTTCATTCTGTAAAATATCTGAGCATATCAATTATTAGAGAGTGTAATTAAGAAATGACTGAGGATAATGATAATTGCAGATAATATTAATTGTGTCTGCACTGTGACGGTCATTATTGTCATTGTCACGACTCATCCACTGTGCAGAGTGCACAGCACAGGACACAGTGCACCATCCACATGGTATCAGCACACATCACAGTGAAAAGCACAGATTTCACATACACAGTGAGAAGCACACAGTGCAGGGTGCTCAGTACACAGAGCACAGTACATGGTACTTACTGCCTGGCTCACAGTGTGTCATACAGAGTACACAATGCATGGTGCTCAGCACCCAGTACAGAGTGCACAGCATACAGTGCCCTTTTTGCAGACTTCTAATGACACAGTGTCCAGGCCACGGTGCATAGTGCAGAGTACATAGTGCCTGGGACTCAGCACCCAGCACTGTGTGCCTGGCACACAGTAGCTATTCCATGTGGAGACTGAGATGACGCTTGACCTCACTTCACACCACTCTCAAACTCAGTGCCAGGTGGCTCTTAGCTAACTGAAAACGAAACAGGAGCTCTCTTAGAAGAAGAGGAGGCACGTCCATGGACTTGTAGCAAGGGCTGCTTCTAGGAGACCCAGGTCCCCAGGGGAAAGCCAGCCGGCCGACTGACGCTCAAACCAAGAGCGTGGCTCAGCAGGGCGCGTGGTTCTCGTTTTACACAGTGTGTCCCCCCGTTTTCTCCTTGTCTTCTCTTCTCTTGGAGAGAAGGGACCATCTGTTGGTGGCCAGGGACACAGGAGAATGCACCTCTCTGCCAGCCTCGAGGAGTTCAGACCCAGCCCAGACCCGGACGGCAGGACCCGACGTGGGCTCCCCAGTGAGCTTAGCAGAGGGGACGGGTTGGAGAGGCTCTGGGAGGGGCCGCAGCCATTCTCAGTGGCCGAGCCGTCTTGGATGCTGAGGAACACATGGTAAGCCAAGCCCCGGGACGGGGAGCACCCTGAGCCCAAGGCCCACCGTGGAGGGAACAGGCTTCCTATGCAGGTAACTGCCAGGCAGCAGTGTCCCTGGGTGAGGGCGGTGTTGGGAGAAGGGGAGTCCTGGCCTCCAGGCAGGGAGGCCACCTGGGGCCAGCACACTGGTGCCGCCCCACGGAGAGCCGGATGCTGCTGGGACCCTGCAGACCTTGCTGGGAATGGAAGCAAGGACGGAAGGTTCTTCCTGTGGTGAGTGAGGAGCGTCCTGCACCCTGTGGACGGCGTCAAGATCTTCTGTCAAGATGGTGGGTGGGATTACCACCACCAGGAAGCTTCCCCCAACCTTCTCTTTCCCCAGCAGGAGCCCGTGCACCCCCGGCGGTGTCCGGCTTTCCCGGTCCTAAGGAGTCGCTGCTGTTTCTGGTTGTCCAGAATGTAATCCCTTCTCCTTCCTGCTCCTAGCGAGTTTCCAAAGGCCCTATTTCTTTTGGGGGCAGGTTTACCCCTGGCCAGGGGAGGGCTGAGGGTCCATACTTGAGGGCGGCCCTGCTGCCCGAGTCCCCCCGCGGCCTCTCACCTCCACTCTGGGTTTCCCTCCACCTTCCACAACCTCCCACTCACCTGCAGCCCTCCTCCCCACCTCTGCCTCAGCAGAGGGGACACATTTGTAAGGACAGAACTTGGGTGACCAAGTTGCTTCTTTTAATATTTTAAACAAAAAATATCTGTTATCATATATGTACACAGGAAAGTTATGTTGGACTCGCTCGTTACATCAAAATGATTCCGCTGTCATGTATAACTAAAGAGCCCATGAAAAAGGCAGAAAAATCCATTATCAGATGGAAGACATAACTAAGGCTTTTTGTTCTGGTTTTCCAGTGGAAGAAACCTAAAACATCCCTAGTGAGCTGTCCCCACGTTGTACCCCGTCTCCCAGGACTAGGTAATTACCTACAGGACTTCCCAGTCTTCCTTAGCACTTGGTAGAGCACAGTTCTCCTTTCCAACTCCTACGTGGAAACTTTGGTGGATTTGCTGCACTTAAATCTCTCAGGAGGAGATTTTTCATCGTTTAACCTTAAGGAGATGAATAAATCAGTGAAGAATTAGTTGGTGAGCTGCTTAGCAGTTATTTTAGAAACGGAATAAATTTCTACCCATAAAAGAAGGAAGAAATTCAACTCATGAATATTTTTACTGAGAACTGAAAACTCATCTACTTGCCACTGTGCCTAGATACGTCTGCCCACATCCGAGGCTGTTTCCAGTTGCTCTGGACATGAGCTCTGGGCCTTCTCAGCACTGTCCCTGCCTGCCAGGTTGGGTCTCACTTATGTGCAGCTGGTGGCCACCCTGACCTGCCTGAGCTTGATGGACCCTGCTGGCCCTGTGGTCTAGATAGCCGGAGTGTGCTCTGCAGAGCCCGAGACTGGCCTGGTCCTCTGCTAAGGTGGACGGATGACGGCATGGGCACAGGGCATGCTGTGGGGGGCCGTCTGGCTGGCTCTGGACTCCTACAGCCTAAGATAAGGCCCGGGAATCACACTCTCTGATTCTTCCCTTCCTCCTCCCTCCTCCAGGGATGACACATTTCCAGAATAATTTGGTGTGAAACATTCAGTGGAGTAAATTGTTACACTGAATGGCTTTGTAAGTCCCCACTGTCCTGTCTGTCCCTCGGGCATTTTGGGGATTGCTCCATGTAACTCACCCATCGTCAGGTGGTGGACATGGTCAGTGTTAGGCAGGCCAGCCATGTTCTCCAAGGTACGGGCATGGCATGGATCTCGTTCAGCAGGCGCAGCTGCATGGGGAATACCATGCTGTGGTTCCTAATGACTTAACGTGATCTCTACTTAGCTTGTTTTGTTGTTGTTGTTTGTTTTAAATATTTTTACTAGTTATTGATGGACCTTTATTTATTTATTTGTTTACATGTGGGGCCGAGAATTGAACCCAGTGCCTCACACATGCTGGGCAAGTGCTCCACCACTGAGCCACAGCCCAGCCCTCTACTTAGCTTCTTATTTAAACTCTTTACAAACTTTTCCCGTCTCCCATTAAAATTAGAAATGATATCATACTCTCAAAACAAATAACTCTAATATTTGGAATTTTATTAAACTGTGAGTGAGTTCTGTTTGTTTTCTCAAATCTTAGGTTTAATGTCTCAATCACCGAGGTAATTCAATTTTTTTTTTATTTAATAAAACATGAATCCTTAAAAACTATGCTCTGTCCTTACCATTGGCCTCTGTTCAATTAGTAGATGAAAGACTCCGGGGGTCCCGAGGCCCAAGTCCTGAACCTCACTGGGAACACAGTCGAGGAGTGGAGGGGCAGGCCTGCAGGGTAGCCCCGAATAAGGCTGGGAATCTGCGTTTCCCTGGACTGACTGTCGGGTCCTGGCCTGCTTCCCTCCTAGGGATGTGTCACAGTCAATCAGGGGCCCAGCCCTGACTGCGCAGAGTAAAGATGTATCACAAAAATGAAGCCGACTGACTTAATTTGGTTGAAGGTTGATCTGAATGAATTAAACATTTCTTTTTCTAAAAAGAATGTTTTATGGGATTCATTTTTAAACTAGTGTAGAGGATGAGGAGCAGTGGCTTCGTGGTCCTTCTCTATTTCTTTCTTATATTATGAAGTGGAATTTAATATTCTATGAATCCTCTACTGAAATATTCATATAAAGGAAGCAGATTTCCATGTAAAGCAGAGGAGTCCAAGCCGAGCAGTTTGGTGAAGCCTCATTTTCTAAGTCGCTGTTTGTCAAGAAGCCTATTCACTATTATTGTTTTCTGTTATGAAAACTCATTCTTTTCCAGTGCAGACGCCATTGGAACCCTCCACACTCTCGGCTGAATCTCCTTAGACGTCGGGGTGGTGACCGGTCCTCTTCACTTCTTGTCAGGGTTTCTCTGGCTCCGACACTTAAAAAGCTCAGGAATAGCCTGCATTGGAGGCGGCTGGTGGACGAGGGGTCATTGTCATTGATTTCCTGTTTTCACCTGAGCCGTCGGAACCAGAAGAGCAGCGTGGCTGGACACGCGGAGCTGGACCTGCTGTTGGACCTGCCCTGGGAGCAGGACACGTCCTGGGCCTCTGTGTGGCCTCCTGCACACCCTGAGGAGCAGCAGCCCACGCAGACCCACGCATGCCAGGTCCCCAGGCCACCCGAGGGGGCAGGAGAGTGGCTCACAAACCTGGAGGGAGGATCTCTACAATGCAGTCTTACTACGCTCACGGTCGAGTCTCTCCTTAGGAACCCACCTGCAGCGGTTTCAGAACAAGCTATAGTAGAAGGGGGTGAAGTCTTGAAGACGTGGGATTGGGTTGGGGTCTGGAGAGCACCTGGGACTCCTGGGTCCTGAGGGACTCCTGGGTCCTGGGTCCTAGGTACTGGGTCCTGGGTTCTGTGTCCTGAGGGGCTCCTGTGGGACTCCTGGCTACAGAGGCTGTGCCAGGCCCCTGGCTGTGTGGCTGAATGGCCAGTGTCCGTCCACCTTGCCTCTACCCAGCACTCAGTCTTGGAGTCCCAGGATGCACTTGTGCATGTGTCACCTCATGTCCTGGACTAACTTCAGAGCTCTTGGTCGGCTGGCAGACACTCTGCTGGCCTACACGAGCTCCTGCTGCAGAGACGACCCCAGTTATTGGTTGCCAGTTGCCACTGCCATACACTCAACTCGAGAGGCGACACATGAGGAGAGCATAGGCCTGCTTCTGTGAAACGGCGTTCTGTTGTCATACACGGAATCAGTCAGGCCGCAGAGACTCTAGTGAACACTCAACGCCACTCTGAACAGAAGAATGAGGAGGTGCCGTAGGATGACCAGCAGTCCCAAGCTCTGATGTTGGAAGTCTATGTAACCTGCCACGATCACGCTCTTCTCCCAGGAGAGAAAACACTCCCAATGGAAAGCAACTCACACTGAAAAACAAGTAGAGCAAAGCCCGAGGATTAGTCCACCAAGCCCACTGCGGAACGGGTCAGCGATGGGAAAAGACCCACATGGCCAGGCCTTGAGCACCCCACTGACACAAGGTGCTGCTTCTCTGAATCCCAGCGAGGCCTACATTTGGGAGCGAGTGCTTTCCAGCCGGGGTCCAGGCCTGCAGGCAGAGCCCTGCCCGTCTTCCCAACACAGCCAAAGATAAGTTAGGGAGCACAGCCCGAGCCCACCAGAGCCTGCCATGTCCTTCCCTGAAACACAGGGTCTTAGGCAGCTGGCGCTGCGATGCCCAAAGGCCACAGTCCGGGGACTTGAACCACAGACTTATTTCTCACAGTCCTGGAGGCTGGGTCAAGGTCGAGGCCAGCATGTCGTGTTTCTGGAGGGCCTGGGTCCTGGTTACAGGTGTCTGCTTCTTGCTGTGTCCTCAGGTGGTGGTGAGGGCTCTGGTCTCTTCCCCTTCTGGTAAGGACACTGTTCCCTCCGTGGGCTCCCCCCAACAGAGCCTCAATACCCCAAAGGCCCCACCTCCAAACAGCATCCTGGAAGCTGGGTCAAGGCTCAGCCATGCACTCTGAAGGGCCACGTGTGGCCCACGCCTGTAGTGTTGCTCTCTGTGTGTCCGGTGTCCCCGGTGTCCCCTGGAGCGCTGCAGTCCACAGCCACCCCACACTGAGCCCCTCACTGCTCCTGCCCTCTGTGTTGGCCAGCGCTTCAGGGGAAGCTCTCCTTTCTGGAGGAGTCAAGTGAGCACCATGCTGGCCGTGGACGGACTGACCTGCCCCGGTCGGAGTGCTGTGGGTAGCACCGCGAGCCCCCTGCCCAGGGTGGGCTTCTCAGCCCCGGTTTCCCTGGACACCTTGACTCTAAGGTAGCTCATGACAGCCTCTCTCGTCACCGAGTTTTCTCTCTGAATTTATAATTCTGAGGAGTGTCTGTGATGTAGGAAGCTGAGAAAAACACTCCGAGCGGTTACAGTGTGAGAACCTGGTGTGGTGTGGTGCTGCCCACCGTGGCATTGCCGTTGTCGTTGCTGGGATCCCCGAGCCCTGGCACACGCCCCCCAGACCCTGCCCGCACCCTGGAGCCAGCGCGGATCTCGGCCAGGCAGCCTGGGCTGCTGCACTCGTCACGCCCCCTGCTCCGGGTGGGCCGGCCTGTGTGCCCGCCACCAACCACGACAGCAGCAGGTCACCCTCAGGCTGAAGGGGGCAGATTTCCCATCATGGAAGAGCTAAGCGTGGGCCTAGGACAAGCTTTCCTATCAAAGACAGCACGGCCACCGAGGAGATCAAAATGAAAGTGAAAAGAATTCAGTCGCAATTTCCCATAAAATCATTTTCCATTTCATATAAAATCTAATACTTATAATTTTGCATATGACTCAGTGTGTGGAATGATGTAAGGAATCCAGCTTAATCAGTGTGTGACTCACAGGGGTTCCGCTCCCCAGTGGCCGTTTCCAAGGACCTCACCGAGATGTGTCGGTGCTCATGAGTGACGTCCCTCCGGCTGGCTTTCCACGAGTGCTGGGCATTGTCACTTTTGTATCTGGTCGTTCACATTTTCTGATCCCTTAAGGAGAACCCCGGAGGCACCCCAGCCAGTGCCCACCCTCCAGCCGAACACGACAGCACCAGGTTCAGACAGCTGAGGGATCAGAGTGGAGTGGTCCCTGCGAGGTGGTCAACAAGGGGTCACCCAGCAAGGGGCAGAAAGAGCGAGCTGGGACACACAGTGGAGATGTTCACCAGGACAGACTTAACAGGATGGACACCTTCTGGGTGCCACGTGGGGGACCACGAGGGGACAGTGGCCTGAAGAAGGAGCCTGGGAACTGCACACCTGCTCCAGTGCAGCTGGCCCAGGTGGTCCTCCTCCAGCCAGGTGGGCCTCCCTGCTGCGAGCTCACAGCCTGACCAAGGGCGGCCAATCAGCAGGAGCCGAGTCCACCCGGGGCTCGGCTGCAGGGTGGATCAGTGTTAGGTCAAGTGTTCCCGGATCAGGAACAGCACGGCTGCCCGTCGGCTCAGCCACCGCTTTTTCTTTGTTTGGTTTTACATCAGCTTGTGAGGTACACAGAAACCCTAACTGTCCAGGGCCCTCGGGAAGGGAACCCCGCGCTCTGCCAACACGACTCTGGCAGCGCTCAGCCCGGGAGGAAGGGAAGTGGCCGGGAGACAGCACCAGGAAGCAGCTTGCTCCCCTCCGTGCAGAGAAGCCTGAGAGCCCAGGGAAGGTGGCCCAGCTGAGGGCTGAGGGGGAGCTCAGAAGCCGAGCGCCAGGACAGTGACCTGACAATCCCTGTCCCATCCTGGTCCTCCCTGGCCTCGGCTGAGGTGGTGTTTGTCTCAGGGGTGCTCCTCACCCTGGAGTCTGAGTAGGCATGGCTGCAGGCTGGGGACAGGCACGGACTGCGGCTGCCAGGTGCCTGGAGCTGACCTCTGATTCCCACTGGACATCGATGCAAACTGGCAGATGTGTCTTTTCTTGTCAGTCCTCCCGGTGCTGCCGCCCACTGCCCGGTCTGCACTTGTGGCTTTGGCTGACGTCCCTGCTGGGGCGAGTGGCTCCTGTCTGGCTCACCTCCACTGTGGGAGCAGCTCGTGGTGCGAGTACAGGGAAAGAGGTTTCTATAGGACTGAGACCCACCACCACCAAACTGAGTGGTCTCCCATTGCAAACCGTGAAACCAGCACTCGAGTTCCTCCGTGGGGTGCAGGACAGCCTCCGTGGTCCCTGTGGGAGTCCCTGTGGCTCTTCCCTGACCTCAGCATTGTAAGTGAACATTCCTTACTTTCTTACCCGCTCATGCACGCATTCAGAAAGTGCTCATCGGATTTCATCTACAGTTTGTAGTTAATCCATGGGGAAGGGTGCTCCAGGGATCAGGGCGCATGTGACCAGGTCATCTCCAGGGACTTTAGCCCAGTGCACGCCGGACACACATCTCAGGGGCCAGTGAGCAAGGGCAAAGTCAGATCCCAGCCAAGGCTCCTCCAGAAGCAGCACTTAAATCTGCCTTCACCCCAGAAGCACCTCTTCCGAGTCCTGGAAACTGGAACTGAACAGAAAGACACAGTCACACAGGTGCTGAGGCACATGGGCACCCACGTGTGCACACACACACTTGCACACATACACAGAAACTTCAACAGCCTCCAAGCTTCCCTGCTGCTCTCCCGCCCGCCGCCCACCGCCTGGCACACTCGCGGAGCCTGGCTGAGGCAGTGGGGTAAAGGCGCATTTCACTGAGATGGCCTTCTCTCTGCATTAGGGACCAGCAGACTCTCAGTCGCTCAGGTGCTAAACAGCTGGTGAGTGGGGGGACAAGGCCACGCGTGGGATCCCCACCACAATCCAGTCTTCTGCAGCACATTTGCGTCTCAGGGATGCTGGTCAGGGGCGGGCTGTGCTGTGCGTTTGCCACAGCACCCGTCTGGCCCAGGAGTGCCGGTTCTGACCCTCGCAGCAGCCCAGCCTCCGTGGTTTCTGAGGGCCAGTCCTGCCCAGCGGGGTAAACCCAGACTTCCAGAGAACTGAACTTCCTCTGTTTAACGTAAGAACTTCTGAACTCTATAACTGGTTTCAGAAAGAAAAAAGACATACCTTAGAAAATAGATCTTTATTTCTACTAAAAACGAGATTCAGTCACAGAAGTTTTAGATATTTATGGGAAGATATACCAAGAATATCTCATTTGAGGAAAAGTCTTTTGAAGAGATAAAAGGGAGTTGCACAGCTTTTTAAAAATGAAGAGGCTTCTTTTTGGAGCAGTTTGAGGTTTACAGAAAAGTTGATCAGAAAGTGCAGAGGGTCCTCCCGGCTGGGCTCCCCAGCCTTCCCGATGGCAAGATCCTGGCGTGGGCACTACTTACCCGGGTGGACCCACAGCTTGTGTGGCTCACAGGAGTTCCCAGCTCACGCCGGGCTGTCACTTGGTGCAGTGTGTTCCTCGGGTGTGGACTAATGCACACTGACACGTGTGGCGCTACCGTATCACACAGAAGATGATTTCACGGCCCTAAAACCCTACGGGCTCCTGTCGTCCCTGCCCCGTCCTGGCGTCTCTGGTCTTCCCACGGTCTCCAGAGCTGTCTTTGCTCCAGCACGCACGTGGCGGGATCCTAGTGGCGAGTCAGCTTCGCATGGCTGTGACCAGAAGACTGCAGCACCACGTGGAGGAGGAAGGGTGTGTTAAAGGGCTCAGTCCACAGATGGCTACTGCTGGCCCTGGGCCCAGGTGAGGCAAAGCCTCCTGGCGGAAGGACCCGGTGGAGGGAAGCCGCTCAGCTCTTGGTGGGTGGCCAGGAAGCCGAGGGAGAGGGGAAGGGGCTGCAGGGAGACGCACTCTTCCAGGACCCCTCCTCCAGCCACGCCCTACCCACCTACAGTCACCACCCAGTGGGTCCATTCAGGGTAGGATCAGGCCACAGCTCTCACCGTCCAGCTGTGTCACCTCCGAATGCTCTGCATTGGCAGGAGCTTTGGGGACACCTCACAGCCTCCACCACACATGGCATGACACACGCGTGCTTCCCTTCCAGATTGGTTTCTCTCCCCTAGTAACAAGTTTGAGTCTGACCATCTCTTTGTGGATTAACAGCTCATTTCTTTCATCACCAGGTAATTTCATTGTATGGATGAGCCACAGTGGTTTGTCCATTCACCTCTCGAAGATATCTTTGTTGACCCCGTCTCTTGCCAATCCTGAGTCAAGCTGCTGTCAATGTCCACGTGTGGGTTTTGTGTGGATGTATGTAGGTTTTCAGCTTCTTTGCTAAACACAAAGAGGGCAAATGCCAGATCTGGTGATCAGAGGGTGTTTGTTTGGTAAGAAACCACGTAACTGCGGCCAAGGCGGCTGGGCCAGGTTTCAGCGCCACCAGCCTAGAGTGAGGGCTCCTGCTGCCCGGTCCTGGCCAGCGTCTGCTGCGTTGGTGCTCTGGACATTGTGGGTTCCAGGAGTGGTGCTTCTTAGCCTGGAGCTACCTGGACGTGGCTGACCACGTTCTCCCTGCCACCTTCTTGGTGTCCAGATGGTCTGTTCCCTTTTCAGTGGGTTGTGAGCATCAAGAGTCCTTTTACAGTTTGGATACAGTCCTTGCCCGTCTTCTCTTTGTGAACAGTGTCCTTTGCTGACATTTTCTCTTCCCGGATCTTGCGTTTGTTGGTTTTGGAAGTCTTCTCCAAGCTGCAGGCTGCACAGGTCTTGTCCTGGGCTCTTGGGCAGTGCTTCATGATTATGCATCTTATGGGCAGTTCTGATGATTTTAACTTAGTTTTTCTAAGGTCTGCATCTGCATTAATAACGTTCCTGGTATGTGGGCAGCTGTCCATCCAGCGCCATCTGTGGAAAAGCCCCCTTTCTCCACTTCGCTCCTTGGCTTGGAGATGTCAACGGCACTCATGTGCCTGCTGCTCAGTGCCCTTCTGCCGCGTGACGACTGTCCCTTGCTTCATGGACACCATGCTGTCTGCACAGCCGCTAAGAGTCATCTCCATGTCGGGTGGTGTCTGTCCCCGACTGCCTGTCAACCCTGGGCAGTGGCTGTGGGTCTTTTGTGTCTGTTTTGTATGAACTTTAGAGCCAGCTGGGCATATCCACAAGAAGGCACGCGGAGACTCGGATTGGGGTTGCTTAACTACAGATCAAGTTGGGAAGGACTGGACATTTGAGGACGTCCTCAGTCCAGCTCCATTTATTCAGATCTCCTTAGGCTTTTTCCACCAGAGATCTGTGGCTTCCCTACTACGGATCTTTTTGTTTTGACAGATTCATGCCTAACTCTTAGGTGGTGCCATGTAAATACTGTGGTGCTTTTATGTCACATTCCAGTGGTCCATTGGGATGTATAAGAAACCACTGGGGGCCGGGTCGTGGCTCAGTGGCCAGAGCTTGGCCAGCGTGTGCAAGGCACTGGATTTCATCTTGAGCAGGGCAAAAGAAGAAGGAAAAAGAGAGAGAGAGGAAAAGCACTTGGCTTTTGTATGGTAACTTGCCTCCTGCATCTTCCTTGCTTATTCATTGGTTCTAGGAAGTGTTTCTTCTTTCTTCCTTTTTTGTTTGTTTGTTTTGCACATTTTTAAGATTTTCTACAGCAACATGCCTGTCATCTATAAACAAACATGGCTGTATCTATTTCATCCCAGTTTGTAACCTCTTCCCACTTTTCTTGTGTTATTGCATTAGCGAGGATTCCAAGGTGAGGAGAGAGGAGAGCTGGGCCCCTGTCCTGACCTCGGGAAGCTTACCGCAGCTCACTGTCAGCTCTGATGTGACTTCAGGGTGACTTGAGATGCTCTTTAACATGTACAGGAAGTTCTGTTCCAGCTTTAATTGGCTGAGGGCCTGTGCCACGAATGGACATTGAACTTTTTAAACACACATATTCATGTTACTGATAGGAAAACACAAACACTGCTCTGTGGTCTGTAACACACAGGCCCGCACCTTTTCTTTTTTGAATTCCCCATTTATCCATTGCTTCCATTCCTCTGCATTTCTCAAAACCTGTTCCTCTGTTCTCTGTGCTTCCAGCCAACTTTAGATTTCCTCAGCCACCAGGTCCTCGCAGGGACGCAGGTCCATGTGGCTATGTGAAATAAAACATGCATAGGACCCGAAGCTTGCAGTGACACAGCACCTCTGTGGTTTGGAACTTCAAAGTCCGCCTTGCGAAGCCCCAAGTGCAGGTGGTCCTGACCACGCTGCTTTGGCCAGGCCTGCAGGTCATGTGGTGGGACCCCCAGGGCTGTTAGCATGCAGGGAGACCAATCCTGTGCTCAGGGCAGAAGACCTCGGCTGGTTCCTGGAGGAAACCAATGCACGACTCTGGTAAACAGGAGGTTTTGCAGGTGAGTGTTCTGGACACAACCAGGAGGGCTCTGTG
Organism: Marmota marmota marmota; assembly: GCF_001458135.2. NCBI lineage: Eukaryota > Metazoa > Chordata > Mammalia > Rodentia > Sciuridae > Marmota > Marmota marmota. The sequence continues at coordinate 3,865,253 of NW_026000224.1, read as the reverse complement.
CGTGTAAGTGTGCGACACTCCTGACAACCAGCAGACGGCATGGGGTAGAGGGGAATATGCGTGTCAGGGAACTGTGCTTCTCTGTGGTCACTTCAGACTGAAGAAGAGATCCCATGTGGGTCTTGTTGATTGGGGGAGAAAGGGGTGAGTTGAGGCAGCTAAGGCTTTTGGGTCAGTGTGTGCCTCTCACCACTGACCTGCCATCAAACGCCAAGGGCATCATCTCACTGAGGGAGCTGAGTGCCAGTGGCCACTGTGGAGCGGCCAGGGTTCCCTTCGTTGGGAACCAAACTCTGGGATCTCAACCAACCGGCCACCCAGATGCCCTGTGTGAGTCACATGACGGGCTCCTGGGCTCACTGAGCAGCAGGCACTGCCCTCCATCAGCCGGCTGCTGAGCGCTGCGTGCCTCGGCCTGCAGGTGTGCCCAGCGCCTGCGTCTCCCTCCACAGGCACCAGGTCTGAGTGTGAGTAACTAGACGCAGGGTGAGGACAGTCGCGCAGCTCCTGATGAGCTGCGTCAGCCTTAATCCAGCGCGTCCATCTCAGGGAGCCCGACTCCCACCGCTCCTGGCGCATGTTGCTGCACAGGGTCACTGTGCCTCCGAGAGGGGAGTCATGCTCTCCCACTGCCTTACTGAAACCCTCACATCTCCTGGGCACCGAGGCCATGGTGCCCATGTCCTGGGGGACGATGGCCAGTGTCAAGCCAGGTCTGAGATGAGCCACCCAGGCCAGCCAAGCACTCGCCTGTGATCCGTGGTGCTGTAATCAAGGGGCCTGTGGACCCCAGGGGAAGGCTGTCCTTGGAGTCGAGGGAAGGGCAGCTGCCTGAAGACCTGGGGAAAGAAGAGAGCCCTCGGGTCAGAGTCCACGTGAGGGTCTGCAGTCTCTGCTCTCGGCACAAAGAAGGAAGCTCGGACCAAGAGGGCCAGGACCGACTAGGAACTGCCTGGCCTCGGGGGCTGGCCCTCAGTGGGAAGGAGGAAGGGGCCGGACTCCCGCTGACTTTCCAGGTTGAGCAAAGTCCTGAGCAGAGAAAGCTGGTCTCTCAACACTGATGAGCCCGATGAGGTGCACACCCCCACCTCACCCAGGCCACAGGTACACGCAGCAGTGTGCACACACACCCCTGGACCACAGGTACACACCGCATGTGCACACACACTCACATGCACACCTGGACCACAGGTACACACCGCATGTGTGCATACACACACACACACACACACATACCCCTGGACCACAGGTACACACCGCATGTGTGCATATACACACACACACACACACCTGGACCACAGGTACATACCTCATGTGCGCACACACACACATCCCTGGACCAGGTACACACCGCATGTGCGCGTGCACACACACACACACACACATACACACACCTCTAGACCACAGGTACACACTGCATGTGCACACACATACACACACACACCCCTGACCACAGATACACACAGCGCACACACACACACACACACACACACCCCTGGACCACGGGTACATGCAGCACACACACATGCACACACACCTGGACCATGGATACACACTGCACACACACACAGATGGGCCACAGGGACAGCATGTACCAGAGACCACACATACACACGGTACAGACACAGACAGAGACACGAGACACGGGTGCACACGGCACATACCCACGGTCCAGCAAACAGGCATGTCTGTTTAAAGGAACAAGTGACCTGGACGGGGTTCTGTGGAGACTCCTCTCCCTGCGGGGCTTGGGGGCTCCCTGGGCGGCACTCTCCCGTGCCCTGGTGGAAGGAGGAGCATCGTGGGAACTGCGGCACTGCATGAGCAGGGGTGAGGCACAGGAGGGCACCGTCCCGTCCACCAAGCTCGCAGATCCCTCTCGGGAGGGAGGACTTGCTGTGACTCCTGGGCCCTGCACTGGGCTCCGCTCCTTCCCACGGAGGTGGTTTTGGCGTGGTCCCAGAGTGCGGCGTGGCTCCCGCGGGCTCTGGGGGGCAGCACAGCGGCACCTCGCTGGCCAGCGGACCTCAGTGCGCCTGGCCGTTCCTCCCCACGTCCCTGACGAGCAGGGGCGCCTGCCTTTCCTGCATGTTGCTCTGGGGAGTTCGGTGATCTGACGTGTGCAGTCAGTTGTACTCTGAGTGGACTTAAGTGGGGTGAAGAGGAGAACTGGTAAAACGTCCACGTTTCTGGTACGGAACGTATAGCATATACTAAGTTCCATACATAACGCACACACATGCACCTGGATTTAGAAACAGCAGCTGGGATCTGTCACAGAAAGCCGCTGATGGGTGGCGTGGACACCGCAGGGCCCGTTTCCAGGTTCCCTCGGGGCCCAGCAGGTCCCCTGGTCCTCCCACGGTGCCTTCTGGGCCTGCCTCTCCCCGTGGAAGGAAGGCGGCACCCGAGGACCACACAGGCACCTGGACCCACGCCGCATTCCTACGGGGTTGTGGCTTAGTGTCAGCAGAATTTCACTCTGCCCACGTGCCAGGCCAGGCTGAGGGCGGTGGCATTGCAGTGACCTCATGGCGTTTTCCCTAAGGCTCAGCCCAGCTTTCCTGAAGCTCAACTTCAACACACAGCACACACACACACACACACACACACACCCCTGGACCATGGGTACACACAGCCACATGCTCACAAAAACAATGCCATCACCCACACGCGTTTCTGTGAAGCGTCACAACACAGAACGTCATTTGTGGGAAGCACTTTTTAAAATTCCGAAGGTGCCTTTCGTGATGTGCACTTTGCATTTGACCTTGGGGAGACCAGCTGGGGGCCGCTGAGGCCACTCACCCTTCAGATTAGCATTTTGACCGCTCAGTTCTTCGCACCTTTCTCTGAGCCGCTCTGTTTACAGCACAAGGATTTTTCTTCTATTTTGGTTAGTGAATTTTGCCCATAAACATCAGCAAATCGAGCAATACTTATGCTTCATATTTTATTAATAAATGCGACTTTTCTTTGGTTTTTCCTCCTTTTGGGTTTTCTCCGGCCTCTGTGTGACAGTTCTGCCCTGCCTGTGAGACAGTGTGTTGGGTTGCTTCAATGTCACTCTTCCTGTCAGTGCCAAGGAGCCCATGGGTTATTTGTGTGTGTGTGTGTGTTTTTTAAAAAACAACATAATGGATTGATGTATTCAAAAGAGTCTAAATTCTGACGTGAATCAGAGATTTGGTTCTCCTTCACAGATCTTCATGCTCTCCGGGCAGAGCGGGTCCGCAGCGTTGTGCCAGCCCCGTGGAGTCAGGATCGGCACAACCACCTCTGAAATCCACCACAACCCATAAGCAGTGTGCGCTGGTGCGTAGCATTTTGTCAATGAGGAGACATCAGGAAAGCTAATATCCATCCTATGTTCTGCAGGGCGGTTTCCAGGATGAAACAAGAACATACACGTGTATTTTTAAATTCCCAAAACTACACAAGACAAATCCTATCTTTATATGTGGCGTGGTCATGACCACCACCAAGGTGCCTTGTGGCTGAGGTCACTTCGCCCACGTCCCTGTTCCCATCTTCTCCATTTCCCTGGCTACCTGCAGGCACATGTGTGTGTCATCGTCACGTCACCACCTTTCCTGAAGTTCCTGGCTTTCCCAGGGATGGAGCAACTGCAGCCCAGCTCCCGGCTCCCCTCCCTGGCCCACCTGCCTCTCCACTGGGATCTCCGGCTTCCCGGCAAACGTCCTAACGTGGTGGCCAACGAGGAAGGCCCCACAGCCCATTGCTGTTGATTTCTTCAGAGGACGGGAGGTTCTGGTGGCATCCAGGGCCACCTCACGTTTCCAAGCTCCCCTTTCCCTCTGCGCAAGTTGGCCAAGACCAGGACGAGCAGTCGTAGGCCACAGGCGCTGGGCACAGGTGGGCGAGAGCCTGGACGGGCAGAGGGAAGGGCTCTGAACACACGCTGCGCAAGGACAGACGGGGACGTGACGTGGGTGCTCGCCGTGGAAAGACGGAGGCCTCGTCAATCTGGATTCTGGAGGGGGACGTGGTATGTGGAGGAGCCCTGCCTGGGCAGCGGCCAGCCTGCTGGGGCTGCAGCAGTACCCACCCCTCACGTGATGTCACTCCTCGTCCTGTGCCTCACAGTTCACCAGGTGCCCTGCTTCCCAGGGCTGGATGTGAGACTCGGCTCAGGCTTTGCCGTGACCATCTGCCCTGAACCCAGCCCAGATGGTCAGCTGCTCCCTGTGGCCGGTCAGCAGCACTGCGCCAAGACACAGGACCACAGCAAGGCTGAGGGAGCCAGTCCCCGGGAGCCGGGTCAGAATCCTGCACACACAGTGTGGGGCTGCGCCCAGGCCCACCGCAGCCAGGCAAGGCTCCTCCCACCACCTTCCAACGCTGGGCCCCTCTATGGACTGGCCAAAGCCCGAAGGGACACAGACACCACTGAGCTGTGCACAGTGCAGCCCACGCCCTCCTTCTGCAGGAGCCCTAGGCCACAGCAACCACCAGAGGATGAGGAGGCTGAGGAGGGTGAGGAGGGAGGGAGGGAGAAAGGGAAGGGGGAAGAAGGGAGGGAGGGAAGGAGGAAGGAGAGAAAGAAGGAGGGAGGAAGGGAAGGAGGAGGGAGGGAGGAGGGGGAGGGAAGAAGAAGGGAGGGAGGGATTGAAAAGGGAAGGAGGGAGGGAGGAGGGAGGGAGGAAGGCAAGGAGGAGGGAGGGAGAGAGGAGGAAGGAGGGAGGGAAGGAGGAGGGGTGGAGGAAAAGGGTTAGGGAGGAAGGAAAGATGAGGGGCTCACAGCTCCTGGAACACCCAGAGAGACCCTCGAGGCCTGGGTGACCCTGTCTGGTGCCCCATGTTCTCCCCATGCCTCCCACACCCCTCCCCGAGAACCTCTTGTGTGGGTGCCAAGTCTATTTGTGTTTGACATTCTGCTAACACAGAGGCTCATCTGGGGCCACTCTGGATCCTTCTGTCCCGTGGCTGTCTCCCTTCAGTGCTGGCTCCATCTGAGTGTCCTGGTCAGTGCCTGGAGTTCATGTGAGGAACCGCCCATGAATTTTGAACTCTTTACATTTGAATTAGGTAAACAGAGCAGTCGGCTGTGAATCCTCTTGGTTATCCCAATCTGGAAAGAAAAGGGCTGCGTTACTGGAAACACGCAGGGAGACGGCGATTCCTTTCCACCTCCAGGGGTCGTCACGCTGTCCTCCTAGGTCCAGTGCCTGGCCTCCCTGGCCTCCTGCTCTGCCTGCGGCTCTGCGGCTGCTTGTCCTTCCTGCCCCACAGGGTGTTTCTCTGGGGGCCGAGGCTGGGGTCCTGCGCAGCAGCACTGGCCCTGCCTGGGAGCAGCGATGGCCCAGCTGCAGGGCTCGAGGCACTGAGACCCCCGGGGGGTGGGGCGACCTCCCTCTTGCTGCTTCTCAGGCTCTGGCCTAACACCTAAAGGAAACAGAGAGACTGGGTTAGCGTTGACAGGGGACAGGGAGAAGCTCCGAGGACCAGAAACTCCACCTGGTGACTGTAGACCCAGAGGCGAGGAAGGACGATGCCCAGCACTCAGGGAGCAGAGATGGCGCACAGTGAGTCTCCTCCCAGTTCATCCAGAGACGGAAAAGCCCCGCGCAGCTCCCTGCTGCTTGGCACCCGTCAGTCCCCCTGTCGTCTTCAGACCCTGTTGGTCAGCAGGGGCCAGTAGTAATGGGCCTTTCCAAGTTCCCCTTAGATGGACATTAACAGGTCCTTACCTGCCATTCCTCCTTCCTGCCGTCTCTCTCGGTCCCTCAGCTGGGCAAGGCTCTCAGCTCACCTAGAGTGTGAGGACCTCAGGGAGAACCACGGCGGCAGAGCGCAGGGCTCCTGTCCTGAGCTCCCTCCAAGGCGTCTCTGTCTTCAAGTTTCTCCTCCTGGGCCCTGGCCCCTGGGGGTGGGCCGTGCCCACTTCTGGCTGTGTGGGGCAGCACCTGGGCCTGGCGGCCTGGCTCCAGCCCAGTCCCTGTGGGGGAGTGGAGAGGAAGAGGCTGCATGGATGAGGGAGGGAGGGAGCAGGCAGTCAAGGGTAGCGGGCACTGGAGTGCAGGCAGCCTGGGGGCAGCTTTCCTGCCTTTATCAGCCCCAGGAACAACCCAGTGCACCCCCAGGGGCTCAGAGACGCTGTGGCTGAAGGTGTTTGTACTCCTTGGACAACGCGTCTGACAGCATGAGCTTTGATTCCATTCTTTGGTTCCCACACAGTGACTGTCCTAGACTATCTGACAGTTATTACATATCACTAGGGTGATTGACAGCTAGGCAAGTGATGGAGAGAGACGCTTTGCATTCCGGCTCAGGGCAACACCAACTGAAATCAGCTCAACGCTCAAGAATGCAAATCAAGGTGTGGGGGTGCAGGTTTCCGGGTCGTCTAAGGTGTATTAAGATGACGATGACAACCTCTGCTGGTGTGGCTCTCTAGTTCACATCTTGAATGTATGAAATGTGTTTTCCCTGAACATTTCGTCTGTACAAGGACAATCCTAAGTCTTCATAAGTACAGAAGAGAATTCTAGTTCTCCTTGCTGCTGTTCCAGTTATTGACTTAGGAGCTGGCCCCAGCCCCAGGGTTCCACCCCTGTGGGGCTCCCCGCTAACTCCGGATCCCAGAGGTGCGGGAGGAAAACTTTTCTCCTCCTCCCTCCTAGATTCAGTGTTCAGGGCCCTGCGAATCAACTTGGCAGATTAACAAGAGAAATATTAAGATTTAATCACATACGTGCACAAGGGAGTTGGCCAGGAGACACGGGCGGGGCCTGCTCAGTCCCTGGGGTGGTGGGAGGAGGAGTTGGAGTAGTGAAGGGGCTTGGGCTCCTGGCTCCCAGGAAGGTCTGCAAACTTGAAGTTTGGTGGGCTGGAGCAGAGTGAAATTTAAAATTAATTTGCTTATTAAAATGCATCTTGTTTGCAAACTGGTATTATCGCCTTAATTAGAAAGAACCTGACTTTCTAGAGCACGTAAGCCAGAGCAGGGTGAAGGGTAGGAGGACACGGTTGCACTCCACAAAAAGTGGACTTGGGTAACGACGCCATCTTGGCTTGGGGTCTCTCTATGGGCATTTTTCTTAGTGCATCTGAATATGTTTGGTGGACACCGGGGCAGAGTTCCAGAGTGGCTCCTGGCACGAGGGCATGCCGAGAAGAAGGCATGAGGGGCCACCTAGGAATGCAGGGCAGAGCCTGCAGAGTCAGCCTCGTGACAATGAGTGTGCAAAAGGGAGAAATGGGGGTGTGGGAAGGTGGCTGGATTTTCCAGTGTCCAGCTGGGTCATGGGAGCCCAGAACAGCGTTCCCAGGCGGGGGAGCCTTGTCTTCCCTGATCTGGCCCAGGGCAGGGCTGCAGGCCCTCCACTCCCCAACACAACAGAGACGGCAGACCCATGGCCACCCTCGAGTTGGTTTCTACTGCCACCTTGTAATCATCACTTGGATTCTAGGAGATGCTCGTGGGGGACAGAATCCACTCACTCCTGTCATTTTGAGGAGATCCTACAAACCCATCTTTGCAGAGGGACCTTATCCATAGCACCGCATCTTGTCCCCTTTGCCATCGACACATACAAAAGTGTTTTGAAATGTGACATTAATGAGAAAGAAATGCGCTTCTCTCTACCCATAGTGCTGGTGTGAAGGGGCCTGAAGGAAAACTTGAATTTATCATACTTACACCTTCATGTTCAGAAAGACTGGAGCCTCCTTGTGATTCCTATGGTGGACTACTCTAGCTGTGGAGCTGCCACGTCCCCAGCTTGGGATCTGGGACAGACACAGCGGCTCTGGGTCTGGTGCCGTGGAACCCGTGCCCTCTGGCAGATGAAGTGGAGGCTCCGCAGGGGAATGGGTGAGTTTCCACCAAGAGTGTTGTCCATGGTCCATAATGACCCTGGAAACAGACAGTTCCAGCCTTCTGCTGGCCCCGCCTGAGCAGGGCAAAGGAGGGAAATCTCCTGCTCCCCTGAGGTTTCCCAAATGGACAGAAAAGGACAGGAGAAATGACACACAGGTGAGTCACGGCGGAGGGCGGACGGCAGCAGGTCGGAGACTGAAGGAGCCGGCGGCTGAGGCTGTGGTGAGCTCCTGAGCCACAGGCAGAGGGAGACTGTGCTGGGCGGGCTCTGGTGTCGGGCGGTGGCCAGAGCAGCCATGGGAGGATGCGTCTTGCGATGCAGGAGAGGTCCCTCAGGTCCACTCTGGGAGCTGCCCTCGGATGATGGCTGAGACTCTCTGGTGGGCGTTGGGCTAGGGTGGGGACGTGTAGGCTCTGTGCCCTTGCCTTCTGACGGGACTCCCAGGTGGCCCTAACAACGTGCAAGCCTCCCCTCTCCTCATCAAAGGGGGTGAGACTCGTCCCGAGCAGCTCTGGGCCTGGGTGTCCTGCACCAGCCTGGGGTGTCACCATCTGAGGCCCTGCCCTGTGAAGGGTGGAGGCTGGTCCTCTCCTCCCGGGGCCACAGTTCAGGACAAGGGCATCAGTGCAGCTGGATCCCCAGGAAGCACAGATGGCCTGAGGTAGGTCACCCCCGAGGAAGTTGGGACTTAGAGTAGACGAGAAGGGCGGCCGAGGCTGCCAGGAAGTTAGTGACTGAACCCGAATGGAGGAAGCTCTGGTCACGTTGGCGTCTGCTCTAATTGAAGCCAGAGGTTGGAGGAAGGTCACCCACATCCAGCTCTGCTGACTCCTGGTGGCCTGAGGAAAGCCTGCCTGGCCCCTCACAGGGAGGGAAGGGGACACCACACCTGGGCACCCTGTGGGCACCCCCACGGATGGGGCAGCAGGAGGGCTCTGGGAGGAGGCATCAGGAAAGCAGGAGTGGATACTTGAAGGCAAGAAGTGTCACCAACAGCTCTTGACAGCAGCAGGGGGAGGGGGAGGACATCAGAGAATATTTCTAAGGATTAAAAGAAGCAGCTGGAATTTCAAACCTCGGCCAACAAGGGTCATTCCAGTGTGAGCACAAGGACTATCTGTGGACGCACAGGTCCTAGGACATTCTGCCCACTGCAGACGCCTGTTGAAGCATTGGTAAGAAGTACACTGAGAAGGCATGCAGCCCGAGGAGAGGTCAGCAAGCGGGCGTGGGCTGCAGGCCCGAGGCAGCGTCTCTAGTGCTGAATGCGTCCACCCTTGGGTCTCAGGGCTGTTCCTTAGGGACCGTGTAAATCATCAAGGCTCACACTCACGGTGCCAGTCAGACTACACTAAGAGTCCGAGGGAAATATTTCCAAATGCATTCTACTGTCATGTGTAGCTAAAAAGGACAAATGAAATAATTTTAAAAAGAATCCAAGGGAAAGGCGACCCTTTGCTGAGGCAGAGGCACCATCTTAGCCTCACAGCTGTGCAGCTGGGGTGAGGGGCCTGTGCTGAGAGGCTCCGCTTGAAGGAGCACGTGAGGTCACCCTGATGCGCCTGGATGGATTCGAGTTGGTGCCTTGCTGCCAGAGGCCCTGTGGAGGGCGAGGCCAGGCCCCATGATGATGCCCTCTCTAAGGAAAGAGGCGCTCTCACACGGATCAGTTCTTTCTCTGAGCTGGCTTCGCCTGCAGCTGGAACAAGCACTTAGACCCAACATCTTTTCATGCAAAGGTCCGACGGATGGCGAAAGGCAGGGCTGAACACCGGGGCTCTCTGCCTCTGTTTGCCGCCATCTCCCTGCCCTTTATGGCCTTGGAGTCCCGGAGCCCCAGGTCTGGGTGAGCATCTTGGGAGGAGGGGAAGCTACCTCTACCCAAGCATCAACCTGCGGTCTGTGCAAGGCTCTGTCTAACCAGTGCCAAGAGATGCCCAGGCCTCCTGCTCAAGGTCACCTGCTCTGGCTGGGAAGGCCCCCTGTGCAAACCCCAGGCCTTCCCTCACTCTGCCGTTGACCTCTGCCACAGGCCAAGGACGTGGGACCTTCCTTCCTGGTGCAGCTATGTGGATTCAAGCTCTGCTCTGTTCCCACCACCACCCTTGCTGTGTGTGTTTTGGGTCAGCGCTGGACCTGATTTGTTAGATCCCCTGCATCAGGCTCTGCTCAGGACAAGCTGATATGATGCAGCTTGAAGGGCAGCCCGTGAGGAACTGGAGGAGTGCATACAGTTGGCTCCAAGGAGCAGGCTCTCATCACGGTTGGGCAGGGAAGAGCCCTCGGGAGGGCAGAACCTGGCCACAGGCTCCTGCCTTGACCTCTCCAGGCGGACAGGAGCCCGGCTTCCTCGCACCATCATGCCCAGGCCTCTGATGCAATGTGGAAACGCGTCTTTCCCCGTGAAGTTTTCTCAGGCGTTGTGTAACAGAGAACTCGGGCGGTCCTTGCATCTCAGGACTGTTTCTGAAGCTTGCACTTGGGACCAAACAAAGGAAGATCTTTCTAACGAAACCTAAATACTAAGTCTGTGGTGTATTTTCCGAGTTCCAAGCAGAAGAAATCTGGGAATTAGAACAAAGCTTTGCTGGTTCCTCTTTTCATTTTTAAGAAGAATAAGACAGGGAATTGCTAGTGCTCTTACTAGGAAAGTTTGGAAACTTACCCAGGTGGTTAACTCCCTGTCTTCAGAAAGCAACTGTCTTATTTCTGCTTCGTGTATCATTTTCTGTGAAGTGCCAAAAGTTCTTGTTGTTTAATCTGCTGCTGAGTTTCAAATGTCCTCTGAGGCTCGGGGAAAAACTGAGCATTTGCCAGGGCAAATATAAACCCAACGAAAACCATAGTGTTTGGATTTTAAAAAGGCACAACCCTCCCCTCACCCCCCCAAAAATAAAAAAACAAATAGAACAACAACAGTGAGGTTCTAATATTCTTTAATCTTAAGTGAGATTTCTGACTTTTCAGTTTTGTTGTGGACAGCTGTAGCTTTTTTTTAAATTTAAAAATGTCAGCATTCTATTATATAAGAATATTATATAGAATGATGACTTTTTAAAATGCTGCACATCGCTATAGGAGAACAAGTGTTGGGGGCGGCAAGTGGCGAGTGGGATCTTAAGCACCTAGAATTTTGGATATTTATCCACAAACACGTCAGGTGGACGGGTGGTCATTGGCCTTGGAGTCAAAGTGTGGGGGAGGATGGGGCGTGTGAGAAGCAGGTTGAAGTCTGGGCAGTTAAGGGAAGTCCTGTGAACGACGGGTCTCCCCGGAGCTGAGCCCTGAATCCACAGGAGCCACCTCCTGGACGAGATTCCCGGGGACGGGACCAGAGGGATGACACACAAGCGACACACCAACGTGTTTTCTATATGCAAAGGGACAGTTGTTGAGGCAAAAGGAAGTCAGAATGAGGAGGCCCAGGCTGGACAGAGCATTCAGTTTGTGAACTCTAACGCTCAGATTCACAAGGACAACAAGGAGTCAGCTGTCCTTGCTTCTGGCCTCTCTGTGAGAGCCACTGCTCTCTGAGTGACCCCAGGGATTCAGACCCAGCTTCAGTCGTCCCAGGGGCTGCGTCCCCCGGGGCATTGGGCGAGTTCGGGCTGCATCTGAGGCAGGAATCCGTGAGGTTCGGCCGTCTCAGGACCATCACAGCAAAACGGCCAGCTAGGGAGGCCCTGGACACGGCTCTGGACGGCACTGGAGACTGCAGTCTGCTGTTTCCATGGGTCCTCGGGCAGCTTCCATCCCTCCTGGACCTCCTGGACTGCAGGAGCCCTGCTCCTCAGGCTGCTGGGAGACTATCCTGCGGAGGCCAAGCCGGCAGAGCAGGGCGAGCACGTGATCTGCTGCTGCTTAGGAAAGGCACCTGGCCGTCCAGGGTTGTGGGGACTTCCCTGGGTGGACTTGCTCTTGAAGGGGTGGACTTGCTGTGCTCCTGGCTGTCCTCACAGCTGCCGTCGGCACACGCTCTGCTTCTGAGGAGTGGCACTGCCTCCAGAGCTCTGGGTGCAGCGTCTTGTCCCTTCACGTGACTTCTTTTCCCAGCAAGGACAGGCTTTGAGACCACGCCAAGCCTCTCGCCCTCCGCGTCTCAGAGAATTGCCTGATGTGGTCAGGGGAGGGAAGAGCTCATGGAAGACACAGCCCTGTGGGCACGAGTGACCCTGCCCAAGTCCAGCACCACAACTGGAAGGTCACGGAGCCGGTGAGGTTCTGTGGGGTGGCCGCTGTGACCTGCCTACTGAAGGGAACAGCCCTGGTCAGCTGGGCAGGTGCGGCTCCAGCTCCCCACGGCCGACTCCCTATTGCCCCAATGTGAGTTGAGTCGGGTCACTGTGGCTGAGGTGTGGTCACACCCCTTACCTGCCTGCCCGTGGGGTTCCCATGGCTCTCCCTGGTCTTCCCTTGTTTTCCCAACTCCTGGGGGAACCAGGCTGAGACTGGACACACCGGACCCAGGCTCCTTAAGTGACAGAGCCCCTCAGCTGTCTTTCAGGAAGAGCCCAGAATCCACTCCAGGGTGGCCTTGAACCAGCTTTTGAAGAATGGACACACAGAAAGAAGCCAGTTGGCCCAGCCAGTGACCTGCTGAGGTCACAGGCTCAGTATCCCCTGAGCAGACCACAGGAACTGTCCCAAAAGAAACACGGGGACTTTGAAGAGGTGGAATGGGTCTGCACCTGCCCCAGACTCCCTAAAACACGCCCTTCTTGCCTGCAGTCAGGGGGCAGCGCGGCCCTCTCCCTCCTCACACCCCCCCCCCCCCTCGGGGAGGCAGACCTGAGCCTTCACTCCTGACCTCACAGAGAAGCTCTTTCAGAACCCCAGGCGGGTGTTGGCTTCCGCGTGGGCTGGACAGCTGGCCCTCGCTGGCCCTCGATGCATCAGAGTGACCTAATACGGCTCTTCAGCTGTTCGCCTCTGGCCCTGAGCAGACTGACGCGCATCCAGGTGCACTCTCCCAGCCAGGGCACTAGGACGGGCAGCGCCGTCCCCAGGTGCCTTGCTGGAGGACACAGGGGAATGGCCATGATAGGCTCCCTGTCCCAGACAGACACGGCTCCAGCTGTCCTTTGATGGTCCTGTTGGCCTCTCTGGGAGTTTCATGGAACCAACACAAATGAAATCTCCAGCTGAACAACGTCTGAAGTCTGAGCCTCAGAAGTCGCCACACAGGACCACTCGGCCCTCACTCCAGGGCTGTGGGGGATGGCCAGCCGCAGGGGGCTGCCGAGCAGGGCTGATGCCCGCAGAGGGGCATGGGCTCCGTCCCTGCCCTGTGCCCTCCAGACAACGGCATGAGCCAGGGATTGCCAGTGGAAGGGGAGTCCCTCCCCAGCCAAGGGACAGATCACCCCCAGCCACCCAGTGTGGGTGGCCTGTCCTGCAAGCACCACCTGGCATTCACCAGCCCTTCAGCACAACCCGGCCAGGACTTCAGCGTAAGCAGAAGCAGACTCGTTGTGTTGGTGTCCACACGTTCACTCCCCAAATGCCGTGAAGTCGTGTATCTTCCTCTGCGTACCCTTTCCTTCCCCAGGGTGGAATCTAGACGAGTGGGAAAGTTCTCTGTGCTCCCTCAAGGTCCCAGCAGGGCCCAGCTGGGGTCCGGAGGTGTTCAGGAGACTCCTGGGAGGTTTGGGGCTTTTCCGGGAGACCATGCAGAGCACGTTGGAGAGGGGGCCGCTGCAGTGCAGGCTTCTCACTCAGGACAGAGGGTCTCGTGCAGGTCCACCTGCTCCAGGTGCCCTCCAGACACCAGGGTGGGGCAGGTGGGCCTGGGCCTGCCCGTGGGCAGACAGACAGCATGCACCACACAAGACAGACGGCAAGCAGGAAGCTGCAGCCCCCGGCCTGGGTTTCAGGGGCCGTGAAGTAGGCAACTCCACACGGTGGGGAGAGCACCAGGACGCGAGCTGGCCCCGGCTCTGAGGACGTGACCTTGGTATTAGTGATCTGGAAACAGGCAGCCTCGTTTCCCCGCGTGGTCACGTCCTGAAGTACAGACAGTCCCTGAGTTGGGAGGGCTCCCGGGGGTTTCCAGCTTTGGGGGGGAGTGTGCCGCATGCCCACCCCCTTCCCTTGGGGCAGTGCTGTGGTCAGGACAGCAGGAGTGTCAGAACTGGGTGCTCCAGGGTTTGACACCTGCAGGCTCCTGCGGGCTCTGGCCATGGACCGGGTCTGGACTCACTGTCGCCTGGCAGCACTGCCATCCTGGGCTGCAGAGACAGGCGCAGCCCACCGGACTGGGCAGTGAGGAAGGGGGCGGAACTCAGCTTTTTGGCCAGAGAGCCCCAGCCGCGTCTCAGTGTGCCACAGCAGGGCCTTGAGGCCGCCGAGGAGGGAAACTGGGAGCTACTGGAGGTCTGGACTACTGAGGGTGTCTGATGTCGGAGGCTCATTGCGTGGGTGGGTTGGGAGGGAGGATGAGGGGGGCTGCGGTGGGCTTTGAGACGTGGAGGACCAGCTCTCCTGAGGGCAGGGCAGCAGCTGTGAGAAATCAGGAGCCGCAGGGCCGAGCGCCCAGTGCGTTCCTAGTTCTTGGTGGAAGCCGCAGAATCCCATTTCCCCCGTGAAGGAGGATCTAATTTTGACTAAAGGTGTGTCCTCTTACACCAAGTGTGTGTGCAGAGATGGACATGGGTTCCCAGATGTACACTGAGCACCGGAAGTTACAAAGCAATGCTTGTGGTGGTTGTCCCTTGGTCCCTGCAGGGGACACATTCCAGGACCCCCCCCCCCCC
>NW_026000224.1:3820794-3850635 GCF_001458135.2 Marmota marmota marmota | reverse complement strand
GCTTGTCCTTGCTCCTGCGAGGGACACATCACCGAGCCCCCCCCCCCACAGCTACCAAAATCTGCAGAAGCTCAAACCTCTCTGTGGAAAGGCAGAGTCTGCCCATCACCCATGCCCACCCTTCCCTCTGCCTCCCATCACCGGGTCACCTGACATCCGGCAAGGTCAGCCTGTGCTAGTGGTTGTCACACTGTGTGACCGGGGAACAGTGACAAGAGAAGTCCACACGCATCAGGCACAGAGCCAACGTTTCTCTGCAGTTTGATCTACAGTTGGTCGAATCTGCAGATGTGGAACCCTTGGGTGTGGAGGGACAGCTGCATTTATTTCTATGATAATCAAACATAAAATTTTCTTTCCTGGTGAGAAATCAAAGCTGCAGAGCAGGTCCTAGGTTTCTGAGCCTGCAGTTCTCCATCCAGGGCCCCTGGGAAAGTTCTCCGTGTTCTGAATGCTTCCCGTTTAGCAGGGGATTGCATCTTCCTGGGGCGAAGGAGCATTTATATGCACGACAGCTGCATTAGGATTTGAGAGGCTTAATAAGAAACAACCAGAGGCTTTTGTACTGAGGAGTTGAACTGGAAAATGGAGATACATAAAAGTCTCCTCTGAACTTTAGGAAGAAGAGTGTGGGCTCTGCAGAACACTCTCAGGTGCTTTCTTTCTGGCTCTGGAGGACACTGCTCTCCAGTGCAGCAGTACGTGGGGGAGGTGAGGGGCTGGTCTTTGTCCCTTCAACCCCCTGGGAAAGAGTGGGCCCCGGCCAGCTGGGTCGGGCTTTGGGTACGGCTTGGAAGGCATGTATTTCTTCTTAAAAAATCACTATTTGCAAAAAACCATTGCCTTAACTTTTACATCTTTGTTCTTTTCAAGTACCAAAATTTAACGGCTATGATGTTGGTTATGATACATTTCATTTGTTAAAATCAGACTGTTTTACTTTGCATCTTAAAATTTGATGGAATGGTAATTTTCCTGGCTTTTAGTAGCTTTAAATCAAAATTGGTCAAGTCAATTTAACTACAATTTAGTAAAATAAAACATTTCCCTGAGGTCTGACGGCTTCCATGAATAATGCATCTGTAATTGCTGTCAATTAAGGTAGTTTGGAGATTTATGATGGAGGTATAAATATTTCTAAGGGGTGATTTATGGGACAGACTCAGACCACTCTACTCTGACAGCATGCAAATTACTATATGGTATGAAAAGCTAGCAAACATTTTGTATGTCCGTATCGCTCTATCCTGCTTCCTTTTATGCTGTTCTTTTATCTCTTAATTCCAATATCTGAATTACAGAACTTTCGGGGTGGAAGGAATTAAGGCAGAATCCAGTCTAACCTCTTTATTATTAGATCACACAGCATTTTAGGCATTTTGCGGTATTTTAGAGAAGACCACGGAACCTAAGTATGCTCTGATCCCTTCAGATAAATACTGTAGCAGGAATCCCAAGAAGCATTTAGACAGGAGACATTGGGTGTGGTTGCAACAGGGACCCCAGAGCAGCGTAAAGTTTGCTAACCCCAAAAGTGTTCCTGGAGGTGAAAGGCGCCCATGTTTGTCCGCAGTTCCCTGCCAAGACCTGCAGGTGGCGCTCCCTGCAGAGGGAAGAACAGCTCTTGGGTTCTTTCCTCTGGGGCTCAGTCTGTTGGATGGGGCTCTGGAGGCAGCCCTGCACTGCGCCAGCTCTCCCCCAGGTCCTGAGAGGTGAGTGAAGAGTCTCTGTCCTCCAGAGGTAGGAGGTAAGGCCTCCAGGCGCTCACTGGCCAGCCTCCCTTCCAGAGTTGTGCAGGTGAAGTGGAGGGCGTTCCTGGGAGGGTCCTGGGTGCTGCCGCAGGTCTCAGGCTGTCCCCTAGTGCTTCCAGTGATCCTTGCTGTGACGCTCACTTGGGAACCGCGGGCCCAGCAGGTCCTGGCCCAGTGCAGCATCGCCCCACGCCTTGTGCTGGTCCACGGGTTTCTCCTGTGGATCCTGAACCCCCCAAAGGGCAGCTCAATTTTTAGTTTTTGCTCTGTGCTGGGTTGCTGCCCTGCCTGTGTCTGTCCTGAATGAGGAAGAGCAGGGGGTCTCAGAGGGGCCCTCACTAGGAGACAATTCGAGAACCGCATACGGATCAAATGCAGTTACATCCCTGAAGCACAAAATAGCTGTGATAAGGGATGTTTCTCATATTAGATTTAGACCAGAATTCATATCAGCAAGGCAGACAGGAGCCTGTCAGCCACTGCCCCTGTGTAGGGTGTGTCTGGAAACCAGTCCAGGGCTAAGGGTAAAGAGCTGCAGGGGGCAAGCCGCAGCACGGCCTGTGTGCTCTGAGAGCCCCACGTGGAGGTGGGTGTCCACCTGTCTCAGACCCACAGAGAGCCATGAGCAGCACTGCATGCCTGGGTTCACAGTCTAGTTCCTTTTCCAAAAATTGGAAGCAAATACTACTCTGCTCTTAAGAGGGACACCAATGTTTATAGCAGCACAATTCACATAGCTAAACTGTGAAGCCAACCTAGATGCCCTTCAGTGGATGAATGGATAAAGAAAATGTGGCATTTATACACAATGGAATATTACTCAGCAATAAAAGAGAATAAAATCCTGACATTTGCAGGTAAATGGATGAAGCTGGAGAATATAAGCTAAGTGAAGTTAGCCAGTCCCCCAAAAAACAAATGCTGAATGTTTTCTCTAATATAAGGAGGCTGACTCATAGTGGGGTTGGGAAGGGGAGTGTGGGAGGAATAGATGAATTCTAGATAGGGCAGAGGGGTGGGAGGGGAAGGGAGTGGCAGGGGGTAGGAAAGACAGTGGAATGAGGTGGACATCATTACTTGAAAGTACATGTACGAAGACATGAATGGTGTGAATATACTTTGTGTACAACCCGAGATATGAAAAACTGTGCTCTATGTGGGTAATAAGAATTGCAATGCATTCTGCTGTCATACATAACAAATTAGAATAAAATAAAAGAAGGAAGTCTTGATATGTATGTCACACTCCCAGGGAAACAGACTCAGGGGAAGGTGGCCAAGCTGTCTCTCGTGCAGAGAGCCGTCCTCTACAGAGGAGGCCGGGTGGTGGCCAGCCAGGAATTCCCAACAGAAAAGACTGGAGGTGTGATGAGCCCCACGAGCAGAGGGCTTCGTCTGCCACTTCAGGTGTGGCCAGGTGTCTTCACTTGAAGCCTGTCTTTCCCTTTCCTTGTCCCTCTTTTCTGTCTGTCTGTCTGTCTCTCTGCCAGAGGACACAGCTCTTAAGGAGATGGGGAAGAAGTGAAGAGACTGCAGAGCGTTAGCGGGAGCTCAGCCTTCTGCAGGGCGGGAGGTGAGACTCAGGAGGTGGAGGCCGTATTCAGAGAGCACCTGAGGTGGAGCTTGAGGCCCCAGCGGGGGCAGGTGGTGGGGGCGACTGCTGGCTGGGCAAGGCCTCGCAGACAGAGGGGGAAAGCCAAAGGCCAGGCACAGTGACACGTGTGAAGAAGGGGTCAGGAGGTGGGAAGGAAAGGCTTTGTGAGCATGGTGAGCAGATGTGGCAGGAGGCAGATCAGGAGGCCACGTGAGGATGGAAGAAAGGCCAAGCCCGGGAGGTCCTGAGAGACCAGGAAGGACTCCGCCGCAGGACGGTGGGGAGCAGGGGCAGGAAGGCCGTGCAGGGCGTTAAACAAGCTGAAGGGACACATGGGGGACAAATGACGTGAGATCTTACAATCCTCCGACAGAGCCGAGGTTGGGACTCACGTCTAGGTCTCCACTCACTGCTTCCAGTGTTTGCGTCTCAGACACTGTCACATCCAGCATGATTATAGATAACAGTTTTCCAAAATCTGTGCTTAAAGAGACTTCAAATAGAAGCATATTCTTCCTGAGTCTCAAGAGACTGGTCAAAGGTGAGATCCTTAAGAACGTGAGGTCATGTGGTTCTGTCGGACCAGGCTGTTATCAGAGGCTGGGGCTGGAGGCCTGCTCTGCCCTGGGGGCCTCACAGAGGCTGAGGACACCCTGGTCCTCAGGGCCTTGGGAGGGAGCAGGCTGCTGCCTGCCCTGGCTTCAGGACTTGGCCTACTTTTCTAGCATCTTGTTTTTACATGAATTGGCTTGAGTTCAATCTATTTTTCAATTACATCAAAGAATTATGCCTGTTCCTCTAATTATATGTTTGGCCTTGTTAACCACGAGACTGTCCTTGGGAATCTTGTGAGGTTGTGGCCCCAGGGTAACTGTCCTTGGGAATCCTGTGAGGTTGTGGCCCCGGGTGTTGCTTTCTGGTTTGTGCAGCAGGGGACCCGGCTGCTGTGTTCCAGGTGTGCAGCAGGCGGTGGGTCTTGCCTGAGAGTGGTTTCCCCTTCCTCAGGCTTAAACCATGGCAACCTGTGGGATCTCCTCAGAGGGAGTCCAGCTCTCAGGAACCCCCAGATAGCCTTTGTCCACTGCTCCTAGAGGGAAGGAGCTTGTGTGATGACCTGTTGTCTTCCCTGAATGCTGATTCTGCAGTTTGTTGCAACTCTGCTGCACTTTGACTCTGTTGAGGGCTCCCAGGACCTCAGAGAATGCACTGGATCACGACTTCCCGCGGCTGTGCACCCCAGCACAGCACTGGAGGCCGCGAGAACAGCGGCCACCCTGGATGCAGACGGTGCCTCCCTGGGGCCCACTGGATGGGCCGTGGAGTGCAGGGGCGGTTGCTGTAAGGCAGGCCCCACGTTCTTCGTCCAGTGCAAGTGACAACAGGAAGTGAAAACCAGGAGGAGTGTGGGCAGAGGCAGGGATCAGGCCCTGGAGGCTGTGGACGGAAGCCCCAGTGCCTCTGTTCTGCATGGACTCTTCTTTATGATTCTGCTCTGAGAGAACCACTGAGAGATGATCTTGTCCGTATTCTGCTGCTGCCACAGCACACCTGGGACTGTGTAGCTGATAATGAACACACTTATTTCTTGGAGTTCTGGAGGCTGGGAATTTCCAGAGCGTTGCTGGGGGCATCACAGGGTGAGACGGAGCCAGCCAAGCGCTCTCCTCACCTCCTTACAGCCACAGAAGCCACCGTGGGCCTAGCTTACACCCTCATCTGACCCCAGTTGTCTCCCTAGGGCCCACCTCTAAACCCCCACACAGGAATTTAGGGGTCACGTTTCCAACAGTGAATCTTGGGCAACATGTCCAACCGCCGCAGAGGTTTGATCTGCACCCTGCGGGGGAGCCGGTCACGTGCACGTCAGGAAGACCTATCAGGAAAAGGGCCCCTGGCATTCAGGACACTGGGCATGACTCTTGGCAGGGCCCCTGCAGTCTCCCAACACCAGGGCTCCAAGGGCTTCCTGACTGGCCGGCAGTCCCCAGCATTCGCCTGCTGTGCTCTGCTCTGAGGTCCCTGCAGAAGCCTGTCTGCTGTCTTTGGCTTTAGTCACCCAGTGCCTGCCGTTTGTCCTTGGAATTCAAAGTTCCTTGCCTAATAAGTGTCTGCAGGGTCCTCATCTCCCACCACCTGCTGCTAAAACTGCACTTGAGCCCACCCCATCCCTCAAGTCGGCCAGGGCGGTGGTTCCCAGTCTCTCTGGCGCTCCCGGGCTGTGTGTGACCACCGTTCCTGGTCCTGACACAGACACTGGTCTTCTCCTCCAGTGCTGAGCGACTTCGAGGGTCTCAGCAGCATCTGCCTTTGTTTTCCCATCTCATAACACAGGATGTCACGGAGCATTTGCTCCAAACGTATTTGGGGAATGAGTGACTCTCGAAAGGAGAAAACACAGAACAACGTGAGTAACTGGTTAGGTACACGGCCCAAGGAAGTAGTTTGATAAATATTTGTTGGGTGACCTCATGAATGAACATTTTCTGGCAATTTGAAATAAGGATGAAAAGCATATAAAGTCACAAAACCTCAGCACACTGTGCAAAGGAGGACCCCAACGAAGATGGGGTGGGCGAGTGTGTGAACTCCTGCGCCCGTGCAGAGGAGACCAGAGCCATGACTGTGCTCGGCTGCCGTCTGCAGGACCACACAAGGTGAGGAGAGCCGCGCTGATTTTTGTTCATCCAGAGTTCCACAGAATCCTGTGGAGTAGAGTAATAATTCCTTGTGGTGAGTTCCTGGGGGGCAGTACTTCTCTGTGCTGTGGTGAAGGCAATGTGAGGGGGTAACATGCAGGGCTGTATAAGGCTCTAATGCCAGGCAGGAGTGCCCGAGACCAGCCCTGACCTCCCCAGCACAGCCGGCACAGCCCAGGCCCCAGCTCTGCTTTCTAGACGTGCACATGGACATTTTGCAGGAGTTGCTCCCAGTATTTGTTCCTGCATGAGCAAGCAGTGTCACCTGCACCAACAGGCCAAGCCACCAGGACCTGAAAGGGTGTCAGTCAATGGTAATCAAACATGCCTGTGCTGGAAGAAGGGAGAAAGAGTAGGGACTCAGATGTCTGGTCCTCCCAGGGCGGGATGAATCCCACTGTCATGTGGATCGTGGCTCACCGTTAGGAATAAAGACGATTTTTAAAGTTGGCAACTTCTCAGCCAAAGTGCTGCCGACACAGACGAGGAAGAAGGAAACTGTCCCCACCCGTCCTGGTTGAGTTCACAGAGGTGACTGTGCTTTCCATGTAGAACACTGTTCACATTTAAAAGTCTTTTAAATCGTGTGAGATAACAAGTGAGAATCAGCAATGAAGCAAGGCTGCTGAGACAGAAGTGCCCAAGAGCCAGCAAAGACCAAAATAGACGAGAAAAAGATGGACAATGTGTGTGAGAGACACGGAGCCTCAGGCCGGCCTGTCCCCCCAGGAGCCGGCTCTGCGACAGCTCCGTCTTCCTGTCCGTCCTACACTTTACACCATATGGGTGGTCCTCGTCATCCTAAAGTGTGGGATCACGCCCTCGTGAGCAAGAGGGGGAGGAGGGAAGCCTGTGTCCGGAGCTGTGGACCCTGCACACGTCTGGATTAGATTCTTGTTTAGATGCTTGTTTGGGTACGCGTCTCAGAGAAGCGGTCGTGGTCATACGATCTCTTTCCACTGTGGAGATCATGACCTGGTGACTTCTTTTGTCCCTCTCTTTCCAACCTGGTGCTGCCACCTCAGCCTCACACTGTGCTATCCCACCTTTTACTCACTGTGGCTTGAGAGGTCTCCCCGAGCACCGTGAAGGTCAGCGTCTTGGTAGTTGAAGTCTGTACTATGACTTGGTTCCTTTGAGGAAAGGTTTTATCTAAACATCCTATAACGACTCTAACGAGAAAGAGACCATGTGATCTCTTTAATAAAGAAGAATTCAAGTGAGAGAAGGAACGCCATAAAACCAAAGTGGAACAAACAGAAGATTCCCTAAGTCAGAATGAAAAATCACAGAGGAGAGAGCAGGGGACTAGATTGGCGGGTCAGGGGGCGGAATGGGACGGGATGAGGGAAGACAGCAGAATGACCCTGTCCTGACTTTCCTGTGTACCCAGGAGAACATGCCGCAGGAGTCTCACCAGGACGTGCGCCCACAAGACACTAACCTCCCCCTCAACACAACAAGACCTGACAGTGAACAGCAGAGAGACCATGGAGGGAAGGGGACAGGGAGAGAAAGGGGAGGAGGAAAGGGGGACACTGGGAACTGAATCCAAGCAAACTGTGTTCCGTGTTTTTTTTAATTACATAAAATGAGCCCTATTGTTATGTATAAACAAAAAGAAATAATAAAAAACCTTAAAAAAGTGAACTACTACATCTGAATCTTTAAGAGGCTGCAGTATCTCCATGCTTCCTTCAAGCAGAAGGAACCATACATGGGATTTCATCAAGGAATCCAAGGACAACATCTAAGGAGTGACACCTCTGATTTTTGGGTATGTCTTGTGGGAGGAAAGTGTCCTCTAAGTGTCTGACAACCTGGAGGTATTAGGGAGTCCTGGCCAGGTCCTACCTCCGGGGTGTGGAACGAGCGCCGTCCTTGAGGTCACCCGGCACCCACACCCACCAGGCCAGCAGCCTCCGTGGCCGATGCCCCTGCTGCTCCAGTGGGCCCTTGGGGCTCAGCACCGTCAACCAGGAACGGCCAGGAGGTGGAGGGAGGGGAGAGGCACCTTGGGAACAAAAACCAGTGGAAAAGGAAGAGGAAACTGACCACGCGGAAACGCGGAGAAGAAAAAGACAGACGTGAAGAGTCATCTCATCTGAAAAGTGAGGCTGAGATGCCCACGTTGGGCAAAAGGGCTCAAAGGAAAGACGGAAGCAGAGGAGAAGGGTGCCCTCCTGGGCAGGCCCGGTCTGCGGAGGACGCCCACTCCGGAGGCCACAGCCTCCGTGAGCGACTGCGCTTTTCACCTAGGTCATGGGCTCTCTAATTGTCTGCCATCTTGTCCAGAGTCGCAGAAGCAGGGGCAGGGGTTAGGGCTCTCCTCAGGCGTGGGAGAGTGGACGTGCTGGGAGGAGGTGCAGGATGCCCCCAGAGGTTCTGAGCACAGGGCTGGCCCCCAGGGGGTTCTGAGCACAGGGCTGGCCCCCAGAGGTTCTGAGCACAGGGCTGGCCCCCAGAGGTTCTGAGCACAGGGCTGGCCCCCAGAGGTTCTGAGAACAGGGCTGGCCCCCAGGGGGTTCTGAGCACAGGGCTGGCAGTGGGGACATCCGGCATGTTGGTACCGAGGGGAGGGGGGCTGGGATTTGGGATGTTCAAGGTGTCCCCACCTGACAGGCAGTCCTGGGATGGCCACCTGGGCTGGAGGCCAACTCCGTGCACTGCGAGTCGAGGGCCAGTTGACCGCCCGCCTCTGCGGATGACTTGGGAGAAGGGGTAAGTGTTCTGAGGCCCCGGCACAGGCTCTGCCTACAGTGAGGTGAGCTCGCACAGTCCCTGCAGGACCTGTGTGGCGGTGTGCAGGGGCCTCCTGCAGGGACCTCAGGGACAGGCACAGCAGCGGGAGACGATGGGGACATCTCGTTCCTGCTGGATTGCAGGGTCCAGGACAGAACAGCAGTGAAAATGGGGAGAACACGAGGTTCGGCTGGTACTGACCATCGCTGGACCTTGCTCATCAGCCTTGAGACTGACTTGACTTACAAAAGCCAGACGAAAGGTGACATTTCCCACTCATTCCATAGGGGGGACTTCATTTCCGTGGCCCTGATCATCTGTGCTGCCTTCGTCACCTCTCGTCCCCTGTTTATGAGGCTTTATTGTGCCCGCTCCTGTTGGGAGAGAGAAAGTCACTCAGGTCGCTCTCTTTGCAAAGCTGTGTTTAGATGACTTCTTCTTATTTTCTAATGAACATTGCTAATGGCACTGAGGAGTAAGAATCAATTTCTGAACCTAGAATGAGGTAGGAGGAGAGTGGGTGTGTTATGTGGTTGTGCTACCTGTGAGTGAAGTGGGTTGGGTTGTGCTATGTGGTTGTGCTACCTGTGAGTGAAGTGGGTTGGGTTGGAAATCCTCAGCAGACCTGAGGTGCCCGCAGGCAGATCTGACCTACAAACAGGGTTAGAGAGCTGGGTGGGTGTGCAGATCCTTCCCTAACAATGGTGGTGGCATTTCCAGGCAGTCTCCAAGACACCAGAGTGTCAGGTTTCCCCGAATCCCCTCTTACTCCTCACAGGGCAGAGCTTTCGAGGTGAGGTGTGTGCATGTCATTACAGGTAAGAAGGATGGAGTGTATGCGGGGCAACATGTGAAGGCATAATTAAGGACAGGAACAACCAAGGAGCCCCCAGTGCCTGGCAGGGCCACCTGGAGTCCCACCCTGCTCTGGCTGCAGCCTGGTGTGCTGTGAGAGGCCCGGCTGCCCTCAGTGCTCTGCCTTCCCAGCTGGCCTGTTCGCATCGTTGGGGGTTCATCCAATGACCCTAGGTGAAAAGCTCTGCCTGTTTTTGACAAGGAAGAAAATAAATCAGCAAAACCAAGTTCATTCTAGAACATAATGAAAGTGGGTGACATCATTTCACCAAAGAAATGCCACCAATTCTGCTTTAGGAATTGGGACGAAGCTTATGATGGTGTGTGTGCTTGCATCCTTAGGTCTCCCCAAATCCACGGGATGGAATCCTAGGCCTTAATGTGTCCCACATCGGGACACAGTGAGGAGCAGCTCAGGAACCAGGGAGTGCCCCGCCCCCCAGACACTGGGTCTGCGGGATCCTGGTCTGGGGCTTCCCTCCGGACTTCGGGCAGAGGCTGTATGGCTAGCCCTGGTCTGAGGGTTCTGCTGCAGCTGCCTGGTGGCCCCTCTGTCAGCCGGCAGAGCTTAGGAATGCCCTAAGGCACAACCCAGGCAGCGGCTCTCATCAGGAAGGACTGTTGTGTTGGCTGGCAGGGTGGCGGGATGCTGAAGATGCAGCGTGGTCCCAGGGCAGAGAGAGCCTGGTGACCACAGGGACCTCCCCGAGGAAGCCCTGGAGGACAGGGTTGGCCAGGCCTCACAACCACCTTGACCTTGCTCAATCTGCAGACGTAAGCGTCGTGTTCTGTGGGGGGAATCGGAAATCGCTCTATTCCAGAAGAGCAGAGCTCGCGCCTCACCCCTCAGAAGCTGCCTACAGCAACTATGGCGCCGGCAGGGCTTCCCGGGGGCCGGCCAGCAGGGCAGCCTTCTCACGGCAACCGTCAATGGCTTCTGAGGTCACCCCGTGAGACCTGTTCCTGATGCTTCTCTGCTCATTAATCCTCGCCTGCTCAAATAAACCCTTTGACATTTACTGTGTCTCAGTTTATCTTTCATCAACAACTACAAGAAGAGATGAGGAAAGGCCCGGAGCCCTGGGCATGGCAGGCCTGCCTGACCCTCATCTTCCTGTCCCTTTTCATGGTAGCGGCCACGGTGCCTTGGGAAGCACCCGGTCCTGTCTTCACTAATGAGGGCAGCAGGGTCTCTCTCCCCAGAGACGGGGTGCCCTGCGGCCAGATGGCAGTGACCACGGAAGGAGACGGCCACTGATAGCGATGTATCCATCCTGTGTTGTGGGTCTGAGCAGGACAGATGCTGCACGTCAGAGGACCCCAGAGTCTCAGGTTTGTCCCCACTAGGGAAGGTTCAAGGGAGGTGCTGAACCCACCTAGATGTGGTCCTGATTGCTGACCCCATCCTAGTGAGGGACGGGCAACCCTGTTTCCTACCCCACACTGGAGAAGTACAAGGGATGCTAAAGGGATCACTGCCTCCCTGGGTGAGCACACAGGTGACCTTTGAACAAAAATGCAGTGATCCACCACTGGACAGCAGCTGTGGAGGGGTGCTCAGGGGGAGAGGGTCTCCATCCTCCTTCCCCAGGGCACCTGCTCCACCCACTGGCCACCCCAGCTCTTGGCCCCACCTCTGCAGGGTGCCTGGTGGACAGCGGGCTCCCTGAGCCTTGCTCTGATCTAACAGAGCTCTCTGGGGCAGTTAATGTGAAATTCCACGCTCCTCTTCTTCTGGGATGAGCACTGAGCACAGAACTTGGAGAAAGTTCTGGAAGCGGCAGTGGGCAGGTGGGTACAGGCAGCTGCCGAAGTCAGAGGCCAAGCAGGGCTCTGCCCCCCACCAGGGACCAACCACCCCAGAGCTTCCCCCTGGAAGAAAGGGGACAGCCAAGGGGGGACGGCAAAGTGGGGGAGACCACCCAGAGCCTGCAGAAGGAGCACAGGGCCACAGGACTCCTCTGTGCACCATCCCATGTGAGGGCAGTGAGGGCTTCAAAGTTTCAGAACAGCTTAGCCTCTGTCCACAGGGCCATGGACTTGGGGGAATGGACAGACCCAGCTTCTGGAACAACAGAAGTGGGTAACAGTCTGGGACCCCCTCAGGGCCAGGTAGACGGTTGGTCTGAGAGTGGTTGACACAGGACTTGGCTGTCCTTCTAAAGCAAGCAGCACAGGCCAGTGGGCATCTGCGTGACTCTGCATCCTGTGCCTGTGCTCACCCAGCACTCAGCGGCCCTTATCTCGGGGAGTGTTTGCTCAATTACAGGGCTCCAGAGAGAGGGGCCAGGAGTAGCCCTCTGGAGCACCTTGCTGGAGGACAGGGCTGGCCAGGCCTCACAACCTCCCTTTGTCCATTTTTCACCTGCTCCTCTGCGTCCACCCACCCCAGGTGCTGGCTGACCTTAGCACAGCTGTCTTACAGCAGGAGCAGAATGACCTGAGCACACAATCCCCGTGCTCAGCTCCTTGTCTCCCGGCCAGTGCACCTGGAGGACGGCTCCCTTGGAAGTCCACGTGCTCAGCTGAAGGCGATCAGGTTTCAGAGCTGCTTCTGGGCTGGCTGGGTGTCCCCTGCGTCTGGAATCTCATTTCTGGGGTGCACCATTGGTCACTGAGAGCTGAAAGCCTCGGGCACTGTGGTACTTAGCAGCACCCCAGGATCCCAGATAATCGCTCAGGACCCATCTGATCCCAACCCTTGCCTTTCTGTGCCTTAATTACCTGGGAAGGCTTCCCCCTGCCCTCCTCGCTTCCTCTCTACCCTCCCCAGGGCGGGCTTCCCCAAGCAGTATTTATAGCCAGTCTGTCTTGGAGAAAATCCTTGCAAGCGTTCACAGCTCTCTCAGGACAGAGTACCGACAGCTCAGGCCAACTCTCAGTGGGTCCTTACAGTTTCCAGATTTCCATTGCTGACAGCTGTTGCTGTCACTGGGCTGCTGGTGACTGGGAAGAGGTGGTCACAGTGATTGGTCTCCTTTGCCATCGCGGCTCAAGGGCAGCAAGGAGGCCCCTGCTCTTTCATCCAGTCCAAGTGGGCGCACTCTGGCTGCAGAAGACCTCCCTCTCCAACGAGTGCCTTCCAGCCTGAGGCTGACACGCAGAGGGCCGGACAAGTGGCTTGTGTCATTTGCAGGGTCCTGTCCCAGTCCCAGGCCCACAAGGTCCCAGCACCAGAGGTATCTCAGCAAACCCTCCGTGCCTCGGGGAATGCTCCTGTCTCAGTACGGACCCCGCGCCATCTCCCCAGCTGGGTTGTCATTTGTGCCTGATGGTCCTGCTGCAGCAGCCACCTGTCACTGCAGCAGGAACCCTGGTCCTGGGGTGCAGAGCTCCACGGGGAGAGCTTGCGGCCCTCCCTGCCTGCCCCTCTGATCAGATGCTCTTGACTGGTCTCCATGAGCGGCTGGACACAATTTCAGCCTAGGACTTGTGCATGTTTGGCTGGTGGATGGGTGTGTCTTGATAGGTACTACTGGAGTCACGTGCAAATTCTCATTGCCTCCTGCTGCACGTCTTACCTACCACCATTAGTGTCAGGGAGAGCTCACGGGCCTCCAGAGAGCTGACTAGTGACTTAGCTTTGAGCTGGACGAGATCGGGGAGGGGAGGCAGGACCAGATACTGGGGGAAGTGGCTGTGACGAGGTCTGCTGTGGAGGACAAAGCCACCTGAGAAGGGGCCCTGGGCGGGCTGTGGGTGGCCTCCTGCGGCAGTGCTCAGGCGCTGGGATGCGGAGGCATGGCCTTCACCCCCCAGTGGGCCCCAGCATCCTTCCTGTGTCCCGAAGCCCATGGGCTGCCTCGTGCTGCTTCTCAGGGCTTGGGCCCCCCAGCCTGGCCCCAGCCTACCTCCTGCCGGACTCCCATGGCCCCTCTCACTGCTCCCTCAGTGGGAGCCTGGGCGTCCTCTTCCTACAGGCACAGAAGGTTGTAGGCCTGAGCTTGCTGCCTGCCTGCGGACACAGAGCCAGGTGCTGGGGTTCCTGGGAGCAGAGGGCTGAAGGGTGGGGACAGAGGTGCAAGTCCCAGCCCCCACAGCCTCACAGCACAGCCTTTCTCAGAGGTCCGCCTGCATCCGTTTTGTTTTGCCCTGTTTTCTCTTCCGCCCTCTCAGGGTCCTGAGCGCATGCTGATGTGCGGTGTTTCTGATCTAGATCCTTTGGCTCAATCCCGCTGGACCTGGCTTCCCTAGGGGCGGCTGATAACTGATCCCCGACTCTGTGCCTCCTCCCCCGGGGCTCTGGGGTGCTCCTCCTCTTGAGCTGTCAGGCCACAGTCCTGTTGGAGTTGCACGGGTGCCTCGATTTCAGACAGCTGCTGAGCCTGTTTCCCTGTTGGACACCAGGCAGGTGGCCTGGCTGGATGTCAGGGTTCAGGCTGGTGCTTTCCACAGGTGCCGCTGCGCCCAGCAGCTGCAGCAGGAGCAGAGACAGAGCCCTGGTTCTGCAGGGGGTGCTGCCGCTGGCCCCTGCAGAGCTGGGTGGGCCACGGGGCTGCTGTACCCAACCTGGGAAGAAGCAGAGGAAGACAGTGAGCAGCCACTCTGGCCTTCAGGTTTTATTTAAAGTCTCCAGATATCCACTGTCCCTGTGTCTCAGCATGACTGGCCCAGTGACTCAGTGAGGGGTCAGGAAGTCCAACAAACTCACTGGGAACCAGAGACTCCCACGCCCAGGTCAGGAGCAGCTCAAGCACATAGGACAGGCCCCTGCGGAGAGGCCCCTCGTCCTGCCTTGTCTTCCAGGGTGCAGGTCAGTCACCCGGTCCTCCCTCCCGGCCCTCTCGCGTCCTCTGTCCTCTCCCCATCACCACCTGGGACCTCACAGCCATGTCCTTTGTCTGCCGTCTGCCTCTGGTGGGAGCATTGGCCCTCTGGAGCAGGGTCATGGTCCCCTCCTGTGCCTGCAGGGTTGACAGAGGCAGGTGCTCTGCAGAGCCGAGGGAGTGACGGAAGAGCAGGCAGGGTGACGGCTGAGCCTGCGGGCTTGGTGAGGGCCTGGGGCCACCTTCGGCCCAGCGCCTGTCTGGATGCTGCTGCGAGGGTGCTTCCTAGGTGAGACGAGCATCGCCTGTAGTAGACGTGGAGATAAACGGTGGCCCTCCACGTGCGGGGCCTCGTCACTCGCTGGTGCAGGAGAGGAATCGTGCTTGCAGAGGGATCTGGGTCTGCCAGGCTGCTCTGCAGGGCTGGGGTCGTTAGCCCCTACAGTCGGTGAGCCCACTCCCTGAAATGTTGCCGCCTCTTGGTCTCCAGACCTACCTGTCATCCACCCTACCTGTCCGTCCACTCCTTTCCTTCAGCCTTCTGCCCTGTCCTCCTGGAACCCTGACAATGGGGAGGACTGCCCTGGTGGGAACTTCCTGGATCTTGCTGTCTGTGTCGCTCATTTCCCACTTACACCACTATCGGGTCATCATCGCCAAATGCAGGACCCTCTTTCCCAGCTAGTCCTTAAGCTCCCAGGGAAGGGCTTCCCACCCCCAGCTGCCATCTGCCTGCTTGGCCCAGGCACCCAGGGTCAGGTGACTCTGGGGTCTTGTCAGCCTGCAGGGTCTCCGAGTCAGCAGGGAGCCCAACCGGTGGATGCAGAAGGGATGGTTATTTTGGAAAAGAGACTGAAAAGGTTTCCACAGAATTTGTTCTTAGGGCTCAGCACACAGTTTCAAATAAAAACAATTTTAATTTCAGATTAAAAACCAAAATACATTAAACATTTTCTTTAGAAGAAATTGTTTTGCAAGTAATTTAACAAACAAGCCTATCTCTTTTGCCCTGTGCAAACTCAGTGTGCCTTTAAATTTATATGTCAACCTGGCCAGGAGGGGCTGCCCACTCCTGACTCAGACGGCATTTCCACCCAGCCAGGTTGGCGGGACATGAGGCCAGCACACAGGGGGCACCTTCACGGCTGGGGTTAATACTTATTAAAGTGCACACGTCTCGGGTCCAGGACAAGGAGAGCAGCGTCTGGTACACATTTGCTTTCCATCTCTTCAGATTCTCCTACTCAGCTTCTGGAAGGAATCAGTTGGAAAACCGTGCCCTGTGGGTTTGTCAGAATCAGCCCTCTCGGGTCTACTTAGCAGGTAGGCATGATTCCAGTTGGGAAGGTGCCCTTTCCCCCTCCTCCAGAGACTCCGGAATACCCGCCAGTTCCTACATGGATCAGGAACTGCATTGGAGGGGTGCATTTCTGATGTGGTGACAGAATGTTGGTTGGAAAGAGACGGAATCCGCCTCTGTCAGGGTACGGTGAAGCACAGGCAAGTTAGTGAAAGGTGGCCCTGGATCATAGGGCCCGTGGGATGGTGGTCACGATGCCACCTTTGGAGTTTTCTGCCTTTGACGCTGGGCTTTATGGCTTCCAAATGAGTACCCAGTTCCTAGATGGCTCCGTGGCTCAGAGCTTATCTGTTAAGCAGGGGTAATAAAGATAAATATGTGACAGTGTGGAGAGAACAGGCCAATGAGTGGAAAACAGAGTATTGTACTCAGTTCACATCAGCTATTTTATTCTAATAATTATGATTATTTGATAATAAAAGAGGCACTTTATGCATAATTAACATATTACTGTTAACATAAAACTAATCTGTGTCACCCTGAAAATCAGCACCATACAAAGAAAGATAAGTGTTAACAATTCAGATCTGGATCAAAACAAGACTATGCATTTTTAACTTAAGTTCCACTATTTATCTGTGTTCTGGAAAAAAAAAATGAGTCAGAGCAAACACTTAAGAGAGAAAGATAAAGAATTGGAAAGAAGAGGGTAAAGGAATCATGCTTTGTGATACTTCATATACCTGGAAAGTATCAGAGTCAATTAAAATTCTAGAATCATGTGGTAAGTCAGCAGGACCCAAGCCTGCATGCAGCCAGCCAGCACCTCCCTTGTCCTGGAGAAGCGCCTGTTGGCTGGAGCACAAACACGGGGCAGGAAGGCTGAGCTTGACTGAGTCCTGGTGGTGGGGAACCGACGGGGGACCCACGCAGCCTGCACCACCCTCACCAGGGTCCCTTCCAATCACTTTGCCCATTTAACACACAGTGTCCCATGGGCTGTGCTTTTGTCCTGAGAAAGGGGGACATGTAGCATGTACTAACTTGGACAGGGTCACATGACCACGTCTCTGCAGTGGGGTTTCAGTCAGTGGGGACCTTAGTCTCCCACCCTCTTCCTTCTTGGAATGCTGGGGTTGAACCCCGGGCTGTTCCCCAGCTGCACCCCGGCCCCACAGAGCCTGCCCCTGCCCCTGGCTAAATGGCCTCTCTGAGTTCTCCATGACAGTGGGCACTCTCAGCACCGAGGGGCTCTTTAGGAAACCGCCTCGTCAGGGCACAGCCCTTGTGTGTTGGAGCAGCACAGCGAGGGGGTCCTGGGCACGCTGGACCAAGTTACGCTCCTGACACCACGCGCTTTCAAAGTCCTTCCAACCCCCCATCCCTTCCACAGCAGGGACAGGTCCAGCTGCTCTTCTCCCCTCTCTCAGCTGTTGCTATCTTCAGAAATTTGGACATAGAGTTTCGAATCTTGTGATAACTCGTCAGTTCCTGGGAGTCATTTTATAATTAAATTTCCAGGTTTCCTTGTTTTCAATTTGTCCTGATTTCTTTTCTCCATTAAAACCCTGAACATCCTAGGTTACTCTTTTGTTTTTCATTGGTGACTTATAATTATACATAGACTTGAAATTCATTCTGCCAGAGATGGGTGCATGCCACCCCCAGAACATTCCCTCTTCCTCCCTCTTCACTCCCACAGTCTGCTTGCTCCCTTTACTTTCTATAATTCTGCACTATGAAAAATCATGAGTTTTTTTGCTGCAATCCTCTTGGCACTCTGCAATCCCTCCACCAACAGGAGACTCTACTGCTCCACCGCGTCCTAAATGCTTGACAGCCAAGAGGTTGCGTCTCTCAACACGCGCCAGGCTTCCTGGACTGGGGCGCACTTCTCGGCACCTCATGGCTTGGCTGCTGCCCTTGCACATGTCTGCATCCCCCGGGGATTTCAGTCTGCTCCCGTCACAGGGAAGCGTTTCCACCTCCACTTGCTTTGGTCAGCTCCTTGGAAGGTTTTATCTGCTGACCACAGCTTCAGCACATGAGGACCTCTAGCAATCAATGAATGTTTGATGGAACTAAATTAAATGAATTATGATTTTAACTGAACAACAGCTCTCTGTCCCTGAAAGAGCCACAGCCGTTGTCATACCCGTCTCTTTCTGTGGTTGAAGACAAGCACAGAACACACGCAGATAGGCTCGCATCCATCTGGAATGGAAATATTTCTTGGATGATACACAAAAAGCTCAGGCTACAAAAGCATAAATAAGCCTCCAGGACTAGGTCAAACCATAGCTTCTCCTGGACAGAGAAGGTATTAATCAGCGAGATGAAGTGGATGGGGAAGGTCATTTGAAACGATAAGGGTTGATATCCAAGACTGATGAAGAACTCCTGCAACGCAGCACAGAGGAGGAGTGGCCAGATGGAAAACGGACAAAGGGTCGGGGCAGACTTTTCTGCAGAGAAGACACGTGGGTGGCCAACAGCTGTAAGAAACAGCACCTGGCATCTTGGCCTGTCAGGGGAGCCCAGTCAAAACCACCAGGACACCCACCAACGTCCATAGGCAGGTGTTGGACAAAGTCAAAAGACTACAGCCATCAGCAAGGGTGAGCATAAATGAGCCCTGTCCCTGTCCTGGAGTGTACACTGGTGCAGCCCCTGGGAAAAGCAGTGTGCGGCTGTCCAAGGAAATTAAAAACAGATCTGCCATGTGAGCCAGCGTTCATCCAAGGGACGCGCAATCACCCCATGAAGACCTCTGCACTCCACGCTTGCTGCAGCTTCCTTCACAACCACGGAGAAGTGGACTCAGCCCACATCTGTCAGCAAATGAGCGAGCAAGGAAAGCTTGACGTGCGCATACCTTAGACGCGCTCAGCCTTCAAAAGGCAGAGCTATCATTCATATTAAAGTGCATCAACACAGAGGACATCACGCTAAGTGAAAGAAGCCAGATACAGAAAGACATTTTTTAAAAATTTGTTTTAATTATTTATGCATGACAGTAGAGTGCACTTATATACTTTGGTGTATCATACATAGATGGGAGGTAATTTCTCACTTTTCTGAGTATACATACTGTAGAATCACAGTGGTCATGCAGTCACATATATACATACAGTGATAATGTCTGTCTCATTCTACTATCTTTCATATCCCCACATCCTCTGCCTTCCCTCCTTTCACTTCCCTCTACCTAATCTAAGGTAACATTATTATTTTTTTTTGCATCACAATTCTTAATACACAGAAATACCACACTTTTTGTATTTCTGTTTGTATGTAAAGTATGTTGACATCCAATTTGAGTCTTCATACATGAACTTTGGATAATGATGTCCATCACATTCCACCATCCTTGCTAATCCCCTGCCCCCTCCCTTTCCCTCCCACCCCTCTGCCCTATCTAGAATTCATCTATTCCTCCCACGCTCCCCTTCCCTATCCCACTATAAGTCACCCTCCTTATATCAGAGAAATCATTCAGCATTTGTTTTTTTGGGATTGGCTAACTTCACTTAGCATTATCTTCTCCAACTCCATCCATTTACCTGCAAATGCCAGGATTTTATTCTCTTTTATTGCTGAGTAAAATTCCATTGTGTATAAATGCCACATTTTTTTTTATCCATTTATGCACTGAAGGACATCTAGGTTGGCTCCACAGTTTAGCTATTGTGAATTGTGCTGCTATAAACATTGATGTGGCTGTGTCCTGTAGAATGCTGTGTTTAAGTCCTTTGGATATAGTCCTAGGAGAGGGATAGCTGGGTCAAATGGTGGTTCCAAGGAATCTCCATACTGCTTCAGGAAGACAAATATTGCAGGTACATCTCACTTATGTGCGGAACCTGTAAGTGCATAAGTAAATACACACAGCCAGCTATATATAGAGAGAGAGCAAAATGGCGGCTTCCAGGGTGGTTTGGGGTAGGAAAAAGGCAGATGTGGGTCAGAGCACAAAAAGTAGAAGATACGCAGGGTGGACATGGGCAGAGACCTAATGTGCAAACGGGAACCACAGTTCATAGAACCGAGCTGTGCCCAGATTCCTGCCGATGAGCACATCTTAGCTGCTCTTGCCACAAAAGCAAACAGAGAAAACTGTTCACTGCAAGAAGATGGGAATGTTGATTTGCTTCACTACATTAAATATTTTATTCTCTCTTTGCATATCTTAAAATACCATTTTTGGACTACAAGAGCATGCAATAAAACTTATTTTTAAAAATTGACAGGGAATGGAGAAGTTTCAAATAATTTATGCTTGTGGGCGATCCTTAACAATGGGAAATGAACAAATAAAAGCAGACTTTTGATAATATCAGATTACTTTTATCTTAAAGATCTCAATGTTTTATTCTCAGGTGCCTATTTGGATAATGAGGGGAAGTGGCACAGAGTGGCAGTGTGTCACGTCTGGCAACGTTTGTGGAAGAAGACAATGGTTCTGGCTGGCCAAAGAGCTCAGGGTGGACACCCGGACTCAGGAAACTTGAAGTCCTCAACCCACTGGACTGTGTGCACTTCTTCCAGGAAAGGGTCTCATTTAGCTTGTGGGATCTAGCTGTTACATGTTAGAGGGTGACTGATACCACAAATCACATTTCAAATTTAAGTTGAAATAGAGCATAGCTGAGAGTTATCCAAAATGAAGTCGTCTTAGTTGTATTGATGAGTTATAGGGACTGTATTTTTTCTTTTCTCAGCTTATTTTTAATTTATCCAATTAAAAGAGCTTGATTTAGTTATGATAATCAATGCTAAACTCACTCTGGCTTCATGCATTGATGCTGCTATTTTACAGACAAAGAAACTGGCGGGGACTTAGCTGTTTTACTCAGGGTCATTGCTGATTATTTTATGATTACTTCTCAATGTTTGTGATTAAGAAAACTCAATGAAGTTAATAAAAGTTGCTTTAATAGCAGTAGCAATGTTTTTGACCACGTCATGTTTTCGGTAATTCTGCTGGTTGGAGTATGGTTGCATTGGTTTTGTAAGGTAGCTGTTACACATTACCATAAACTTGATGGCTTGGAACACAGGAAGCTTATTTTCTCTCAGTCTTGGAGACCAGAGGTCCAAAGTCAAGATGTCCAAGGGCTGCGTTCCTGCTAAAGGCTCCCAGGGAGCCTCTCTGCAGCTGCTCCTGGACCCTGGTGGTCTCTGGCAGTCCTTGGCTCACAAACTCACTGCTCTAGTCTCTGCCTCTGGCATGGCAGAGCCTCCTCTGGTGTCTGAGAACCTCAACTCTCCATCTCCTTTCTTTCATAATGGCACTTGTCATTAGATGTAAAGTCACTTTAAATCCAGGAGGTCACAATCATAGGAACCAGGAGTTGGGACACTTTAGGGGACACTCTTCCACCCACTAAAAGAGGTTATTCGTTTCTTTTTTGCAGCTATTTTAGCACATAGTTATTGCAGGCATCAGAAATTGCATATAAATCTTGCTTGAGGTCAAACACCATATTTTAAATAATGTGTCTATTATTTGCATTCCAATGATTTTTAAATGACTTAAAGAGATCTACTTTTTAAAAAAAGCACAGAATTTCTGACAGCCAAGTTCAAAGTATGAGGAATCTCACAGAGAAGAAGAAACGAGGCATTAAAATTCACATCCAAGGGTACTTTACATAACCAGCCTGCACTCTACTGTGGCCAAGGCAAGACGGGAGTCTCAACACAACACAGAGAAAGTTAAGTGTACTACTTTTCCTAAGAAAGTCAGCCTAGTTAATGGTACTAAAACCCAGAATATAATTGTTGCATGAATAGCTTTATATAATGACCCAAATAAAATAAAGAAAAATAAAGGATCGTGACTCTAAGAGCACTCAGAACTTGTAAGGAAGTGGAAACCACGTCCGATCATGTATCATCCTGTCTCTATGTCAGCTCAGAGCACAGCACAGATGGCTGCACTAGGGAAATGACATCTGGGGGGACCGACGGCCCAGCGGGTCTGCTGCCGACGTCCAAGCTGGCAAGCTGGTGTCTCTACCTCTAGCTCCAAAAGGAAGGAAGAACCCCAGGCAGAGCCTGGTGTGAAAATCAGAAAGGAAAGGAAGACACTTAAAGCATGAAACCCTTGCACCTGAGGGGGGTGGACCGCCCTGAACTTGGCGTGGAAATCCCACAGTCTCAGTCACACCCAAGAGTCTAGCAGGATGCGAGGCAGATGGAGGCAGGCGCTCCCACCCACATGGCTGCGTCAGACTGCGGGAGCTGGAGGACCTGCTCGAGGCTCAGGTGGAGGAGCCTGGCCTCCCCTCCGGTGCCGGCAAGCTCTCCTGTGTGAGCCCACCCAGCACTTCACCTGCTCTTCAAACCGTGATGGCTCCTCCCTTCTGCTCCCGGCTTTCCAGGCTGTTCTGAGAAGCAGCTATCTCCAGAAGCCGTCCCCTGCCCTGAGTGCCCACAGCAAGGTGGGCTTCCCGGGATGCCTCCGACTGGTCCTGCGGAGCGGTTCACGTCTGCCTCTGTAACTGGACGTATGCACTTAAGGAAGAGTGCCCGGTGCCTGTGGTCCTCCTCACTCCTCCAGACAAACCAGAGCTGGGCACGGTGGGTCCCCTCCTGCACAGTGAGCACAGGACTGCTGTCTTTGACGGTCGCCAGCTGTGTTGGATGCACTGGTCACCCTGCAGGACAGAAGAGCTTCCCGAACGCTCCATCAACATGGGGTCGCCTTTGGGATCAAAATGCTTTTTGCTGTAGCTGGGACCTTGCTGCTGGTGTGGTTGGGAAGTTCCTGGTGGCAGTGTCTCCAGAGCTGCCACCCCTGGTTTGCGTGGGGGTCCAGGCCTCCTGCCCAGTCCTCAAGTGCCCTCACTTGTCAACTCCTGCGCACCATGCCAGTCTTTCACATTTGGGCCTACTCTCCTGCAAGGAGCTAGTGTATTTCTTGGAAGTGGACATTTTCATTTAATATGAACTAGAAGAAGTGCAGATCCGAATGCTCCAGTGGCGGTGGTTTTGATTTTTTTCTTGTGAATCATGGGGAATTGCCTCATCAAGTGCCTCCCGGTGTTTGTCATGAAACAAGCAGCCAGGCAGCCGCAGCCCCGAGACGAAACAGTGCTGCCCGGGCCCAATGCCTCTGAGTCCAACATGTTTGATTTTTAATTGACTCAAAGTAAGAAAACCTGAACCAGAAGGTTCTCTAGGAAAGTGACATCAGACATCAGGTGGATTGTTACCTGAATGGAGGTCCCGGGAAGCCCATCCCTGGCTCTAAGGGGACGGCCACACCCTCTGTATGCGGCAGACGTGGGATTCCTGCAGCTCCTGCCTGGGTGAGCCTGCTCTAAGTGCGGGGCATGAGAAAGCCCTGGGAGGAGGTGGAATCCGTGACACCCACCAAGGGGGACGCACCGGAGTTTCAGGGGGACGTGACAGGCGTGTTGTGGGAGCAGAGGTCCTCTCTGGACACAAGAATGAGAGCTGGCTCTGAGCTCAGGGCCAGGTCTGTTGGCAAGGCTCACAGGGTCTCGGGGCTGCCCAAAGACCCCTTGTGCTACCTTAGCTAAATTCCAGGGCAGTCAGGACCAGGAAGGGAGAGACCCGGGCTGGGGTCACATGGGCAGTCAACGCAAGGACCTTGGCTGCAAATCTCCCCGAGTCCCTGCCCAATGGCAGAGGAAGCCTCCCTCCTGTGCAGGACACCAGCTTCTCCCGGCCTGACATCACATCAGGACCTTCGCTGAAGGAGCCAAAACGATGGGTGGGACTTCACAGGAGCCTTCTTCTGCACCCCTCGCCTCCACTTGGGGAGTCAGAGGTGTCTCGGCACGACTCACTGAGGATCTAGAAACCTGTCACCTGTCAGAGGACTTGCAGGGCTGGACGAGAGCAGGCAGGGGAATGGGTGTGGGAGCCCTGAGGGCCGAGCCCAGGCACAGGGCTGCAGGCTGCCCAGGACAGGGCTCCTCGGACCCCTACCACTCACTGGTGGCCACATGTCCATCAGGCACAGGAGCCGCCCCGCCTCTGCGCTTCCCGGTCTGGGACACAGCGGAGGCAGGATGCCTGCGTTCCCAAGGATCCTGGCATTCCCCAGGATGCCCTCCTGCCTTTCGCTTCATCTCCCAGGTGTGCGCTCTCCTGCTCAAGCTTAAATCCATACTCTCTGGGAGGCTCAGACTCCACTCCCTTTTAATCCTGTGATGAATGGTTAGCACACGAATTCATGCCATTTTCAGTCTCTGACGTACATTTCAGAC
Organism: Marmota marmota marmota; assembly: GCF_001458135.2. NCBI lineage: Eukaryota > Metazoa > Chordata > Mammalia > Rodentia > Sciuridae > Marmota > Marmota marmota. The sequence continues at coordinate 3,826,688 of NW_026000224.1, read as the reverse complement.
TCTGAGTCACTTTCCCAGCATGGACTTCAATGGATCCTACCAGTCTGCACATCTATTATTTTCATTTCAATTCAGTTCAAAATATTTTCCTGTTCTCATCGTGATTTTCTCTGACCCATGAGTTACTTAGCAGTGTTTTGCTTCCTGCCAAGGGTCATTCACTGTCATTCACTTCCTCCTGTGCCGGCACCTTTGGTGATGTCTGCAGACCTCTCTGCTCTCCCTGGGTACATGTGGGCCTGGGCTATCCTCCTGATGTGGGGTTCTTTCTGGTCTCACATTCCTTTGCCAGAGCTGACAGGGACCATGGCCTGTGGAGCTCCGGGTGTTCCATGCACAGCTGCTGTGTAGACACGGCTGCTGTGTAGACACAAGAAAAAATGTCACAGTGGACAATGAAGGGACGCATAATGACACCGAACGCGTGGGGACTTAAGTCTGCATGATTCACAGTGCTCCCAAGATGAACCTGCCAACTCATGGGGTCCGGCAGGTAGGAACCTCTCTTATCTGCCGAGTGGGCTCTGAGACGGAGCAGATGCACCTGGCAGCAACAGAGCACCTCGGGTGCCATCAGGGAGGTGGCAGCTGCGCAGCTTCTCCACGGCTTCCCAGCTGGCGGAGCCTCTGCCCTGGGTCCCTGCGCTGTCAGTCAGGGGGTAAAACAAAGAGCCTCCGGTTCCTGCACTTGTTGGAGAAGGTTCATTGTGCACGATCCGACCTGTTGAACTTTACATCCTGACTCCAACGTTAGCTCGGCCCATATTGGAACAGGAGCTCTATAAATGTCTCCTGGGCTTGCTCAGAACTGCCCTGATGGACCACATCTCAGTGGGTCTTCTGGCTTCCATCAGTTGCTGAGAAAATCGGGTATAACCCCCACCTCTGATAGTGGAAATGAGAGTTTCAACAACCATCAACTTTTGCCAAGTATATTGTCATGGCCATACTATCTGTGCATCTAAATTGTTTCTGGTGAATAGAAATCTTTGTTATAAGTTCTGTTCATTCCAAATAGTGTTCTGTACCCCAAAGTCTACTTTACACAATCCACCTGGTTTATATTTCATGGTTGTAAATTACATATTCTTTACTATTTTGTTGCCAGCCTTTCTACTGGGAGAAAAAAAAAATTCTTTTTTTTCTTCAACTTTTAATGCAGTTGGAAAAGCTTTTTTAGGGTATTTATATGTGCACGGGGATAAAACTGTCACTCACAGAGTGATTTCTTCCTGTGCTGGCTCAGTTATGCTCATTATGTGCTTTTCCTCTTTTTCTTTTGTTTTTTACTTTTGGGATATGCAAGAATCTTGTATCTATCTGTGTCTCTATCCATCTATTTATACGCGCACACACACACATTTTGTACACACACATTAAACTTTCCATTTTATTAGCTTGTCCTGGGCTGTTGCATTTTTGGAAAATTCATAAGCATTGTCTCTTCAAATGTTCCTCTACTTAGATGATCTTTCTCCACTCCTTTTGATAATTCAACCAATTATAGGTAACAAATTTGATCTCGTTGCATGTGAAACTCTTTCTTCTTTATTTTCCATCTTTATATTTTTCTTGTTTATTTCTGAATATTTTCTTCTGAATTGCTGCTGCTGAACTTACCTGTTAGGTTACTCATTTTAGTTGGTATATCTTTGAGTTGTATGTTGTAATGGTTCTTTTTTTATAGTGTCTAGTTCTTTCTAAAATAGTTTCTAGATTCTATTTTTTCCTCCAACTTGGTGAGTACAGAAACCTCATTATACTTTAGTTTGTATCTGGTACACCAGTAACAGAAACTCATACAGGCCTGTTGCTAGTCTCTTTTTTTTTCCATTTATTTATTGAATTCCTTCTTCTTTTCTGTAGGTATATAATTGTTTTATAATGTACTGGACATTTTCCAGGCAAAATCATATGAAGATGAGGGTGCTCTCTAACTTCAAAGGGCTTCAGATTTGCTGCTGCTGGACTGTGGGAGGCACCAGCTCCCGGAATCTGCTTGGTCTGCTTTTAAAATGTGAGCTGTTTCACTACTCACCAATGCACACCGTTTCCCAGGGCTGTGAGCTGTTTCACTACTCACCAATGCACACCGTTTCCCAGGGCTGTGAGCTGTTTCATTACTCGCCAATGCACACTGTTTCCCAGGGCCGTGAGCTGTTTCATTACTCGCCAATGCACACTGTTTCCCAGGGCTGTGAGCTGTTTCATTACTCGCCAATGCACACTGTTTCCCAGGGCTGTGAGCTGTTTCACTACTCGGCAATGCACACTGTTTCCCAGGGCCGTGAGCTGTTTCACTACTCACCAATGCACACCGTTTTCCACGGCTGTGAGCTGTTTCACTACTCACCAATGCACACCGTTTCCCAGGGCCGTGAGCTGTTTCATTACTCGCCAATGCACACTGTTTCCCAGGGCCGTGAGCTGTTTCACTACTTGCCAGTGCACACTGTTTCCCAGGGCTGTGAGCTGTTTCACTACTCGGCAATGCACACTGTTTCCCAGGACCTGCTAGTTCTGGGGTGAGTGCCTCTGCGGTCTGAGTTGAGACGCACACCTCCAGCCCCAGCTCACCGTCCCCCTCTGCCCCAGAGGTCTTGGAACGTCACTCAACCTTTGCATTTTCCTCTCAGGAACTGGCTCTGGCGCCAGGCAGTGGCCGCCCCAGGGTTCTGTTTGCCCTCTTCCTTGTCTCCCCAGTTCTGACGCCGTCAAGATGCCTAGGAAGATTTTTCAGCTATTCTTACCTTCTCAGTCTCCCAGTTATGAGAACTGAAATCCCAGTTCCCCCTGAGCACTTTCCAGGCCAAGAATCCCCCTTCACCTGGAGCACAGAGGAGCCTGTAGACAGACCTCCATCACGCGACTGCTGAACGGAATGAAACCCTGCAAAGGGTAAAGAGCCAAGGAATGTGAACCAGTGGGTCGCAGCCTCCACCTGAGCTTAGATAACTGTAAAACAGATAAAAGGCATGGCGCTGACTTTTAGAAATGTTCATGAAATATTCTCTAGTGAACTGTACATCAATAACAAGATAAAATTGTTTATTAGGCTTTAGGAAAAGCTTAATGTCAAATCATAAAGAAGAAAATAAAATTTTAATGTGATGAAATTTGAAAAAAAAAAACAAACTAGAAGCAAACAGAACATTTTGCAATCCAGTTCAAGAGAATTGTTTAGTGGTTCTGCTAACTATATTTGGGGCTTGGGGACTGTTTCCATCATCAGGTAAGAATGAGTTTCCATTTATCACCTTGTGTTTTCCAATAACCTCAGTAAGAGAGAGAGGAGATGCTCTGACATTACGGCCAATTCAACAACATGCAAGATTTCTGGAAGCCAAATTCAAGCTGTGGATGTGAGTGTTAGCAAGGATGTCACTTTGGCATCATGTATCAATACAGCATTTATGGCTCCAGCATTTGTTGGCGACGAGGAACAGGAAGCCAAACTTCACAGGTGCTGCCCCTCTTGGCGCCTGAGCATATGATCACCAGGACCCACGTGGCTCACGGCAGCCTCTCTTGCTTGGAGAATTATGGGAATTGCTGCACCACGGGACCTAGAAGTCACACATGACCTGAACGTGGCCCCAGCACACTTACATGTTGGCCACTAGAAAGACAGTCCAGGCGCAGGTTGGCAGTAGGTAATTCTCCAGGGACCAGTGGCGACATGAGGAGCATGCACCAATTTCCCCTACCTTGTTTAATCTGCTTTAGTTTCCTAAGTTGATGGGATACTGGTCAATGGTCTTGTCAGAGTCATTTAGTGCAGTGTGCGTGAATGGCATGTCCCAGCTAAGCAGGGGCACGTGCAAGGCTGCGTGTAAGGGTTTCAGCCACATCCACATGGTGCTGAGCTCTGAAACACAAATGTGAGAAATGTTTTCAGACTTCGGTAGGCTCCAGTCAGTCAAGGACAATGAGTGGACGGATGACCCTGGGGAAGATGCTTAAAGCAGGAACTGTGGTCCAGATCCCAATGGACCAGAACCAAGGATCAAGAACACAGTGACTCTTCCTACAGGCATCAACGTCAACGCACACATATTTGGAAACAAAGCAAAATACTTTTTGTGGTGAAGGAAAATGTGTCAACAGCAGAACATCACGCAACCTCCCAAATCAGATTGAGCTAAGTCTGTGAGCTGCTCCAGGACAGGTTTGGCATGAGACTACACTGGTGGTTAGTGATGCCTGAGCCTGGCGTCCAGGGCTCAGAGCATAGCCTGGCACCAAAGCACCCGGGTTACAGCACAGCCTGGATGCAGGGCCTGGGGGGACGTTCTTAATGGCCATCTGGGTTCATGAATCTGTTTCCCGTCCAAGGTGGGTTTGCTGTGTTTCCCGTACCTCCTGTGGAGCTGGCACACCAAGCACTGCACACCACACTGGAGAGACTTCTCAGACTGCATGTGACCCACGGATGGCCGGGTGGGGCACAAGAGCACCCGGACGCTGTCAGGAAGACAGTCGGATCAGTGACTGTGGGTGATGGTGAAAAGCCATCTTTTAATCATTTGATTTTCATTCTGGATCACAGAGTAAAATCACTACTTTAAAAAAATCTGTATTATCTATTAAATGGATGGGGAATTGCAGTCGTGACTGTCCCCAGGTGGGGTTGGAAAACTCACTTCTGGACTCCTCAGCAGAGGGCAGCGGACGAGGCCCTGGGCGGGACCAGGTGAGCTCAGCAGGGGATGGGAGGAGCCAGGGGAGGAGGGTGGAGCTGAGGGAGGTGGCTGGGGGTGGCATGCAGCACTTCCCAGCAAGCTCTGCTTCCTTCAAGAGAGAATTACGACAGTTTGAAATATGAGCCCAGGGACCCAGGGGGGCTGTCATAAAGCATTATATGTGCATGAAGTATTCAGATCATTGGGCAAAGACCATATTTAAAGTCATCTGTTGATTTTATATATTGCAATAAATATGGCATGGATGTGGAGGTGTTGTATTTTACATCTCTAGATTTTTTCATTCCTCGTCTTTGTTTTTTATTTCTCGTTATCATTCACTTGGTGATCGATTTTATTATTGAAATTCTATGTACAGATTGCTAAATTAGGCCTGACTTACTTTCTGTGCTGTTGTGTAATGACCTTCATTAACTGAATTCAGGAACAGAAAGGACACCGGCATCACGGAATTCAGGGTAAAGGTACAAAACCCGAAAAATACTTTCAGCTGATATGCAGCAGAATTATGGTGCGCACTGTCTTGGGATTCTGGTTAATAACCAAACAGAGGTCTCTATCCTACCCTGCTGTTCCACCATCAGTATAATCAGCACAGCCAAAACCAAAAAATGGCGTGCACTCCTTGGATGCAGTGAGCTTTCCCTGTTGGAGATAAACTAGACCTTCAGGTTGCTGTGAGCCGTTAACCCTTGTTAGGGACCACTGGGACCCAGAGACCAACAGAAAATTAAAAGGCTTAAAAAATACTAATCTTTGGTAGGCAGACCTGCGACCGACCGGCAGAACAGGCCCAGGGGCCCACTGGCGTGGTAGACACATCACCCCAATTGGAGGTGATGGATAGGCAGAACTAACATCATCAAGATGGCGATATTACCAAAAGTTCTCTATAGGTTTAATGCAATGCCAATCAAAATCCCAACGGCATTTCTCGTAGAAATAGATAAAGCAATCATGAAATTCATATGGAAAAATGAAAGACCCAGAATAGCAAAAACAACTCTAAGCAGGAAGTGTGAATCAGGCGGTATAGCGATACCAGATCTCAAACTATACTACAGAGCCATAGTAACAAAAACAGCATGGTACTGGTACCAAAACAGGCGGATGGCCCAATGGTACAGAATAGAGGACACAGAAACCAATCCACAAAACTACAACTACCTTATATTTGATAAAGGGGCTAAA
>NW_026000224.1:3808135-3820786 GCF_001458135.2 Marmota marmota marmota | reverse complement strand
GGAGGGGAGGGGAGGGGGGATAGTAGAGGATAGGAAAGGCAGCAGAATACAACAGACACTAGTATGGCAATATGTAAATCAGTGGATGTGTAACTGATGTGATTCTGCAATCTGTATATGGGGTAAAAATGGGAGTTCATAACCCACTTGAATCAAAGTGTGAAATATGATATGTCAAGAACTATGTAATGTTTTGAACAACCAACAATAAAAATTAAAAAAAAATAAAAAAATACTAATCTGCCGCAGTCCGGCTGCAGCAAAATAACCAGGGGGTGACGAATAACTTGTGTACCTTGATACAGCAGAAGTGGGAGCCGTTTATTGCAGGACAGGAGCGGTATTTATACATTCCACACAGCTTATCTAATTAGCATAAACTAGATACAGCAGTCAACCAATAAGGAATCTCCACACTTAATGGCTCGCTGGTGTTACTTCACAAACCACTCCCTCTGGCATTTTGCCAGGCGCCATCCAGACTTGTTTATAGACCCTAACACTAATCTTTGTTTTAAAATGTGAAATGAATGGCAGTGTTTTGTGATGGACCAGTTTTAGTCCAAGAATTGGAAAAGGGACGTGCTTCAATCCATTTGAGGTGCATGTGCTTTAGCTTTACTTACTACCTATAATCTCTCTTGGTGAGAGTAAAGAGTACTGGTAGGACAGGCACAGAGGAAGCCATCAGAGCACAAAGGCACTCACAGCAGTGGAGTCTTTTGCAGTAAATTCCAGTAACGACTCAAGAGATGACGTTTGCATTCTGTAAGGGACCTTCCCATAAGCCCTACTCTGTACAACACAGCGTGGGAATGCCGGTCAGACAGTGGCATGCCTCAGAGGGCCGGAGAGCTGCAGAGCCTGGAGCTCAGCTCTCTCCCATGGCAAAGTCGAGTGTACTGGAACCCAGGGTGGCATTTGTCCTTTTGCCATGGTGACCATTGTTTCAGTGGTGCAAGATCAAAGCTGGTGCTTTGGACAGGTCAAGGCAGCGGTGCCAAACTGTGCCAGGGTCACTCTGCTCTCGCCACACGCTCACACTGGAAATTGGAGTAAAAAAAAAATAGTGTCATTTAGAAGTCTTTGCCAAATGGACACTTTTCTAAATGTCCCAGGTAATGAAATGTGAAGTGTAAAACCAGGAATCAACAAAGGATTCTGCACCGTGAAGAAAAGCGCCGTGTGGCCTTTGGGTCTGCACACAGGGCCAGCGCCTTCCTGTGGCAAAGGACTAACAGACAAGAAGCAAAGGTGACTCACTGGTGTGCAGGGCAGACGTGGGCCCAGGAGGTGGCCTCCCAGGCAGCTCGGGGCCAGTGCTCATCCCACCGCGGGTCTTCTCAGCCGCGGGGCCTCCGAAAGCAGCACACACTGGTGTCACCCACTGAGGCTTGGCTGACCACCAGGCAGCCGGTGGGTGGGCAAAGGTGGTAAGGCCAGTGTTAAGGCTTCCAGGAGCCACAGCTTAGAGATTTATTTGTGAATATACATATTTGAAGCTATGCTCTGAATACACTGCACATTCAAAAGACTCGCAAATTTAAAAAAAATGGGATAAAATTTAAACAATAATATGCTCCTGCACCCCTGGGTTGTGGGCCCCCTCACAGAGAGCCAGGAAGGTCACTCCAGGTCTGTCCCTGGACTAGCCGCGCCCTCAGCCTGAGCCGTCTGGAGGTGTTGAGGACCCCTGGGCTCTTGCAGGACCCCCTGCCGGCCTCCTCCTCGGGGCACCATGATACCCAGCAGGCTCCCACGACACCGGTGCTGACCTCTTGATTCCATGACCCTCTCGAGGGCCACACAAATGGATTCCAGGTCGGCTAGCTCGTCTTTGAGGACGAGGGCCAACACTACCAAGGGCAGGGTGTCAAGCTGGAGCTGGTGCTAAGGCTGGAGCAGAATGGCCATGCTCCTAGCCAGGAGGCCGGAGAGTGGACTGTCCCCTGGAGCCGTCTCACACGACCTGCCCAGTTGCGCACTCCTGAGCCTCAGCCCAGATTTCTCACACTGCACGTTTAGGACGTCGGCACAGCTCCGTACTCCCCTAGTCTCACTTCTGACGACGGCTCACTGATGTCACCACTCCAGTTCTGGTGGACTTAGGCTCTGTGCTCACATGTCAGTGCCCTCTTCAAGGTCACAGGCATTTCCCATCAGCACACTGTGCACTGCTGCCTTTGTCCCCTCTCTGATGTGGAGCAGTGGAGGAACCCGTCATGGAAACCCCCAGGTGAGATTCCTAGTGTAGAGTCACTCGCGCTTACCGTAGGGGCCTGGAGTTCACGGTGCCTCCTTCACGCCCCAAAGTGTCCGTGCGTCTGTGTGAAGTACGGTGGCTGCTGCAGGTGTGGCCTGTGGCTTGATCCGGTGTGGGTGACTGTACTGTGTCTACATGATACACAGGAATGGGGACGTCCTCCTAGACCACAGGTAACTCCGTACCATGAAGCCTGTCACTCACATGGCCTCTCTGACGGTCACCATCATGTCCTGGACACTGTTCTAAGTCTATGGTTCGCAGAGGTCATAAGAGGCTTTGGCATTATTGAGCGGGAAGTGACCTGGACATCACCTGGACTGCTGACCTTGCTTGGCATCGTCAACCGACGGAAAACACGTTTCATGAGTGTAAGGTCAGAAAATCTGACATTTTAAAACTACTTCTAAAACGATCAGTCATGTCGGGTCACCTGGTCAACTAGAGCAACCACGAGAGGTGAAGAACTTTCACTTCATGAGCTTCCATAGGACACAGAAGGTCTCCGACGAGAGTCCTGGGATAGCACTTGACCGAGACCGGGTCTTGCCGGTTGGTTTCCAACGTAAAGCGGAGGAGACCCTCCCACCTGTTTCCATCTGCTGCCTTCAGAGGATCCTGAAGGCCACTGCTTCTGGAGGCTGCGCAGCTGGAGCGCACGCTCAGCCCCCGCGGCTTTGCCGTGGACGGCACCTCTGCCGGGGCCGTGATGACGACAGGGCCGAGGTTCCTCTGGGGACAGCACCCGCTCTCCGCTTGGGCCTGCGGGAGCACAGGGTGACTGGGAAAGCCCAGCCTCTCTGTCACTTCAGTCTTCCGTCTGCTTCGCTCAGCTCTGCAGTGGGCACGTGAGCTGTGGAGGGAAGGATTGTCCAGAGCTGGCCATGCAGTGGACGCCCCCAAAGCCTCCGTCTCCTTTCTCCCCCTTCTAGACCCATGTTGCCAAGACAAGGGAGGGTAGGGCCTGGAGCCAGCAGCCAGGAGATGTGTTTCCTTAGGTGACATGTGACGGCCACGGAGATGCGCTCGTGCAGCCCTGAATGGTGTGATCCAGCCGAGGGCTGCAAATAATAAAAGTAAAAATAAATAGTGACTGTGTCTGCGAGCCGTTTATGGAGAGTGGCTTAAAATTACAAGAACCTGAGGGGAGCCAAGCGAAAACCGCCGCACGGAGCCAGCGAGCTCTCCTCGTCTGCACTCATTCCCGGCTCGGCTGCTGGGCCAGGGCCCTGGAGGAGGGCAACGTGGCCCGTGAAGAGAGGCCTGGACACTGCCCTTTATGAGCCAGACAGGGCATTCTGGCACAGCAGCTCAGACATGCCTGTGACCCCAGTGTCCTCCCCTGTGAGGCCAGGGCTAAATGCATCCTCCCAGATCTGTCCAGTAGGACCCTGGGCAGGTCTGACACCACTCTGGTTGTATTTCCACATTATCTAGAGAGGCAGCCACTTACGAAAGTGCATTTCCACCCAGGAAATAGGAAGCAGTTTCACAGGGTGCTTCTGAATCACCCGTCTAAGTGAGAAGTCATTGGTGAAGTGGGGGAAGGAACTCGTGAAGGCCAGGCTCCAGGAGGCTGCCTTGCCCTGCCCGTGGCAAGGGTCACTACACTCCAGGTCACAGCCTTACACACGTGTTCTCACAGAGCCAACCAGAAAGAACCTACAAAAGTGTGCATGCCCTCTATTGTGGGTATGTATGAAATTACTGTAACCAAGAGGTATCTTCATCAGAGAAGTCATAACATCTAAGACTTCAAATTTCAAATTAATTAATTAAAATGTTGCTATTTTATTATATTTTAGAGTAAATTTATTTTTATGTTGTGTAGAAGTGCTGCTCGCTGTGTCCTATAAATGTGGTTAAGTGTGAAATTTCCATAATTCTCCCTGGACTAATCCATGTTCTGTACAATCTTCAAACCTCCTACCTGCCAAAAACGGCTTCACTCTGTTATCCTATTCAGTAAACAGAAATGAATCCAATTCATGCCAAAAATTAGTATTTAAAATAACAAGACAAACCGGAGGCCTGCTAATTCCCTTCATGTGTTTCCATCAAGTGGAAATCAACCACTGAATCACCCTGTGTGGATCCTCACTTTTTAGAAAGGGACTTGATTTTCTTGCTTTGAATGAAGGTATGAGACTTCATTTTAAAAGAGAAAAGCCATCCAGCATGAAGAGGATTTCTGTTTTCTATGTATCCATCTGATAATTGCATCAATCCCAGAAATAGCTCTGCACTGTGACGAGGGAGTCGAGCAAATCGATTCTCATTGTCAAGCACAGGCTGCAGAGGGGTTTCACGGTGCCATCTGAAGTGGTTCTTCAAAACTGCACCCGTGAAACCCTGAAAATGGAGCTATAATTACGGTGTCAAGGAGAGGCACCCGGAGCTCAGGACATGCACAGAGCTGCATGCTCCAGCCCCAGGTGCCGACTCACGCCCCGGTTAGGGGAGGCACCTCCAGGGTCTACAGCCCACAGGGGAGAAACGGCCTGGGCATGGACACGGGCCTCGCTGCTTGTCTAGGAGAATTCCGTGGAAATGCATCTGTGACGGTTTGGCTTTTTAAAGTCCCCCAAAGCTTGTGTGTTAGGAAATGCAGTGACACTCAGAGGTGAAAACACTGGCTGTGACCTCATCAGGGGATTAATCCACTTGGTGGATTAGTAATCTGAATGGACTACTGTGTGTGGGCTGCATGCAGGGGGAGCCCACCTGGGGAAGAGGGCACTGGCAGCATGCCCTCGGGGACTGTTCCTTGTCCTGGGCCCTTGCCCCACCCCTCTGCTTCCCAGCTGCCTTGAGCTGTCTGTTTTCTCTGCCATGCTCTTCCACGATGCTTCTGCCTGGGAACCGGCCGACCATGGGCAGAATCCTCTGAAACCCTGAGCCAGAATCAACCTTTCCTCCTCTAGCTTGCTCCTGTCAGGTATCTGGTCACAGAACAGAGAATCCAGCTCTGATAGCATTCACATTCATATGGAGTGACATTTGTCTTTACTACATTCAGCACCACTAGGAGGAATTCCCATTCCAAGACACACCAAGTCAGCAGGGGAGCATCCTGGGGTCCCGGAGCCCTGAAATGAACTCGGTTAAATAAAATAAAAGCAATGTTATTCATGACTCATACACATGTTCAGGGCGAGCTTTCCTCCCAAAACACAACGAGGATCTGTGTTTATGACTTGGAAACTGCGGTCCCCCACGGAGGGCCTGGCCAGAGTGTTTAGAGGAGCATCAGCACCCCAGGGATCTGCAGCATCAGGAGACGCAGCGTTCAGGGAAGACACTCCATGACCAGGACGGGCCAGCCCTCTGGGCCAACAGAGGTGAGTGGCTCCGTCAGCGGGAGGGCAGGGCTGGGGTGAGGGAGTGGGTCCCAAGGTCTGCCATGGGCAACACTCGGTCAGAAGAGAAAGGGTGCCCTCCTCGGACAACTGCAGGTGAAACTTAAACGCAATTTTACTTCATTAAGAAGCTCTTGTTTTCATGATAGGAAAGGTAACATAATTTAATGCAATATGTAAATTATTATGGTTAAGAAACAGGCTTCAGAAATAGGATTTGGTTTAAGCTAGAAACACATGAAACTTGTAGAATGAGATGGAGACTGCTTATTTTTTATGGCTTGGTTTCTTAGGAATGATTTTTAATTTGGTTTTGATCAAGGTTCTCACCATGAACGTGAATGGACTCTCAGATACTGGAAAGTCGTAATGTGGGACGTGTGGAGGGCCTTGTCTATCTCACCCGTGACTTAAAACACTGGTCAATTTCTGTTCAGGGAAGCTTCAGGGAGCTCTTCCTGCGTGGGTGTGAGGTCCAAAGCTGAACAATCAGCTCTTCTTCACCTCTGGCACCATAGTCCCGTGGGGGGCAGGCCAGGGGCAGGGGTGGGTGCTCGAGGCCCTGGAAGGCTGCTGGGTCTCTGATCTCCAGGGAAACTTGTGGAGTAGGAGAAGGGAACAGCATGTGCACGTGCAGAGGGTGGGAAACCCCACAGCTGGGGTCTTGCCCATCCATGCTGTGTGGGGCCTTTACCAATGTCTCTCCAGGCCAGGGTGGTTTTCCTGTCTGCCCGGCTGTGCCGCAGTCTGGCTGGGCACAAATAACCAGGAGGTCACGAACCACTTGTAGGTTCAAACAGGAACTACTTTATTCTCAGAAACCAACAGGAACTCTCTAGAACTCCACGGGAACTCCACGAGAACTCAAAAGTAGCGGGCACCCGAGGTAGCAGGAGCCGCCTGATTGCCGGACAGCAGAGGTTTATATACACAACTGAATACACAGCTGGTTTCAATTTAGCATCATCCAGTTACAGCAATCAGTCATTATCTTAATAATTATACACAGCTTAACTTAATTATCATCATCTTAATGGCTCGATGGCGTTACTTCTTGACCACTCCTTCTGGCAAAATGCCAGGCGCCATCTTGACTTGGTTGTGGCTCTCAACACGGCTGCATACCCTCGCCCTCTCTGCAGAACCTCCTGTCCTCCTTTCCTGCCAGAGGTGATTTCTTTGCCTCTGCACAGGCTGCTCTCTGTTCCCCTCGGAGTGGAGCTGGAGACCTGCCCTTCTTGGGCTCTGAGTGTCCTTGGGCAGTGTGGCAGGTGATGTCCGCAGATTTCACCAGGCCAGCACAGGATTGTGAGCACCAGGTTTGTGGGTGGACAGTGCAGAGGCAGGTGTGGCCCTGGGTGGCCACAGGGATCATGTGTGTGCCCAGCCATTCTTTGGCACTTGGAGGACTTGTGGGTAGCTTCCTGTGTGCTGAATACTAAGGATGAAAACCTCCTGCTGACCTCTCATTAGCCATATTGTGTGTGCACCAGGGGACTCAGTGGACTTAGCCCAAGCTCAGCTTAAAATGATTCTGTCATAGTCAGAAGAAAGCAGTTGACGTTACATTCCTCAGATGCAGTATTCAACACCTCAGTGCCTGTGCTAATGCGGCAGCGAATCCCGACGTCATGTATGATTACAGTACACCAGTAAACGCTCATATTAAGAAGAAAACAACTTGCTGGGCATGGTAGTGCTCACCTGTAATCCCAGCAACTCTTGAGGCTGAGGCAGGAGGATTTCAGGTTCAAAGCCAGCCTCAGCAATGGTGAGGTGCTTAGCAACTTAGTGAGTCGTTGTCTCTAAATGGAACACAAAATAGGGATGGAGATGTGTACCCACCCCATCAGCAACCTGTCCTGAATTCATAGAGCAGACAGGCACTGGGAGCCTCCAGGAGAGTGGGATCTGTGCTTTGAGGACCCAGATGTGGGCCGGAGTCCTGGAGGACCCTGGTCACCCACCTGCTGTCTGACACAGGGTCACAGCCTTGGAGCCCTTAGCTGAAGACACCTGAGGTTTGCTCCTTTGGAATTGTCGTAGGGTTAAGTAGCATAGTTGCTTCAGGAATGTCTGTGAGCACCTGCTGCTGACTTCCGGCTTCATTTCCTGTTCCTGGAGGGGCACTGGGCTCAGAGGCTATTCTGTGAAAGTAGATCCTGGGGGCAGGGCCTGGACTTGTCCAACAGTAGAAACATGTCCACAACAAGCTCTGAGGAACGCCAAGGGGAGAACAGACCAAGGCCAGGAGGAGACACCATTCTTGCAGAGGGGATGACATCTGGAGGCTCATAGGGGCGGGGACATGTGCCCCAGAAGTGCCCAGGTGTGCCGGGCAAGGACACAGGGTGCATGTGGCACGCTCAGCAGAGACAGGGCCTGCCTGGGGAGGCTTGGCAGAGCGTAGGACTAAACATCAGCCAGACTTAGGACACTTCCTAAAATGAAGGGAAAGGAATGGAAAAACAATCCATGTGTTCCATATCATACCATAAAACCTTTCAAATGTCCCTGAAATATGAGCGCACTGTCCTGTTTTATTTTCCATTTTCAATCATGGCGTGATAACATAGTTGAGATACGCGTCTGCCTTCGTATTCACAGACCCTCTGCCTTCTGGGTGATCTGGACATTCCCTCCCTGCAAGGCTGTCCCTGAGTGGAACAGGAGCCAGTCCCAACGCCACAGTTTCCAAGTTGCCCATGGTTCTGCCTGGGTTCAGGCTGCATCATTGGAGAGGGTCACCAGGACTTCAAGCTTCAGGCTGATATCGTATTCTCCCGTCAGTCTTTTTCCATAACAATCAATGTCCTCAGAGACTGTTTATTTTGAGGAGGGAAGGGGCTATGGAACCTTATCCCCACATTTCAAATGGGATCATTTTGGAATCACCTACAATCTACCTGTGCAGTTAGCCTTACTTCCCAAAGGAATAAAGAATTGGTAAAAGCACATATTTTCTCTAAGCATCATTAAGGATTTTGAACGTCTTTAACTTTTCTAAACTAACTGAATTAATTAGTTTGTCTGTGATTCTATCCTGTTTATCTTTATCACACATTTATGTGAAATAAATCAGCATTGTTACATACTCTGCAATCTTAAAATAATAATGAATATAAACAGATTTAAATGTGTATAAGTATACATATACATTGCATAAAACTTTTCAAATCCAATAGAGATGGGGTGGTGTCATAAAAGAGAACTTCTTCTCTTGGATTGATCAGTCATGCCTCAGGTCTTAAAGCATCAGTAAGGATCACTGATACATGTGTCTTCTCTTTCCTCTTTTAAATCATTTCTTTCTCTCTATTGGTGCATTGTAATCATACATAACCCTGGGATTCATTGTTCCATATTCATGCATACCTAACATGTTTGATCCGCCCCACTCTCAGTGTCTTCTCTATCTCCCCTCCTGCCCCTGATCTCCTCCACGGATTCCCTTCTATTGTCGTGATTTTAGTGAGTGCAGGACAGCTGTATGTAAGCAGGACTCACCGTGGTGTGGTCGTACACGGACACAGCATGATTTGGTAGCTCTCCTTCTCCAGTACCTCCTCGCCCTCCCACCGGTCCCTCCCAACCCCCTCCCTCTACTCTACTGGACTTACCTCACTCTTCTTTTACAATTCCTTCCTCCTCTCTCTTTAGCTTCCACGCAGGAGAGGAAACTTTTCAGCCTCAATTTTCTGAGTCTGTTCGTTCACTTAGCCCCATGTTCTCCAGTTCCATCCATTTACAGTCAGATGCTATGATTTCAGTCTTCTTTATAACGACTGAAACTCCGTGGTGTAACTATGCCACATTTTCCTTATCCATCCATCTGTTGATGGACACCAAGGCGGATTCCACAATTTGGCCACTGTAGCTTGCACCACACTGTATGGATGTGCCACAATAATGTGCAGGTTTCAGTTCTTTGGCTAAATATCAAGGAGTGGGATAGCTGGGCGTATGGTGGCTCCATTCCTAACCCTTTGATAAATCCCCATTCTGTTTCCTAAAGTTGTTGTGTCAATTAGCCGTCCTACCAACGATGTAAAAGTGCATCTTTCCCCCATGTCCTTGGCAGCAATTATTGTTATTTGGATTCTGGCTGATTGTCATTGTAAGTGGAGTGAGATGAAATCTCACCATAGTAGTTTTGATCTGCATTTCCCTGATGGCTAAGAATGATGAACTTTTTTTTTCCACATATTTTTTGGCCATTTGTAATTTCTTCTTTTGAGATATGTCTTTCTAGATCATTTGCTCGTTATTGATTTTTAAAAATATTTTGGTGTTCAGCTTTTTGAGTTCTGTATATATTCTAGGTTTTAATCCCCATCAGAGGAGTAGATTTTCTCCCATTCTGTAGGCACTTTCTTCATGCTCCCAATCATTTCCTTGGCTGTGCAAAAGCTTTTAAATTTGAGGTCAACCCACTTATTGATTCTTGGTTTTATTTCTTGAGCTTTAGGAGTTTTGTTAAGGAAGTGGGTGTCTGTGCCTGTTGGAGTGTTGACCCCATCTTCTTCCTGCATTTGCAGTGTTTCGGGTCTAATTCTAGGTCTTTAATCCACTTTTAATTGAGTGTTGTGCAGGGTGAGAAATAAAGTGCTGCTGAGAAAGAAATCAGGAAAACAGATCTATTCTCTATAGCCCCAACAGGAGAAGGGGGGTGGAGAAAAGAAAACCTTGGGAATTGACCTTACCAAGGAGAAGAGGACTTCTCCAGTGAAAATTGTAGAACACTGAAGAAAGGCATTGAAGAAGATGCTAGAAAATTTATTTGGAAGAAAAAGAGACCCACCCAGAAGAGCCAAAGCAATCCTGAGCAAGCAGAGTGACTCGGGGGCACCAGAGTACCTGGTCTCAGTTGTACGACAGAGCTCTGGTGAGGAGGCTGCGCGGTGCTCGCACCAGACAGACTTGAAGACCAGAGGGAGAGACGGCAGACAGACCCACACAGCCCAGTCCTCTGAGCCTTGACCACGTGCCAGAGTCCTACGCTGCAGACAAGGCAGCCTTGGTAACAGTGTGCTGCAGCCTGGGCATCCACATGTGCAGCGATGAGACCCGACGTAGGTGTTCCCAAAAGAAAGCCTCTGTTCTGAGAAGGGGTCGGGATGGCCTGGGTGGTTCAGCTTTTCCTCCTGAGTGGGACGAGCCCTGTGTGAATACAACCCAAAGTCCCCTTTCCATCCCATCCCATCCTGAACTGGTGGATCCCTGTTCCCAGGAGTAGGAAAGAGCCGTCACATGAACCACTTCTCCTGTCCATCTGACTAAGGGAAATGAACTGAGTCTTTTCATAATGAATATTCGATTGGTGACATGATAATGAATTCTATTCAAAACAGTAATTTCTCAATACCATGATAACTTATTTTACTTTTTATAAAATATTCAAATATGCATTGTTGAAAATTGGATCAAATGGATGTATTGGTTTGATCTAATTGCTATACTAAATGTGATTCATGAATGTTTCAGAAATAATTCTTCGACCATATTTCATACTTTACAATAAGTCATAGGGTATTGGAACAAGCATGCCATGTACGAGCTCCAATGAGCTCCTGTCAGCACAAAATTGAGGCCTTGGTCCCATGGCTAGAAGGTTTCAGATTTAGCCATCCAGTTAAAAATCACCTGCCTTCAGATCATGTCATCTCTGCCATCAATAAGTGTGACCCTCATGAAGCACCTAAATTCCAGCCCTCGTCACATAACTAAGCCATGTTCCCTAGGAAACATGGCCATGCCTTCAGCCTCTGTGCGTGGGACCACACAGGGAGGAGTGAGGAAACCGGCCGTCAGTCGGAGTGGAAAGTCACAGGGACAGGGGGAATCCGCTCAGGGCTTTCGAGCAGGGCTTCCTGGAAGTGGTGTGCCCATCTTGACTTGTTTGAGGTCCTAAAGTAGGAGAAAGGAAAGGACGTGAAGGGATTGCAAAGGAGCAGTGATGGACAGAGGACGCCTAGCAGGTCGGCCAGGGCTGGCCCTGCAGGGGGACCGCCCACCACATCAAGACTGACTCCATGGCAGCTCACCTGAGGGCTGGCTGTTCAGATGTTGTCGAGGAAATAAGTAAATAGTATCATTTATTGAACTGATGCTCACTGAAGAGGTAAGATGTCCAGTGAGTGGCAGGGTCCAGACTGGGAGGGGCTCCCTGTCCCCTGCAGCCTCACAGCTCCCGGGGGTGGGGGGAAGGCACACACTGAGCTCTGGCACCGGGGAACGGCCTGCGAAGGCCAATTCATGCACCAACGTGACTGGCTGGGGCTGCCCCAGCTTGGGAGTCACTGTGGACTCTGGAATTCACTGTCACTGGGCGGGTGGCATCGTCCTGTCAGCTGAGGGTCTGCTGAAGGCGATGGCAGAGGTGAGCAGCCTCTCCACCTCTTCTGGGACTGAGATGTCCGTCTTCTTCCGTCCCCACGTGGGTTCTCCTGAACACAGTCAGAGCCACAGCAAACTGAGCTAATGGCCGCAGGCTGGGTGGAGAGAAAGACAGACGGTTCTCTAGGCTCATCCCACGGAGGACTGAGGGATGTGGTCTTCTGCATTCTCTTTATTAATAAGCAAGCTCAGTAATTAAGTCAGACACACAGGTGAACGCACAAGTAAGAAACCTAGGAGGACCCTGGACTCAGGACACCTGTGCTGACCGCGGGCAATGACCTTCCTAGGGTTTGATTTTTGGCTGTATTAGAAAAGCCCATGTGTGATGATGGTCACAGAGATAAACGAAGGCCTTCATGCTCTTCCCCACTTCCCCATTACCACAGTGGATTCCAAGTCTACGTTCAGGTTTAAGGTGTAAATGGTTTTAAGACTCATTTGAAACACACTCAGATAGTTACGTAAAATTCTATGAATGATTTTGAAATGACTAAGCCTTAATTTAGTTTTTCCACACAGAATTTGCAGATATGAAATGAACACAGGGGAGGCGGCTCAGAGCTGGCGGGGCGGGTGGTGGTGGTGGGTGGTGGTGGTGGGTGGTGGGTTGTGTGGGTTGTGGTGCTGGGT
>NW_026000224.1:3807217-3807916 GCF_001458135.2 Marmota marmota marmota | reverse complement strand
GGTGGTGGGTGGTGGTGGGGTGGGTGGTGGGTGGCGGGTGGCAGTGGTGATGGGGGGTGTAAACACACCCCCATCCCAGCTCTTCTGAATGATCCTGTGGATCAGACCTGGAGAAAGGATTTCTGCTACTGGGGAGTTGCTTCCAACACCAGAGCTCTCAGTCCTACAGTCTCCTTTATTTATCTTTCCATCTTTCTCTAAATTTTCTTTGTCCACACAAGTCACAAAGTCCTCAATGGTTTTTGATAATGACAATAGCAAAAAGAAAAAAAAATGATTTGGAGTTTTTATTCTTTATGTTTTCATTGAGAAGCATTGCAAGAAATTAAATGCCTTGAAAAATCTAGCAAGTGATCCTAAGAAAGAATGCTTGTCCGTGGTCTGTACTGTGATTTCCTTCTCAGGGTGACTTGGGGAGAACATACTTTCAGGAAAACCTGCCTAAGCGAGGGAGACACCAGGGGCAGTCATGTCCGGGTGCACGAGGCCTGTTGCAGGGGACAGCGTGGCGGCACAGCAGAGGTGTGCAGGAAGACAGGCTCAAGGACCTGACCAGGGCCAGCTTCCAGGGCTAGCTCACAGCTCTCCTCAGCATCCTGGCTGGTGCAGCCCAGCTGGCAGCTCCCCCTGGTGCTGAGGTCACTCCCTCCTCCTGCAGGGAGAACTCCTATGTGTGTGTGGGGGGGTGGTGCTGGGGGG
>NW_026000224.1:3782872-3807198 GCF_001458135.2 Marmota marmota marmota | reverse complement strand
GGGTGCTGGGGAGTGGTGCATGGGGTGGTGTGAGGGTAGATGGTGCTGGGGGTGGTGCTGGCGGTGGTGTGTGGGGTGGTGCTGGGCCGTGGTACATGGTACTGCTGTAAGGAGCCAAGGCAGGTGAGCCATGTGGAATTCCTAGACTGTGCTTCTCAGATGGGGTGGGGGCAGGGGTGGGTCACTGCAGCACATATGCCTGATGCAGTGTTCTCCGGAAGCCCTGAGACACAGCAGCCTTCCCGGCCACATATGTCTTCACCACTTGCCAAAGCAGCACCTTGTGGTCAATGGTGTCCATCTGGGCATCCAGCATGTTGAGGGGCTGGTGTCACACATCCAGGGAAGTTGATCGAATGGGTCAGGTGGGAGGAGGGTCTAAAGTCTCACACAGCTGTGAGATCTGGGGCATGGACAGGACCCTTCCAAGCTTCCAGGCTGAGCAGGCAGCTCTCAGACAGGACACAGGTGTTATGGGGTCACAGTCACATCAGTTGGCAAGCTCTGTGATGGCAGGCGTGGCTCACGGCCAGTTCACAGGCACAGCACCCGAGCTGATTAGAACTCACCTCCTAGCGTTTTCATTGCTGGTGTTTGTGCGTATCAGATGGAACTGTAACCCACCAGAGATGCTGTCCTGTCCCAGTGACAGAGCCCAGGTTGTGTGGCAGGCTCCAGGGAGAAGCAGCAGTCCCAGGTCCCGAGGACTGTGGTTGGTGGTGATGACAGGGGCCTTCTGTCTCCTTCCTTTACCGGGAACTAAGGAAAACCCACGTGGGGCTCTTGGGGTTTGACGATGGGGAAACAGAGAGGATTGCTGCCTGGACAAGTGGAGGGGAAGGACGGAGCCCCACAGAGCATCTCCACCGGCTTCTCCAGGTTCCTGACAGTAGGGGGCGCTAGGCAGCCGCTCGGGGTGCAGCTGACACTGTGGGGCTTGGTGGGCTCCTGCTGCACAGCTGACCCCGCCGGGCTGTGCAGACAGGGCCTGGCTGCCCTTGTCATGGCTTTCTGAGGTGCCCTGATGGTGTCCTGAGGGAGGGACGGCAGGGAAGTGTTTGTCTTCACAAATGTCACATAACATTTTCAAATGTACACTGACTCATAAAGGAAAACACGAAACTCTCATTATTCAAGGCTTTAAACGTTTTCCTTAAGTATTACTGTGCCCTTATGAGAAATTTCCATGCTGATGACTATTTTAAAAATTATTGCAGTGGTCCGTCTTTTTGTATATGTGCCCTGTACCTTACAGCTCACGTTCCTTGCTATTTGCATGGACTAATTTCCACCTGTGGTGCCGCAGATTGCGGGAGCTGCCATGAATCTACTTCAGTGTTCAGATGCTGACACGGAGCATTGAAGGTGCCTAGTTCACCTGGATTACCTCCTTAACTCCCAGAGGGCAAGGAAGAAACATGCTTTCAAAAACAATGTTTCTAGTTAAACTCTTATTGCTATATGCAGCTTCGGGCTACTCAAAAGTTTATTTGGTGACTGAAAAGGACTTAAAATCAGCATACTATAGTGACGCAGCCACATCAATGTGAATAGCACCTCAATTCACAATAGCTAGACTATGGAACCAAACTAGGTGTCCCTCAACAGATGAATGGATAAAGAAAATGTGGCATATATACTCAATGGAATATCACTCTGCTTTAAAGAAGACTGAAATTATGGCATTTGCTAGTAAATGGATGGAGTTGGAGAATATCATGCTAAGCAAAATAAGTCAACCCCCCCCCCCAGAAAAACAAAGCCAAATGTTTTCTCTAATATGCAGATGCTACTTCACAATAAAGGGGGAGGACACTAGGGAAGTATAGCTTTACATTAGATTAGGTAGAGGGCAGTGATAGGAGGGATGGGGAGGGGATGTGGGGATAGGAAAGATAGTAGAAGGAAGCAGACATTATCATTGTATGTATCTATGTGACTGCATGACCAATGTGATTCTGCACCCTGCACACTCAGAAAAATGAGAAATCATACCCCATCTCTGTATGGTGTATCAAAGTGCATAGATGCATCCTACTGTCATGTATAACCAATTAAAACAACAACAGCAACAACAAAAGGAACTACTAGAGGAGGGGAAAGAGCCACATGGGGACCTTGTTGGGCACCAGCAGCCGCCAGGCCCAGAGGGAGAGAGCAGGGGCAGTCTGAAGGGATCTCCAACAGCTCAGTGGTGTTAAGAGCAGCAGTGATATTAATCGTCGCTCAATTCTGAAGTTATCCGAAGGTGAGATGGACATGACTTTTGAAATTAAAAAGAAAAAAATAATCACTCCACATTTTAAACCCCCTCTAATGCATAAAAAATATTTAAATAAAAATGATTTATATTTCAAACACTAAGGACCTTTTCCATATTCATAACTTTTAAACATCTTGCAAAATTATAAAATAAGAATTGGATCAGCAACAGAGTTGAAGCATTTTCTCGGAATCACTTTTAAACATGTCGGCTTGGCCATCGGTGAGCAGGGTGCCCTCTAGGGGTCCTCCAGACTCAGCTCAATGACACTGCAATGCAGGTCTGTCCCTGGAGGTCCTCAGGGACAATGCCCATTCACCCTCCTTCCCCCACCCTCCTGCCATCAGAAAGTACGGCTGCAGCCAGGTGCCAAGGAGTGCAACGCAAATCACTGTTTTAGACCAGACTTATGCAGAAACCTTTGAGGCCCCAATAAAACCCAGAATAATTGTTGATGCAATTACTTTTAAAGGCATTTCTTAAAGTGTGTGATAATTTTTGTCAAGTAAGTGAAACATTTGGTATTCAGTCATTATGACAAAATATAAAATATGTGCATAAAGATGAAGCAAGCTTACCCCAGACGTTCCGAGGACTGGAAATCAGAAGAGCTGTTAACATTTGGGTTGGTGACTATACGCAGTGGTGTGTGTTTCATTTACCTTTTCCCAACCATGTTGCTTGCATCGTCCTTTCTTTTCTCTTAGCATTTCAGAAAATGAATACATTTTTGGCTCAGCCTGTGGAGTGAAAATATGATTTATTGAATTTATAAATGAATATTTTAGGATTGTTGAAGTCTCTCAAAAGTTTCTGAATGCTTATAATGTGCTAACTTTTGAAACACTGAAGTTACATCAGGAGTGTTAGCAGTATGTATTCTTGTTTCTAACAGTAGACACACACACACACACACACACTCACACACACACTTATTCCTTTAAGAACCTAAGTTCATGCAATGTACTGAGCTGGACATTTAAGCGGCTTTATGAATCATAATATATTCAATAATTTTATGATCTAGGAGCCATAAACTGTGTGAACCCAATGGTTGTTAATGTAACTGGGACTCCTGAGGCTCATCATGCCCACAGCAGACTTCTCCAAGCACCCCCCCCCCCACCCCACCACCTAATTGTGGCTTCTGTAGCAGCTGGTTTTGCAGAAAGCCCCTTCGACACCAGGAGCACAGTGGTCTCTTTCTTCTCCTTTCGTCTTTGCGTTTCTCTCCCCCTACTCTCCCTCCTCCCCGGGCTCCTCACTACTCTTTTCCTGAGGACTCTCACAGCAGTGCCAGGGAAGGGGGTCCTGGAGGCCTGCGCTCACTGTGGGCTGAGCCTGAGGTGTTCACGGGCTGTGACAGGTATGTGCTCCCGGCCAGACAGGCTCCGGCATAAATGGCAGCAGAGCCCTGGAGGGGCCTGGAGTCGGGAGGGCTGCCAGCTCCTGCTCTCAGGGCTTGCTTCAGAGAGAGCTCACAGGCTGGCTACCTTCCGGAAGCTTCTCAGTGCGCTCAGTGGAGAACAGAAAGGGGTTGGGATTGATGCCCCGTCAGAGCCTGAGGCAGGCTGGGGGCTTTGCTGCTTTGCTGCTTTGCTGCTTTGCTGTGTCCCTGGGGAGGAGCCCTCTGCATGTGGTCAGAGTGGACACCCTGCTGGACACACCAGTGTCCAGACCCTCTCCTCCGGCCACCTTTCGTGTTGGTGCTGCCTTTCTCTGCCGGCTTCCTGAGTTGCAGTGGGAACACACACTCTTCTTAAATCAGTGCCGTTCTCGGTAGCAGTCTCTGGGCACATGAACCACATATTTGGAGTGAAGTTTACAAAAAAAAAAAAAAAAAAAAAAGATGTCCCTTCACCTTCACTTCCACACTCTGAGGACACCCCACCCCATGCACACCTCAAGGCATCCTTGTCCCCGTCCACTCCCGCATCCACGGGCTCTGCCCCCTGGACTGAGGCGGCCATGTGTGTCGTCCTCACAGCACGGTGCCAAGGGAGATGCCCCATCCTCTCCACCTGAGCACCCTCCCTGAGGCCGACACCTCACTTCCTGATCTTAAAATCCAGGTTTCCTAAAACAATGGCTGATGGCCATCATCTATTCCCCATCTCCATTTTCAGCACATTAAATCAATTTCATGCACTTTAAGACCTGGAAATACCATTTTCCGTTTTCCATAGAATTCATATCATGTTTCTTCAGTGTCGAACCCCGTGGAATGAGCCTGTGTTCCTCTCCCAAGGACTCATCAGAGCATTGATCTGGCAAAGACCCGCCTTCCTGGTGTCAAGGAAGGTTCTGTTCTCCGCCTCCACAGGTGTCTCCCAGCCCAGCCTCCCTGTCTGCTGGTGTCCTCCTGGCCCTGGGCCCTTCCCCACCTCGGGTGCCCAGACTGAAGGAACCACACAGCGTCAGCAGCACAGGAAGAGGGGCTCGGTCCCCAGAGCAATCCGCCCGCACTTCAGTAAACCAAGGGCTGTGGGGTTACTTACCCTTCAGCTCCAAGGTGAGCCCAGGGCCTAAAGCTCATTAATCCTTCTCGGTAAGAGTGAAATTTTCTTGATTTCTAATTAGGAGTAAACAACTAAGACTTATAATACCGTCTGGAAGGTGGTGGTGCCTAATGGACGTCTGCTGGCCAGATTCACCAGAGGAGAGGAAAGGGGACGTCTATGCCTCTGCAAGGTGTCTTTCCCCCTCACTCCTGCGTTTCCTGTTTCTTCTTCCCTCTCTCTCCTTGCCTTGAGGTGCTGGGAAGGAACCCAGGGCCTCTGCAGGCCAAGCAAGTGCTGACCACTGAGCCCACCTCTTCCCATTGCACTTCTAACCCTGGTGGCCAAAGAATGAAGAGAGAAATGTAAGAGAAGCAATGAACTCACTCTAGTGGACTCTGTCATGGAAAGGGAGGAAGGACTTCCTCTAGTGACAGAGGGCCGGTGGACCACACTGGGACTTCTGGGTACAGGGAGCATGCAGGGCCACGGGGCAGTTGAGGGGAGGTTGGCTGTGGGCCTGGCCGAGTGTGGTCACTGTCCCAAGCCTCTGCCTTCAGCTGGTGTGAGGAGTGGGCACTCACACCACACCTGGGGCCAAATCCAGTCTCCAGGTCCCTTCTGGAATGTCGGCCTGGCTCACCACTTCCTGGGTGAGTGTTTGCTGAGGTTCCATGAACTGCCGAGCATTGTGCTGGAGCATTGTGGTGTCTTGTCCAGGACACCGGCATCCTTGTCCTGGGAGAATGGTGAGACACACACCATTAGGGATGTGGAACACGCCTGCAGGTCAGGTCAGTGAGATTGGCTTCCTCTGTCCCCACAGTCTGTGGGGTCCATGCTGGGGGCTGTCCACCCCAGCCTTGCAGACAGCATGGGGCTCATGGGAAGGAACCGCATCAGACTGGATGGATGGGGGGGTGGAGACATTTACCTGGCTCAGCTTGTTCTCTTAGAGGCATTCCCAGACCAGGACGGGCCCAAGTGACCAGATCAGTGGCTTCCCACAGACTTTCCTGAGGTGGGTTTGGGCAGTTTCAGGTTTGAAGGTGAGTTGGTTTCTGTGTCATAAACTTCAACTGCTTAGGTTATGAAGAAACCACAGCCAGTAAAATACTCAGGGAGCGCTTAGGGTCTAACCCAGACACTCAGCATGGGACACTGCGCTCACCCTGCTCCTGACAGTGAGGTGGCTGCGGAGGAGTCCTACGGTGGCTCAGCAGTCAATGGCACTGGGGCACCGGGGCCTTGTGGACTCTGCCCTCGTCTTGTCTTCTGTTTTCTGGCAGTGGTGAGTGAGGGTGCTTCTTTCATGTCTAAATTTGGTTGTCAGTAAAGTCATGAAAATCATTTCAACAAAGTTTTAATTATCTTTGTTTCCTAAAGAGGTTAGATAGCAAGCACACGCCTGTTTTCCCGTGCACAGGCTCTCTCCAGTGGCCCCCCCAGAGCACTGTGAGTGAGACACAGGGCCACGTGCCTGTGCTGACGTGGGCGATGCACCGAGTGGGGCCTTGGTCCCAGGTCATGGAGTGCTACTGAGTGCTCGAGACCAGTGTGACCCAGCACGGGGAGGAGCCCATGCTCAATCGGTCTCCACAAGTCCCTGCTGTTAAGTGCAAACCACGCGTCCAGGGCTTTCCACTTCCTGCATGTGCTCCTTGTTCGTCGGGCTGGCTGCCTCTTGTTCCCGGCTTCCTTTACAAATCTGGGTGTCCCGAGTGTCTAGCGGAACATCTGGCATCTGGCACATACAAAGTGTGTGCCAAGTGGTTGGTGAAGGAGGACCAGTGGCTTCCCAGGGAGCCAGCGCATAAGTAGACAGTTCCAAGCTTGTGAGGCTCGAAGCCCAGTGGGGTCCCCGGTGCTGTGAGCTCAGCTCTCCATCCCGTGGAAAAGCCCCACTGTGCTTCCTGCAGACAAGCTGCCTGGGGCTCTTCACGCAGTCCCCAAGGCCAGTTCTGCTGCTGCTCTTCTCAGGGCCCCTGTGGTACTTGGCACTAAATCCCCCCAAAGCCAGCGCACATCATGGTCTGTGATGGATTCAGGTCAGAAGGGAGAGCAGGACATACGTGAGATGGGACCATGCGGCTTCCGACTTTTTGCGACTCATTATTCTGGGCAGTTTTCTTTGCATTTCCTACCACAGCTACCTAGTGAATGGGCAGGGGACGGTGGGTTACTTGACGGAGCCCACCTTGGGTTCCTCCGATCTACAGCAGACACACACGGTGTAAGTTTGCTAGGAGGTAAAGCACGTGACCTGTTCTGTAAACTGTAACGATGGCGGGCACACATTGTGCACCATGTTGGGGAGTGTGGGGAGGTGCAGGGCACGCCAGCAGAGGCAGGCCATGCACTCCTAATCGGGCTGGTATTATGAATGCCTCAGAACTCAGGCTGAGATGCCCTAACTCTGGACCAATGGTATCCATTCCTGCTGCATGTCACAATAGCACACGAGGCTCGGAGGAGACCCAGCGCCTGGGGCCACACAGTCTGATTCAGGACCCCAGGTACAGGGGCAGGGGGCACGGAGGTGGTTGTGAAGCCTCCTCCTCATGCTCTTCCACACAGCAGGAGAACTCCACCCGCAGGTCTGTGAGGTGCCACGTCCGTGCCCTCCCAGTACCCCGCATTCCTCAAGGTGGGCTGAGGGCAGTGCGCTCTAGCTCACCCCATTCGACGGCAAACCTTCTCACCTGCCCTTCCCGGGCGAGCGCTGGGCAGTGTGAGCTGTCAGAGCCGTGAAGCGCACGATGGTTCAATGGTCCAAGTTACGGCTGGAGTTTAAATGGTTGAAGATTAAATGCATAGATGGATTCCCAGAAGGACTTTGAGATATTTTAATAATTTTAGAGTCAGCCTCTGGGGGGAATTTTCTTATATTTAACGATGCATTTCCTGGTATCATTTCTCCTAAGGTTTTCATACCGGATATTCATACCCATAACGTAAGCAGGAATGCAGTGCCGAGATGTTAGCTTTGTTTTCAGAACAGCCCAGATCAAGGCGAGGATCTGCAAGACTAGTCTATCAGACACTGAAGAATTCCGATTCTGTGTCCCCAGTGTCCGCAGGGCTCTGCCACTCCTGCCACTCCTGGATCGGAGCAGTTGTTCTCCGAGTCCTGTGTTCACCCCCGAGAACGGGCATTCTGTCGGGAGATTGCATAGGAATGAGTACATCTGTCATATAAGTTAATGCATCATTTGATGAAATCAGTCAGACACCATGTAATGTAGTACATAACAAATAGTATGTATGGCGATCGTGTGTGCAGTGGAGAGATATCATCTAATATATAAATGTGTATACTCACATGCTCTTACACATTATTGGTGCCAAGAAAATGTAATTGTTCTTGTTCAATGAACTGGTCTAGAAATTTAAGAAGAGCGGCAGAAAGAGAATTGTTCAGATAGGCAAGTCTGAGTGTAAAAGAGGAAACTGATGTGACGGAACCCTCCTGCTCAGGACCAGTACCCAGCACCCAGCACCCAGCTACCTTGGAGGACCTGGAACTGACTGGACTGTCTTAGAAGTGACCAAGCTGTCTTTTGTCAGATCCACGCTCTCCACCGAGACGCCGAGTGCTGGTGTCCACAGTGACTCACTCCAGGGGAGCTGCAGGGGGCAGAGCGTCCCCAGCTGTGCTCCGTGACAGGGGTTCCTGTTCATGTGTCAGTGGGAGGGAGTCTTGGGGTCTTCCTGGGAGCCACAGACCACCAGCAGGAAGGTGGTACTAGGCTCCAGGACTGAGCCCACCTTAAAAATGCTTGGGACCATGGGTTACCTGTCCTACCTCAAAGCGCTGAAGGCCAGGAGGCTTGATCCTTCTCCTCAGGGTCTCTGTGACCAGGCTGGGCACACCGAGTCCTGCTTCGGTTTATCCTGGTTGCATGTGTCCCCTGTGTACCTTTGCTGAGTGCCATCCTGACTGTCTCATGAGCTGTTTAGCCCCCTCTAATCCACATGCTGCTTCCCAGGTCTGATTCACTCAACCCTTATTTATCTTCAAGAATTTAAAAATTCAAAAAATTCATCAATTGATTAGATTTACTGTCGTTTTATTTCCATGGTGATATTTTGCCAAAAGCCAATTTAACTATGCAAATGTATGCACACTTTCTGTCTAGAAATCCCATTTAATTTTAATAAGAAAGTTAGTAGACAAAAATCATATATTGTTGAATTAAACAGATTATGAATAAAGGATGAGACAGTGACTGTCTTGCTGGAGGAATCTTACTATTCAATTATTCAGTTATGAATTAAAATGGGAACTCCAGTGAACAAAAAAATTGAGCTAATCCAGTAAAATCACCTGCACTGGGAGTAACGTCTTCACAATTAATTTGGAAAGAGACACAAGAAAACAACACGGAAACCAGAAAATGGCCCCAATCAAGGGGCAGTGAACAGTTGGGAATCCAGCTCGCGGTCAAGTCCACTCCATAGCATGGCTATAATGGAGCTTCCAAAGTTTGAGGTACCTAAAAAATGGCTTTTATTTGGTATTTTTAAAAAAGTGTCGCCTAAGAGCTCATAAACAGCTATTTACTCTAAATGCATATAATACATTTCCCTGATATTCGCAAAGTTTTAAGAGAAGAAAAAGTTGCAAAGCGTCATTCTGGACCACAGAAGGCATGAGCTGCCGGGTGAGGCTTTCCCCAGGCAGAAGCAGGCTGCAAGCTGGAGTCCCCGTCAACAGGAGGCCGGGCTGCGAGTAGGACCCCGGGTCTGCGCTCAGGCCTGCTGACGTCTGGTCTGGGGAAGGGAAGCCTTTTGTTTCTCTCTGCGTGTCAATGAACTCTCCTGACAGGCCAGAGCCAAAGCTGGCTGATTGCAAACAACCTCATCAGTCTGAAGTGACTCAGAAGGATCAGGATGGCCCGGTGTCACCCCCAGAGCCACCTGTCTCCAGGGAGCTGGCCCTCGGCCCCTCTCAGTCCCCAACTGCCCCAGCAAATGTGGAGGGTTCTCAAGACGCCTGTGGAGCAGGCTCCAGGCCCCAGTCCCCTCCCCAGGGCTGCATCCAACTGGTTCTAACTGCCTGGACTTGGGGGTGGACATCTCCTGGTCCTGTTCTGAGCCCCAGGCACCACCCCACCTGAAGCCAACTGGGGTGCAGCTTGAGCTGTGTTGACCCAGCTCATCAGTCTGAAGTGACCCAGGAGGGTCAGGAAGGCCCACAGTCAGGCCCTGAAAGCAGCGTGGAGTCACAAAGCTGACGGTGGGGTCAGCCTGCAGAGCAGGTCACCTGTGCGGTCCCCACAGGCGCCCAGGACTGAGTGCTGCTTGCAAACCACTGCTGCAGGATCCTCAGGTATGAACCGATGGAGAGAAAGCCTCCTGACTGGAGCCCTGGTCTTCCTGTGCTACCAGTTCCTCCTGTTGTCTTACCTGCAGCCGTGTTGCAAGTCCTAAAGCAGCAGCATTGTTCAGAACACAATCACTCCAATGCCTCAGAACTCAGAAAATGCCTTTGCAAGGAGACAGTGATTCCAGATGAAGACTTTTCCAAAGGACCAATCACTCCCACTTGCCCTTCCTTCAATATCAGGAAGAAGAGGTGCTCCTATGTTTGTGCCGAGTTTTCAGTTGCCTCAAAGACACCTTGCTGTGGTTTCCTGGGTTTCCTGGGCTCTCTGGAGTTCCCAGTCTCTTCACAACAGCCAGCTTTTTCCTCTCTGCATCCTTTACATTCCGTCTATTTTAGTAGAAACAGAGCAAAGCACAGGGAGCCGTCTTGCCGCGTGGCCCGACCTGCCCAAGTGCTGCTCTCACTCGGCTCCTCTCAGGTGAGCCAGCTTCAGAGTCCGTCCAACTCAGGCCCAGCCTGTCCTCAGAGTGGGCGGCAGCTCCTCTGGCTTCCCTGCTCTGGCCCGGGAGGCATGGTGGCTCACGGTCAGTGCTGGTCACCTGGGCATGGACTTGCAGGGACCTAGCGTGGTTCCCACCCCACCAACTGTGAACCAGCAGCCTGTCCTTTGCAGAAAACAGGGGCGCCTACTGGACTAGGAAGGACGCAGCACTTGTCATCAGACCCGGCTCCCAGCACAGTCTGCCCAGAGGTGCTGTCCTGCAAAGCAAATCCAGACTCCTTGGTGCAGAATGTGCACCTGTCACCCCTACACTTAAGAATCCTAAACCAACAGCAACCGTGGCCAGAGCAGTTGTCTTTCTGCAACAAAACCTCGCAGCTCCATGTCGGCACCCCAGTGCCATGGTCTATGGCACACCTGGACCCTCCTTGGTGGAACTTCCTGGTCTGTCCTCTGCCCTGGACACTGTGCAGTGGGGACAGGAAGTACCTTGGGCACATTAATGAGACACGGGAATGCCAGGCTGTGGCTGCCCCCCCAGCAAGGTGGGCCAGAGCCTACCTACGTCTTCCCTGGAGCCTGCTGCTCTGTCCCCACGAGTGGCCTGCAGGTCCCACAGCTTCGAGTAGGGATCAGAACAACAAGGCTGGCCGGTGTCGGGCTGCCCTGAGGGCATCCACATGATCTGGTGGAGCTAGGTGCCGGCTGTGCCCAGGATCACAGCTGGGGGTGGGACCTCGCGCAGGACGCAGTGGTGACCCACGACTCCAGGACCTCCAAGAAGCAGCTTTCAGTTGCTGCTGTCACCCGCAGATTGAGTCCTTGCCCAGGGGCTGGACAGCCTCCCCTTCCATCATAAGTGGGTCCCCTCCCGAGTCCTGCCAGCAGGTCTGTCCTCCAGTGGAAAAGGCCACTCAGAGGCCGGACCCAGCAGGCCCTGAAACCCCAGCTGCAGGACACCCCGCGGTACCAGGCTCCTGCCCACTGCCTCCTCCTTCTCTCCACCTGTGGCCACGAAGGGTTCCTCTTCTGGATGGCTGACACACCTGCTGACACTCACACACACACATCAGAAACACTCACCACACGAGACTTCACACTCACCCACATACCACATACATTCACAGGCAAACAGAGCACGCGCACACACACACACACACCACCCACACACTCTCAGATGCGCACACCATTGACAGCACACACTACTCACAGCACACACACATACACACACACACACACACCACACTCTCAGAAGCACACACCATGGACAACACACACCACATACAAACACCACCCACACTCAGAAATACACACCACAGACAGCACACACTACTCACACTCACACCACACACTCTCAGATGCACACACCGTCAACAGCACACACTACTCACAACACACACACACACACACACCACCCACACACTCTCAGAAATGCACACCATAGACAGCACACACTACTCACACATGCACACACATGCAACACTAGACACACATTCTCAGAAGCGCACACCATTGACAGCACACACTACTCACACTCACACCACACACTCTCAGATGCACACACCGTCAACAGCACACACTACTCACACACACACAAACACTACCCACACACTCTCAGTGTGCACACCATCGACAGCACACACACTCACACACCCACACACTCTCTCTCACCTGGGCCTGTCTAGACCTCTCCCTCCATGATGTGCCGACACCTGCAGCTCCTAGGAAGGCCCTGCAGGACAGGGACGGCCTCCCCCAGCCGGGGTGACATTTGTGCAGGATCCGCTGGCCCAGCTACACTGGAGGGAGAGGTGGTGAGGGTGTAGCTCAACAATGACCCAAGGACAGTGGCACCTCTTGACCAGATGGCATGGATCTGGCCAGAGCATGGTGGTGGGGAGACGGGCCCCTTGGAAACAGGTGCAGAAGGGGCGTGTGCAGGTGTGTCAGGGCCAGTGGTGAAGCAGTTCACCAGTGCTTACCAAAATGCAGCCTCAGGGGATCGGCTTCACCTTAACCCTCAAACCAGCCCCTCCCGGAGCCAGGCCTGGCCACTGTGGTGCCCAGTAGGCCTCCAGGGGCAGGCAGGCCCCTGCCTCCCAGACCACAGACAGCCCAGGGAGGCCAGCCCTGCTGAGACTGACCGACTACCAGGATCAGTGGGCCCCTCTCTGCTCAGCTCCCCCCACCCAGAGTCACCCACCAACCACTCCACTCTCTTAGAGGCTACTGTCCCCAGCCTGAAGCCCTCTGTCCTCCTTGTCCCAGGGGTGAGCATGTGCAGGAGGGAGGATGAGTCGGGAGCGCCTCTCCAGGGCTATAGCTCTGCCCTCCCACGGTCTAGGCCCTGGGGAGGTCTCCTGCCAGGGTCGGCAAGCCCTCCCAGCATGTCCGGTGTCTCCCATCTGTCCAAGGCAGGGATGGAAGATGCACACATCCAGCCTCTGCTGTGTCTGATTCAGATTGCAGAAAATGTGATTTGATAATACTCATGTGCTCTCTTCAACTCTTGATTTTTCTAAGTAATTTCTAGGAAAATATTCAAAATTTGGAGTTTCACAAGAGGATTTTGAAAGAAACAATCAGAGGATAATTTTCTAAAATGTCTATTCTTCAATGGCAGAAGGAACGCTGTTGAGAGTAAAGGAAACCCTGGGTTAAGCAGATTGAAATGATTTAGAACTGGAGAATGAATCATTGTTCATTTATATGAGGACACTACGGCTACGCCCTGCACCCCTGCTCCGCTGGAAGATGGGTTTCCTAAGGGTGCTGTGGAGAGTCCTGTGGTTGTGGCGTGTGGCTTGTTCTCAGCCAGCATCATAGAAAGATAATGCAGGGGACCTGTTTCTGTCCTGGTGAAAGAAGGGCCACGTTTCAAAAATTAATGTTAGTAAATATTTATCAAATACACTAGAGATGCGATTGATGTCCCTGACCAATGTCTCTAGTTTCACATGCTCTTCACGCCCTATCTCATTGGAATTGGTACTTCTGGCCTTGGTAATGTGAGAATCCCCTGCAGACGGATCTCTTCTCCTGCTGGATCTAGAGTTCATCGGTTGAAAGTACGTTTCGTGGATTACAGCCAGATACAGTGGGGGACTGATCTTCATTTCTACTCTTCTGCCTTCTCAGTCTTGATTTCCAGGACGTCATGAACCCCATGTCTCACTTTCCAGTCTGTGCCCACAGGAGTCGTGACAAGAATGCGTTTACCTCAGTTCCTCCCCTGTCCTTTTCATCTCCCTCAGGCGGCGATTAGCACTTTCAGATGGTTGTGACCCTGACGTGACTAAGGCCAGACAGGCAGAGAGTGGGGTGGTGGGGGGCCCCACCCAGCCCCACCAGGCCGCCCCTCTGCACTAGGACTCTGTGCTGAGGTGCAGTAGATGACGAAGCCGAAGGGCTCTCAGTGCTACTGTCCCTGGCAACCGCTGTGTCCCCCCACCCACAGGAGGTGGAGCGCTCATGTTACCCAGGAAGGCCCACGCCCCACGGGCAGCCGCTCTGCTGTCTGGGGACCTGGATGGGAGGGCTCTGTGTCCTTTAAGTTCCTCTCTCCCACAGGGTCACTTCCCTTGAGGGATCGCATCAGGATGTGTGGAAGCACCGCACCCCATCTGGGGCTTCCCAAGGGGGCCGCATGGGCGGGCTGGGGCAGGCCCTCTGTGGTCACTCCTTCTCTTGGTTAAACACCCGGGAGTGGAGTTGCTCTGCCCAGAGGCACCTGCTGAGCCATGTTGATAAGAAAAGGAAGCTCCTCAGCAGGTGCTGGTAGCACTGAGCCCTGAGTACCTGGCGGACCTCAGTGCTCCACTTCCTGTCAACAGTGAAGGCTCCCGCCCTCAGCAGCTGGGGGGCTGCTGGGGTGTGTTCAGTCACCTTGTCCTTAGGACCTGGCCTCCCTCCCTCCTCCCTCTTCCCTCCTCCTCCTCCCTCTCTCCTCTCTCTTCTCTCTTCTGTCCCTTCCTCCTCCCTCTCTCCTCCCTCCTCCCCTCTTCCTCCCTTCTCCCTCCCTCCTCTCCCTCCTCTCCTCCCTTTCTCCTCCCTCCTCCCTCATTCCTCCCTCCCCCCTCCCTCCCATGTGCTTCCCCTCCAGAGCTGTCAGGCTGTCCTTCCCTCCTCCCTTCCCTCCCCTGCAGGTGGCTGTGCACACACAGGGTGGCTCTGCCTTCTCGGTGGGCTGCCACTTCTCCTTCCCCTGCTGAGATGGCTATGCAGCCTGTTAGATATTAGTGGGCCACTCTCGAGTTTTACAATTACCATTTACCTGCTCTGCTCCTGAGGGGGCTGCAGAGTGCCTCACGATTCCTGGGGTTGCCTAGGAGCTGCGCTCCGGGCACACCCCACGAGGGGCAGGCGGCCTCTGGGCTGCACTTCAGTGAAGCAGAGAACCTGGCCTCTCCTCAGGCCTCCCGGCCTCCCTCCTTAGCATCCTGACCACGGTGTCTCTGCTGAGTCTGCTCAGAAGGAGGTAAGATGGGGCTTCCTGCCTCAGCATGGGCTGTGACTCACGGAGCCCAGAGGAGGGGAGAGCCTAGGCAGCTGGACTTCCTTCCCCTGCCTCCTTTCTTACCCGGGTTCCTCCTGCTTGGCTCAGCTCACTTCCTCCTGCGTGGGCACAGTTGTGGCCCTTCTCAGAGAGGCCTCTGGGCAGTCAGCTGTGTCCTGGGGAGGAGGGCTCTGCGGTGGGACGTGGGGCAGGCGGCCCTCTTCCTAGGAGCACTTTACCCTGGCCCTGGCCTCTGAGGGGAACCTGCGCAGCTCAGATTGTCCCCTGGGTCAAGGTCCTTTCTTCTGGCTGCTGTCCCTGGCTCCTCCTCCTCCTGGTCCTGGGAAGGCCGTGATGGTGGCCACAGCTGGGTCTCTTCAGCCCGACCCTGTCTGGAGTCCACTCACCTTTGTGAACTTGCAGGTTTGTAGCTTTTCTCCATTTTTGGGTCATCATCTCTCACACCCCTCCACAGTCTCTGCTCTTCTCAGCGCTGTCCATGTGGCTGTTGGATTCTTGTGTTTTCTCACAGCCACGAGACCACATTTATTCTGCTTTTCTCTCCGTGAGTCAGACTGTGAATTTGCATTGCCATGTCTTGAAGTTGCTGGTTCTTTCTGTGGCCACTGCTTTGTGCTGTTGAATCCATCCATTACGGTTTTAAAACCAGGTGATAGAGTTATGAATCACATACAAACCCTACGTGTCCAGCCTGTATGATCTGATGCGTTGGGACACACGCGTACTCTCCAATGCTATCCCGTAGTCACCTCCTGTGTGCCTGCGTGTGTGCTAAGGACTCTTTAAACGTGAAACCACACATGTCGGTGACGGTTGTGGCGTCCAGCTCCAGTTCCCAGATGGTCAGAGCTGGGATGGGGGAAGACAGTGTCCATGTCCTTGCAGGTGTGCCTCCTTCCTGTCCAGGGAGGCTGATGACCACAAAGGACACCTGCAGGCCCACAGGTGGCCATCCCGGTGCAGTTCTGACCCAAATGGGAAGCCTGTGTGTGGACAGCATGAAGGGAGGAGAGGACAGATACAAATGCCCATGTCCATGCACACTGCATTCACAAGCAAAAAGAAAAAAAATAGAACAAAAATAGGAATTGGTGGTGGTTATAAACACATATTGAGAAGTTTTCGAATACTGAGTAAGGAAAAGAAGTACATATATCAGAGTACTCAACTATTAGTATTCTCTACTTTTATAACATGTATATGTATACATATATAGGCCAGTTAAAAATCACCCCCTTTGGGGCTAGGGATGTGGCTCAAGTGGTAGCGCGCTCGCCTGGCGTGCGTGCAACCCGGGTTCGATCCTCAACACCACATAGAAACAAAGATGTTGTGTCCGCCAATAACTAAAATAAATAAATAAATATTAAAAAATTCTCTCTCTCTCTTTTAAAAAAAAAATCACCCCCGTTAACTAGCATTTTAGGTAGATTGTGTTACACATTTCAATCAGTTTAAAGGTCCCTGCTATTTGCCTGGGGATGTGGCTCCATGTCAAGGTGCTTGACTAGCATGTGTAAGGACCTGGGTTAGCCCAACCTGAAAATAAATTCATAAGAGATCCATGCTGCTAAGTAGTGCTGTCACGGAATTGATCGCTGAAGGGGAATGAATGGAGTGACCAATGTACACAGGAAATTTAAAACATGCAGATCCACACGAATAGGATAGAAGTGACAGTTTCTGACTCTGAAGGAGATGTTCACCTAATTGAGATCACACATCCGGAAACCCCCAACTTCCATGTGAAGTTAACTTCGGTTCATTCCTGAGATTCACATGTGAATGTTCAGAAGCCCTTGCTACTGGATCATAATTTAATACCACAAAAATGTCCCCAAAGTGGAACCCAGTGCGGACAAATGAAGACATAAAGGCAAAAGTTAAGGAGGCCCCAGGAAACCTCTCGTCCACTGCCTGTGACCTATGCCCACTGCCTGGACCTCACATCTGCCTCCCAGCCAATGGAGGGTTCTAGAAAAGCTCCATACTGACCAAAAGATCTCTCCTTGACATTTCAAACTGAACTCCTGGAAACCTCCTGTGTCATCTTCAAAATGTAGAAAAATTGAAAGCAAAGCTTCCCAAATTGGAATTAAGGCAAAGGAAGCCACACTAATTCCCTGCGTGCTTGAGAACTCCTTTAGCAAGATTGCCGTCTCCTCATCAGGGTGCAAGTGCTTTGTGCTTTGTGTTTAAGGTTTATGATTCAAGCTCACCCCACCCTTCAGGTCCTCCTTCCCCTTATGTGGCTGACACCTAGCGGGGTCCCACGCTCCCTTCAGCCGGCGCTCTACCTTGTCCAGAACCGCGGTCAGGTATGGAAGCCAAGGAAAGGTTCAACACCCGGATAAAAGCTGTTGGGTATTCATGAAGCTTCACGCCCCTCAGGGGATTCTGCTGACATGTCTCAGGAGACTGAAGTACCAAACCGTCCTCGTGTTTGTCCCTTTAAGTCAGTGGTCAGTGTGTACACGGGGCGTGGCTCCTGGGAGATCTGCAAATGCAAACCTGGTTTCCAATCCCCTATAGTGAGCTTCTCATTCATTGCATTTGTGTCCTAATTTCTGGATATCGATTTTCACTCTTTAGAATCAGATGATCTTATTTAAGGAGAAGGATGAAGTGTTATGCAGTTTTTAAAAATGTGTGTCATTTGGGAAAGCAGTTTTGAAAGTCAAAGGAAGACACAAAATTTCTCTAAGACCGTGAGGTTGGGAGTTGGTGAAGACCACTCTGCAGTGTGGAACAGCCCCCCTGGAGAGCGGGCTCAGTGGGGACACTCCTGACAGTCCTTGGCAATCCCCAGTGGACTCCTGACCGTCCTCTGGGGAGGTGGAGGGGAGACGGCTGGGGAAGACCGAGGTCAGGGTAGGGTCAGCCTCTCTCCCCAGGGAGGCTGCTGGCTGCAGGGGCTTCTCCCAGCACCTCAGAGGATCCGAGCGTCCGGGGTGCTCACCAGGAGGCTGGCTCCAGGGCTGCTGCAGGCCGCTGTGATGTGGGCTCAGCAAGTCTCCTCTGTGCTGTCCACACACATGGCCCCTGGGGTGTTGGGTGCCCAGCAGGGAAGGACGCACTGGAGGGACGCTTTGTAAGGACTTCTCTGCACGCATCAATGGCCTCAACTGGTCACGCAGCTGGCCCTGCTGCAGGTCCTGGAGCAGAGGGGACCCTCCACTTCCTCAGCACTGGAGGTGAGCTGCTCGCCCAGCATGGCCTCCACTTGGCCTCCTGCTATCTTGCCCACGGACACTTAGTGGCCTTCCTCCTGTTGCTCTCCCTCCTGCAGGGCCTTCACCAGCTACCCACCCCCCAGCCTGCTACAGAGTTTGCTTTTCATTGATTCAGGAAAGGGGGGGTACACCCTGAAGTCATGACTTCAGCAGGAGTTGGGCTAGCCGTCCCACACCAGAGCTCTCAACACACACAGGCCCCGGGGTGTGGCCCTCCTCTGCCTCCGCAGGACCTGAGCGTCACCCTGTCACTCCAGGCCACTTGTGGAAATAGGAGAGGCTGGGCTTTAAAACAGACGCAGCTTCATGTCCTTTGGATGTATCCCCAGGGCTGGGGTGGATGGGACATGCAGTGGCACTGGTTTTGGTTTTCTGAGGACCCTCCACACTGCTGTGTGTGGAGGCTAGGCCGATTTGCCCTCCTGCCCATGCTGTGTGAGGGCTGCTGTCTCGCTAGTCCCCACCCCCAGCCTGTGCCACTTCCTGTCCTTCTGGTGTAGCCATCTAACTGGGGACAGCCGATGTGTCTCGCTGGGTTTTTTGTTGTTGTTGTTGTCTCTTGAATGACGAGTCATGTAAAGTGCTTTTCCATTTACCTCTTGACCATGTGTACGTCTTCTTTTGATAAATGTCTATTCAGGTTTCTTCCTTATTTTCCCACTGGATTCTTTGTTCTTTTGCTATTGAATTATTTTGGGTATATTTAAAAATAACTTAAAGAGCGAGTTCTCAATGTTCTTACCACAAAGGAAAGATAAGTGGTTAAGGCCTTGCTAACTGCCGTGACTTGATGGCTGCACAGAGCACACGTGTATCAAGACATCACACTGCGCCCTCCCCACACACTTCATCAGGTGTCCATTGGAAATAGCATAAGACTTTAAGAATCAATTTTTTACTTTAAGTAGCTTGTATTAAGTTTTCTTAATTTAGCTGATACCATTATTGATTATGAAGAAGTACAATAGGCTATCTATAATCTCCTTAATTGCAAGACAGTTCATTTAAGGAAAGGCCTTACGTGACCTCCCAGTCCTCCGCTTTACCCTAGGTTCTGATGGCATGCTTCTGTTTGATAGAGAGGTTGTTAGTGTCTGTAAACAAGTCAAGATGGCGCCTGGCATTTTGCAGAGGGAGTGGTTTGTGAAATAACGCCAGCGAGCCATTAAGTGTGGAGAATCCTTATTGGTTGACTGCTGTATCTAGTTTATGTTAATTAGATAAGCTGTGTGGAATGTATATATACCCCTCCTGTCCTACAATAAATGGCTCCCACTCCTGCTGTATCAATGTACACAAGTTGCTCGTCACCCCCCGGTTAGTTTGCTGCAGCCGGACTGCGGCAAGAGGTGGCTAAAGAGACTCTGCTACTTCCACTCCAGAATGATTGACTGGCTCTCAACACCATAGGCGTAACGAGGGCCCATTTTCCCACTGCACCTGCATCCATGCCTCGGAGACCTCAGGAGTGACCTGCCCAGAGCTCATGCCATGGCCTCTTCTGTCCACATGGATACTTTATTTAGGCTCCAAGTAAATATCTGATGTTTACCAAGCACTGCACTATAGGAAAACTCATGTGCAGTAGGTGCAATACAATGACCAGCCTTAAACTAAGCACACTCTTTGAAAATGAATGAGCCAGGAGAGATGGACTCCCAGAGGAACCTTCCAAGAAGGGCTGTCTGCTCCCAAATTTTCATGAATCACTACATGTCTAAGTGCTTTGCTTCTAAACTCAGTGCCACTGTGAAAATGTCTCACATCCCCCTCTTTTAAACAGCCAGAATGTGTAAGAGCTGGTAGAACCCCACCCTGCCACGAGGCACCTGCTTCTGGGGACAGGGGAATGGGCCTGCTGGGCCAGGAAGAGAGCCCAGGATGTTGGCTACCCTTACACTTTCTCAAGAAGTGTTGCTGATAAGTGTGATCACTTCCAACTCTGCTCTAATCGTAGCTTCACGATGATGAGTGATTACAAAGATATTGTGAAGATATGGTCACTGTATTTTGCAAGCCTCTTTTAAATAAGAACAGCAAATAGCAACCTGTCTGGAGAGATGGTTGGCTTTAAAGCAGTCTCACATCAGGTGAAATGGGCATTCTCCAAAACCAGGAAGTCCCCTCCCGTCCCTCTCTGCAGACTTCCCTGTCCCGCACGAGTGCCAGGCCAGGCAGTGTGTGGTTGGATGGCAGGGACAGACAGGACTCCCTTACGTGTCCTTGAAGGCAGCTCTGCACTCTGTCCTGGGAGAGGTAATTGCCCAACAGCAGGGCATAATGGACAGATAGGGCTTTAGCCAGAGCCACAGCGGCTAATGGACATAATGGGAATTCAGTGAAAAAGTGCATCTTCATTGTATGGAATAGAAATCAGAAGGTGCCTGCGGTGTGGCAGGTCGTGGACCCTGGAGTTCCTCAACGCTGGAAGAGAAACCACTTTCAATGTCACCACAAGCAATTATAGCCCAGGCCACACTGTTGCCCGCTTCTCAGTGGCTGTGTCTTTGCAGGTTTTTATTTCTACTAGTGACTTAAAAAATGGGATAAGCAAAATGGAAATTGCCTTTAATGTAGCAAGAAAGTTAGAACTGAATACCTGTGTGGTAGGAGCTTATGTTGAATCCCCAACCTCTCTTTTGCAGTCCATCTGAGAGGTGCTCTTAAAATGAACAGGTGATATCTTCAAGGGCTTTATGCGAGGAAGTAGGAATTGCTATTACATCCACGGATTTAGGATGAAACTCTAGAGAGCCCTTCTCCACCAATATGATTTCAGTTTTTAAAATGGCATTTCTTTTGTTAATAGTTGTCTGATAAGGAGTTGAATAAGCACTTCTCCTGGGGGTCTCAGATTTAAAATATCCATTATTCTAAGTGACTCAAGAGACGTCTTCTGTGTGTGTCTGTGTTTTAAGCCCACATGACAGTCGTTTAACTGCACATTGCAAAAAGTGGCAACAAGTTGGCACTTCTGCATGCAATGATGTAATGAGGATGAATATGTATGAAGTTTAAGTGTGTAAGTATCTTGTACCTCAAAGAAAGAAGAATTTAACTCTTCAACCCTACTCAGGTGTATTATAGACCGTCATGTGTGAAAAGTGGTCATTTAACAGAAGCTGGTGTGCACGGAGTTTTCATTACATCTAGACAGAATGGTCCCCCCACACAGGAGACCTTTATTTCCTCTTCTGTAGTTGAATATGAGATCTGTTTTCCTCCTGAAGATTCAGCCTTCCTGATTTGAATTTCAGTTTGGTTGCCACCAGATGTGACATAAGGCTGAATTATTTAGAAGAGTGAATCGATTTCCCTGTTATTTAAAGGAACACTTTGTATTTTACTTAATCCACTTAATGATACTGAATTGACCTAAAAC
This sequence comes from Marmota marmota marmota, assembly GCF_001458135.2. NCBI lineage: Eukaryota > Metazoa > Chordata > Mammalia > Rodentia > Sciuridae > Marmota > Marmota marmota. The sequence goes on along the minus strand of NW_026000224.1, from coordinate 3,785,475 downwards.
ATAAATTCCAGATGACAAACACACTCTTATGGGAGCCGGGCCTCGTTGCTAGAACTCATAATTAGGCTAATTGTTAGGGTCATGGTGATGTCTGAGCAGCTGTTTTCTTTGGGGACTTAGGGGGAGTCACTCTGTGCAGGAGCTGCCCTTTGTTACATGTAATCTACGTCCGTGAGTCAGTGTCAGTCTATCCACCAGAAACCAAAGCCGCTGGCCATGCTTCTAGGACAGATTTCCCTCCGTTTCTCAAAGCCAGGGCCTTCCTGTTGAATTTGACAAACAGCGATGGAGCGTGGGAAGGCCGAGATGCCCGACGCCAGGCACCATCCTCCTGAGGGTTCGCAGGTTCTCATTTTCCACCAGTTTCCACAGGGAACAAGGACTCCAGGCTGGTGAGTTGTTGATGGAACTCCTTAACCGTTGTCCTTCCAGGTCCCGAGGCTCTGCCCATCCCGCCAGAGACGCCTGTCCTGGCCGAGGGCTGAGGTGCGCAGGAGGACATGTCTCACTCAGCTCAGTGCGTCCTGAGCTGCTGCGTCCACCGTGGACACACCCGAGCTGCTGAAGCATCTCACTTTAACAAGATGGTGGCTGCAAAATGGACTCAAATGTGACATCCATCATCCCTTAAAAAGTGATACAATTGATGATTAGTTACAGCTGAGTTAACAGGCTCTGCACAATCTAATGATATCTCTTATTGCAATATTTGTTTTTTTAAAAGCACAGAAAATGGTGCAATACTTCAGTAAATTCTCTAAAATAAAAGAAATTTACATCTCCACATTTTTCCTGAAGAAACAAAATGATCATTTTAAGAGAACTGATAAATAGAACTGCCCATCCAAACCCTGTGTGCCCTTATTTCCACTATCTAAAAGAGGAAGAAATATCTACATCAATCTATCTATCCATATATCATACCATGCTCCTGCAGGTTGGGTTAAAATAATGACTTGTTATTCCAACCCAAAGATTCCACCATGTAACGCAAATAGGGACCAAATTCATTATCATCTATCATCTATTTATCACCAATATTTATCTATCATCTATCACCTATGTACTATCATCTATCTACCTATATATCGTCTACAATCATCTATCATCTAACATCTGTCTGTATATTATCTATCATCTACCACCTATCTACCACCTATCTACCTATCATCTCCCTCTCACTCGCCACCTCAGGTAGATTACAAGATGCTGAGAGCCATATCAGAGTCGGGATGATGCATGGCATTTTTGCTAGAATGGATTGGTTGAGAGGTAACCCCAGCAAGACATTGAGATGATGATGGTTATGTTAAGCTATGTATTCAACTGTATGTTAGACCCCTGCTGTCTGCCTCGGCCTGCTACTTTGGAGTTCTCGCGCTACTTTGGAGTTCTCGTGGGTGGGGATTCCCGGAGAATTCCCATTGGTTGGGGAAGTGCCGGAGGAGGGATTTCCGGAGGGATTTTCCAGTTGGTGTGTGGTGTGTCCCAGGAGAAGGCCGCATGTGTGGCGTTCGGGGGGTATGGAGAATAAAGGAGTTCCTGTTTTGAACCTACAAGGCTGTGTGGTGGCTCGGTTATTTTGTGCCCAGCCAGACTGCGGCATTTGGTGGCCCGTACGGGGAACGCCTGAAGCCCGGAGGTAAGTAAAATTGCTCGCCCCTGAGGGAAGGCGAGAGAATGGGTGACCATTTCAAAAAACAATGTGTTCTTGTTTTGATTTGTTTTGTTTTTGTTTCAAGCTGCCTATCCCTAGAACTTTCTCAGGAAAACTGGGAAAAATGGTTAACTCAAGGTTTGAAATTGTTTGGCCCTGAGGAAGAGATAGAGATAGACCACGAATATATATTTCAAAAAAATAGGAAAATTGATACAACGATTTTTTGTTCCGTTTTTGTTTCGTTTTGCTTTGGTTTTGTTTTGAGTTATCTGTTTGAGTTGCGTTATCCTTGTAGCAGAAATATGGGGTCAGAAATTAGCAAAAAACAAACCGAAAGAATGTTAAGTAAATTGTTAGAGGAAGGAGGCACCCCAGTAAAACCAAAAAGAGTCAGGGCATACGCTGATACAATACAAAAATGTAGCCCATGGCTTTTTAAGGAGGAGTTGTTGAATATATCACAATGGGACCATCATGGTGAAGATTTAAGGGACAGGGAAAAGAAAAACCCAGGAACTCTGCCAGTTGGCACATTGCCATTGTGGATGATGATACGATTTTGTTTGCCTAGTCCAAACCTTTCAGTTCAGATTATGGTAGAAGACATATTAGATCAGGAAAAGAGGAGGCCTCTCAAGATAGTCAGAAAGGGGAAGAAAGTTTAGAGCGAAAAAGCCATCAGGAAAAGTTACAACAGGAGGCTGCTACTAACACCTTTCTATCACCAGAGGGTGTATGTGTCCAACCAACAGCTCCACCTATGGGGGCCCTCAACTCCCGTAGTTGCGCAGTTGATAGTTGGGATCCTGAGACAAGATCTCAAATATTAACATGCCCTGTATTTGAGGCAGGAGGGCAGCGATTTTACCAAGTTTTAAATTTCAAAACAGTGAAGCAGCTAAAAGAGGCTGTAACAACCTATGGTCCTCAAGCACCCTTCACT
>NW_026000224.1:3780586-3782552 GCF_001458135.2 Marmota marmota marmota | reverse complement strand
ATTGCCATTGTGGATGATGATACGATTTTGTTTGCCTAGTCCAAACCTTTCAGTTCAGATTATGGTAGAAGACATATTAGATCAGGAAAAGAGGAGGCCTCTCAAGATAGTCAGAAAGGGGAAGAAAGTTTAGAGCAGAAAAAGCCATCAGGGAAAAAGTTACAACAGGAGGCTGCTACTAACACCTTTCTATCACCAGAGGGTGTATGTGTCCAACCAACAGCTCCACCTATGGGGCCCTCAACTCCCGTAGTTGATAGATGGGATCCTGAGACAGGACCTCAAAGATTAGCATGCCCTGTATTTGAGCAGGCAGGAGGGCAGCGAATTCACCATGTTTTAGATTTCAAAACAGTGAAGCAGCTAAAAGAGGCTGTAACAACCTATGGTCCTCAAGCACCCTTCACTGTAAGCATGGTCGAATCCATTACCAACTTGAACATGACGCCAGCAGATTGGACTAGTATGTGTAAAGCTGTGCTAAATGGAGGACAATACCTATTATGGAAGGTTGCAAATGAGGAATTTGGCATGGAGATGGCTAGGAGAAATGCAGCAGCTGGTTATCCTCAGAGAAATCTAGATATGTTGTTAGGAAAGGACCTTATGAGGATTAGCAGCAACAAATTGAATATGATCCTTCTATATACTCACAAATTGCTGCAGATGCAGTTAGGGCATGGAAGACTTTACAAGGACATGGAGATTTACAAGGTCAATTATCTAAGGTAATACAAGGAGCTAATGAACCTTACGCTGAATTTGTAGATAGGCTTATTCAAACAGCTACCAGAGTTTTTGGGGATACAGAACAAGCAATGCCATTAATTAAACAGCTAGCCTTTGAGCAAGCAAACAGATGGTGCAAGGAGGCCATTAGACCATGGAAACATGAAGATTTAAACACATATATCAAATTATGTAGAGACATTAATGAACAAGGGCAAGTCGTGGCAGCTGCAGTACAACAGGTTTTAGATGCCAGGCCAAAAACATGCTACAATTGTGAACAAACAGGACATTTTAAAAGGAGTTGCCCCATAGGAGAAGGGTTTAACAAAGCTAGGTATCAAAGGAGTAGAATACTGGGTATTTGCCCACGATGCTGTAGAGGGAGACATTGGGCTAATGAATGCTGTTCTCAAACCACCATAGAGGGTACTCCATTATCAAAAAACGGACAAGGACCAGGTGTTTACCCATGATATCATGGAGAAAAGCATCGAGCTCCTTTGCCAAAAAATGGACTGGGGGACCCAATGCTCCGGGGCCCACAACCACAAATATATGGGGCAATGGAGGAACCCAGCAACACCATCAGGGTAGTGCCCAGGACACATTATCCATTAGATCCCTCATTAGACAAACCAGAGGGAGCACAGGGTTGGACATCTGCGCCTCCGCCAGAGCAGTACTAACTCCAGAGATGGGAGTTCAAATCATTCCCACAGGAGTAAAAGGACCTCTTCCCCAAGGAACAGTAGGTTTATTATTGGGACGCAGTTCTTCTACTCTAAAAGGACTTATGATAAGTCCTGGGGTAATTGATCCCGATTATGAAGGTGAAATAAAAATTATAGCTAGTTCTCCAAGAGGTATATCAGTAATTTCACCAGGAGATAGAAAAGCACAGTTACTAATAATGCCCAGCCTACATGATAAATTTTCCAGCAATACTATAGAAAGAGGTTACAGGGGATTAGGCTCCACAGGTGTAAATTGGACTATGCTTTCTTTAAATTTAGATTCTCGCACCATGCTAAAACTAAATATTCAAGGACATGACTTTAATGAGCTCCTGGACACAGGTGCAGACCTTAGCATCACATCTCGTCAAGAATGGCCAAAACATTGGCCATTACAACAATCCACTCAAACACTTCGAGGCCTAGGAGTGGCGACTAATCCCCATAGAAGTGCAATGGTATTAGATTGGAAGGATCCTGAAGGATGTGAAGGAACTATA
>NW_026000224.1:3743198-3780575 GCF_001458135.2 Marmota marmota marmota | reverse complement strand
TATTTGCATGTTACAGTTGATACTTCTTCTGGATTTTTGATGGGCTCCTTTCATGCCAGAGAAAAAACTATAGATATTATAGCTCATTGCTTACAAAATTTTGCCATTGTGGGCGTTCCAAAACAGTTTAAAACAGATAATGCCCCTGGTTATACCTCTACCTCTTTTAAACAATTTTGCTCATCATTTGGCATTACTCACATAACAGGAATCCCATACAATCCATAGGGACAAGGCATCGTTGAAAGAGCTTATCAAACTATCAAAATGTACTTATTAAAACAAAAACAGGGAATTGGAATGGGGTATATATTCCCCAAAGATAAACTTAAAATAAACCTTTTTACTCTAAACTTTTTAAATTTGGATTCGTCAGGACTCAGTGCTGCGGAAAGGCATATGTGTCCAAAAAATGTACATAAGACCAAGGTACTTTGGAAGGATATTCTAACAGGACAATGGAAAGGTCCTGACCCAGTGATTGTCTGGAGTTGGGGTTCTGTTTGTGTGTTTCCACAGGGAGAACAGCAGCCGATTTGGATTCCAGAGAGACTAACCAAAGTGATTTCTACAGACCAAAAAGAAGATGATTTGACTCAAATCCATAACAGCTGATATCCAGAGCTCCAGCTTGGCTATTCTTACATCTGCGACAGTGGTTCTCCCACACCTGGAGGCTAATGAATAATGAACACCATTAAGGCCTATTTCAAATGTAAAAACCCTTGGGGCTTGCTGGTGGGAATACCTTCAGACCCATTATGCAAGTTACAGGAAAAAGGATGGGATATCCAAAAAAGAGTCAAACCCAGGTGGTAACCAGGATGCCTTTTTCAATATCTATTTTATTATTGCCCTTTCCCACATCATGAAGTTCTATTTTATTTTTTGAGCTCATACAGACCTAGGTTAATGTTTTTCTGATCAGTTTTATTTTTTGACTGTGGAGTTTTAAAACATTGCAATGGAGATTTCACCTGTGTAAAGCTACAAGGCCTTTACTATTGTCTTATGTGTTGTATGTTATGTGTGCACACTTGTGTTTTGTGTTGTATGTCTGTATGTGCATATGTCCATAGATCATATATGAGGAGCGCTCATGAAAAACTGGATCCAAATATTTTTATTATTCACGTGATTTAAATGGTTTAATTTAAATTGGTAAACAGCTGTTGAAGATTTTTTTAATATGGTGTACAAATAAGGAGGTTAACTTTCACCTAAATAAGGAGGTTTACTTTCACCATTCCTTTTCATTATATTTAATAATTCTGTTCAGGATAATATAAATTGTTCAGAAAATTGTTTTCTTAGTACCTGTTGGAATGTTACATAATTTTTTTTAGCCATTATTGCCAGAATTCCTATCTTCATCCCAGTGCCAGTGAAGACAAAGATAAAACCAAACTACAGCTTCTTCGATAGCTATCACAGTAAACTGTATAAACTGATGCATTAATGAATAACAACTCAAAGTAATGCTCAGTCAAGGAGTCGATTTACTTTGGGAGGAAATGCACATATTGATAGATTCCTCCGCTTTGAACTGCTTGCAGAACTTGCCTGGACTATGTATCACTTGTATGCATTGTGAACTATCTGTTGGTGCAGCGAATTGTGGTAGTGCTGGAGTATCTTTGCTGATGGCATCACGGGTGGTAAAATTTTTCCAAAGGAGCCGTCATTTGGCTTGGTGTCGTGGCGTTCTGCATTCTCCTCCCTTCTGCTAGTGATGGTCTAAAATTTTGGGGCCAACAGAGGTGAGGCAAAGAACCTCACCCCCCCCACTGGCACCAAGGCCAAATTTGGGGGCCAACAGAGGTGAGGCAAAGAACCTCACCCTCCCCCACTGGTGCAAAGGCCTTTCCACAGGTATGGCTGTATGCCGGATCGGTAGTCAGTGACGGGTATGATCCAATTGCAGTGTTACCAACGTAAGACAGGAGGCTGACACCTCGAGGTCAGCTCATCCGATGACGGGTAAGGGCCATATGTAGTATTGGACAGCCTAACAGGCAGGGTCCCTAAGCCACATGCTTGGTGCTTAATTAAACAGAAGGGGGGAGATGCTGAGAGCCATAGCCAAGTAGGAATGACACATGGCATTTTTGGTTGAAAGGTGATGCCAGCCAGCCATTGAGATGATGATGGTTATGTTAAGATGCGCATTAAACTGGAGATTAGACCCCTGCTGTCCGCCTCAGCCTGCTACTTTGGAGCTCTCCTGGGACTCCCAGAGAGTTCCCATTGGTTGCGGAAGTGCGGTAGGAGGGAATTCTGGAGGAGGGATTTCCTGTTGGTGTAGTGTGTCCTGGGAGAAGGCCGCGTGCGTGGCATTCGCGGGAGTATATATCGTCTACAATCATCTATCATCTAACATCTGTCTGTATATTATCTATCATCTACCACCTATCCACCACCTATCTACCTATCATCTCCCTCTCACTCGCCACCTCAGGTAGATTACAAGATCTACCTGAGAGCCGTAGCCGAGTAGGAATGACGCATGGCATTTTTGCCAGAAGGGAGTGGTTGAGAGGTGATGCCAGGGAGCCGTTGAGATGATGGTGGTTATGTTAAGCTGTGTGTTCAGTTGTATATTAGACCCCTGCTGTCCCCCTCGGCCTGGCCTGCTACTTTGGAGTTCTCACGCTACTTTGGATTCTTGTGGGGATTCCTCGAGAGAGTTCCCATTGGTTGGGGAAGTACCGGAGGAAGGATTTCCGGAGGAGGGATTTTCCGGTTGGTGTGTGGTGTGTCCCGGGAGAAGGCCACATGCGTGGCGTTTGGGGGGTACAGAGAATAAAGGAGTTCCTGTTTTGAACCTACAAGGCTGTGCGGCAGCTTGGTTATTTTGTGCCCAGCCAGAGTGCGGCAACAAGAAATAGGCCATGTGATCTGGGGACGGCCCTGTGCCTGCTGCTCCTGCACACACAGCTGAGCGTCCTCCTGGGCCACAGGAAGTGTGCTCATGCCCACGGGCTGTAGAGCCACACTGGCTCTCCTCTCTGCACTGTGTGCTCCTGGAGTGTGGCCAGCAGCCCCAGGGTTCTTTCCTAAGTACATCGTGAGCCCTGCTATTTCTTTGTGGACAGGTCAGATATTTCCCTTGGTAGAGCTTTTACTTAAAGCCTGTGTGGTCTTAACCCAGCCCATCGCAGCACTGTATTGCTGAAAATGGTCGTCAATAGCTAGTTTGGTGATAATTACATCCTCATGGTAGAGTATTGGAAGATGGCAACATCAATTTTTATGAGAAGTTGTTTAAATTAGAATTTCCAAATGGTGTGTGTGCTGTGTCTTACTGTGAGTGTGCTGTGTCTTACTGTGAGTGTGTGCATGCACAGGACAGAGGGCGGGTGGGGGTCTACGTGTGGACTTCTCTCTGGCACGTCTTTAAAGAAAAGTTCCTGTGGTGCCTCAGGCTCTGAGCTTCCTGTCTTGATCTGGCGGTGGATGAAGGAGGAAGCAGAGACAGCATGGCCAGGCTCTGCAGCAGGCGTGTCTGGATTTCATGGGAACAGGGAGAGTTGTTCAGGAGAGCCAGCCTGCAGGAGGGGACGGGGAGGAGGAGGAGAAGGGCTCCTGTGCAGGGTCTTGCCTTAGCGGCTGGCAGAGTGTGATGAAGGGAGTGTTCTCAGCAGCCAGAGGCCTGGCCCTTACTCGGGGAGAGCCAGCGAAGTACTTGGTAGCTTCTGCTCTGAGTTGTCAACGCAGTGCCCTGGTAACGTGAAGACCGCAGAGGGGACAGGAGGACTCAGCCCGAGTTTCATGTTCAGGCAAAGCAGAGGCTGGCAAAGCCAAGCCCCGCTGGGCTGAACTCTCTCCAGCTCTCTCCACCTGCCCTGCTGCAGGGCACCAGCACTTTGCAGCCTCAGTGTCAAGGGCATTGGGGAGTCACAAGGAGCAAGGGACAGTCTGGGAGTGTCACTTGTTTAACAACTTAGTTTGTTCAGCAAGTATTCCTGCATAGTCTGTGATCAGGCTCTGTTTGGGAATTTGGGTACATGAAAATAAATCAACCAGGCAAGGAAGCCACCACCACAGGATGTAAGTACGGGGAGGCACAAAAACAACTGGTTACCAGATGATTATGGGTGGTGTGCAGTGTCAGGAGGTGGCGAGGACCATGGAAACCCAGGAGTTACAGCAAGTTAATTGGAATTGGAACACGGGGGCGAGAGGGACCATGGCAGGCAGCATGGGGGCTAGAGCCCAAGGGTGGACAGTGCTTCAGGTCTCAGCTCCCACCTGTATGGACAGGTCTCAGCTCCCAGCGGGACCCTGCCCTGGTGCTGCCTGGTGAGAGGCAGGCTCCTGAGAGAAGTCAGCACAGTCCCAGGGAAGGGACATCAGGGACAAATGGAAGGGCAGCTTCTTGGCCATCTCACCCCTTCGAGTGGGAGGACTGGGAGCTCTGGGGACGTTCTGAGTCCAGGAACCCTGGGCCGGGGGCAGGGTCTGAATTAGCTCTGGGGCTGCGGTGCTGGTGTGTGGAGGCAGGGCGGCAGGAGACAGGGGAACCTGCGGGAGCTGCAGAGCCGGTCTTAGGCAGCGAGAGGGGCCAGGTGTCTCTTTCCAGAGGCTGTGAAGAAGGCTCCACCCTCAGAGCTGGAGGGAGATGGACATGTCCTCACACATGGCCCAAAACATAGGCTTCAGCAAAGGTGTCCCCGGTCGGCGCTGGTGTTCACGGGTGGTGAGCCCGAGATCTCGGGGCAGCAGGCACTTCCTCTGTCCAGAGAGGGCCCTCTCACTGGGCGGGGCAAGGCTGGACAAGGCCCAGTGGTTGCATGGAGGTTGCTGGGCTGTGTCACTCTCAGAGGTGGGGACAGACCTGCAGCAACAGCATTGTCACTGACGTGGATACGTGGATACTCGTCCGACGCCGAGCCTTAGGTACTTCTCACCTGATGAAGCTGTGCTGTGGCTGCTTTGCAGATGAGCAGGCTGGACGTCAGAGGGTGACGCAACTGCTCAGCTCCACGGAGCGCAGGGCGGGCCGACCTGAACTCAGGCCTGTCGGAGGTGGGACTCACGGAATCACTATTACATTGCTATTGAAACATTTTACCATTTTGAAAGTTCCACTTCCATTATTGTTTTTCTTTTTCTTTTTTTTTTTTCTATAATAATGCAGGCTTTGGGAGGTAGCGCGCTAGCCTGTCACGTGTGCAGCCTGGGTTCGATCCTCAGCCCACATACCAACAAGGATGTGTCAGCTGAGAACTAAAAAATAAATATTAAAAAAAAATTCTCTCTCTCTCTCTCTCTCTCTCTCCCCCTCTCTTTAAAAAAAAAGAATGCAGGCTTTGGGGCAATAGGGGATGTGGTGTATTTTTAATCTCTGTGACTCTTATAACATGCATGTCACATAGGTGTTCTTTCAATGGTTACTGGGCAATTGAACATAATCTAATTAAGTCACTTACAAAGTGGGGGATTATATGCTGTGAATTGTTCCTGAAGCCTGTGAGTCTCAGCGGAGCCCCCTGGAGTACAATGCCCAGGTCTTCCAAGAAATTCTCTGAAACACTGGGGGCTCTGTAACAGACGACAGGAATCTGGGGGAGGGTGGGCCATCCTGAGCAAACCTGAGCTTTGAACACATCCTGGGACAACACTTGGTGGAATAGAAACCTGAAACTACAGTGTGTTTGCCAACCAAGAGAGGACCCCCACTGACACCCAACCTCTGTTGTAAACAAACAAAGCTGTAAAAATAAGCAGATGCGTCTGACTCCTTATGTCATGACACGGCATCCCTGCAGTTCTGAGCTCTGCCTGTCTTCCCAGGTTGCATGGTGCACATCTCATAGCTCAGTGCAATGGAGAGAAGAAAGGTGAATGCTCTGAAGAGGCAGAGGTACTGAATACAGTGGTGGTACTCCAGAATCCCACGCAGATGTCACTGCTTTTAGCATGTGGATGAACAATCTCATCTCTGCAGCATGAGCATTTAGAATGCAAAGCCAGGGTGAGACCTTCTGTACCTGACATGATTACACACTCGGGGTTCTGGTTGCTGAAAACGAGAGTGGTCAGCAACAAAAATGCCCCAATGAAATTGCCTTCTTTGAGTTACACTAGGACACACATCATTTGGAAAACTGCCACAGTTATGCTGAACACTGACACTAGAGTATGTGAGTTTGTATTTAGCTGCACTTGACTAATTGGCATGGGCATCACATTCTTGAGTGTAGAATTGTTTATAACATAGTAGGGCTTCAACATCAGAGGCACCTTAGTGGCTATGCTGTCCATTTTTATCTTGGGACAGAAAAAATGTCCAACTCAGGTTAATTATGTGACTGAACTTCAGAGCTGCATATGAAGTTAATATGAGAAGACATAAGTACCCATGAACTCACATAGCTCCACGTGGGTCTACGCACCCACATGAACTCACATAGCTCCACGTGGGTCTACACACCCACATGAACTCACATAGCTCCACGTGGGCCCACGCACCCACGATGAACTCACGTAGCTCCACGTGGATCTACGTATATCCGATGAACTCACAGTAGCTCCACATGGATCTATGTACCTATGATGAGCTCACGTAGCTCCACGTGGATCCACGCACCCACGATGAACTCACATAGCTCCACGTGGGTCTACGCACCTAAGATGAATTCACGTAGCTCCAACGTGGGTCTATGTACCTATGATAAACTCACGTAGCTCCACACAAATCTACGTACTTATAATGAGCTCACGCAGCTCCACGCGGGCCTACACAGCTACATGTGAATTCGCACAGCGAGCCAGGGAAAAGCACAGGTGGAATCCAGGGCTGGCGGCCAGAGTGGTCCTGGGTGGGTCTGGCCGACATGGTGAGGGCTGCTGTGGGTGAGGGGCATGCTGCCTCTCTGCTGCATGTCACAGATTCTGGGACCTGGAGGGTTCACTTTCCAGTTTAGCTTCCAGAATTTGCTGTTCCACCATTTTTCTGCTTTGCCCTTAGACTTAACCTCTTTGAAATGACTACTGTGAGCCACATGATTTGATCACTTCCTAGTTATAAAATTCAGTGATTTCAAAACTTGCACTACACTGTTTCTTAGAGGCAAATATCTGCTGATGACCAGGAAATGAAAGAGGAAGGAGGAGTGGTGCAGACCCATGGCCATGCATGTCCCCCTGAATGCATAATTTTCTGAATGATCCTGTTTGTCAGGAACATTTCACCACTAAAACCTGAATCAGTTAAAGATTTTATCAAATGTCTTAATTTATCATTCACCTTCCATGTCGTATTCTTGGGTTTCAAAGATAAGCTCCAGCTACTATTCTGAGAGTTAGTTCAAGGTCGATGCACTGACAGTGGCAGGAGTCAGAGGTCAGCATTGGGACTGACTGAGTGGAAGTAAGGAACCCAGCCCGGGTGCAGGGACAGTCACAAGGTGAACTCTCCGCAGGCCTGCAGTTGAACCGCAGATGCTCCTGGCTTTGCCATGGGGGTCACAACAGGATAGGTTCTCTTTGAGGCTCCATGAAGGTCAGCCACATGCTGGGAGGAGCTTGCTTAGGGGCTTAGTCGACGGAGAGAAATTGGTTGGTAGCCCTGTGCAAGGGGCAGGAGGAGGGAAAAGGGTGCCAGCAAAGGTCAGCAATGCCCAAGGTGGCCAAAGGCTAGTCGCAGAGGTAAGCTTCATAGTCAAGAGCTCAGGGAGAAGGTGAGCCACTCCAGATGGAAGAAGTTAATGATGACCCCGGACAGACAGGTGCTGCCCGTGGAGTCCTCTCAACACAGGAACAGGCAGGACTGATTAATTTATAATTTATGTGTCATATATAACTTATGCAATTCTGAAATGTGTAAAAAATTCAGAGGAAACATTTTGAGGTCTGTTTCCCCCAATTTCTGGTAATTTTTTCCCAACAGTTATTTGAGTTCCTTCGGTATATATAGGCCACACATCATGACGGTTTGGAGATGCTGTTGATTGACTGTTTCAGTCTTTCCCTAAATGCTGTGTTGGGGCCCTAGCCCCTGGCATGATGGTGTAAGAGGGGACCTTTGGGGTGTTCAGGATGAGAAAAGTGCAGGAATGTGGGGTCATCCTGAGGACATTGTGCCTTTATGAGGTGAGGAAGAGGCCACAGCTCCAGCTCTTGACCCCACATAAGGACACAAACAGGGTGGGAATCTGCAAGCTAGAACAGGTCCCTCACCAGACCTGGCCACAGGGGCACCATGCCCTGGGCTCCCAGCCTCCAGAACTGGGGAGGAAATGGATTGCTGGTGTCTGGTTAGGGCAGCCCAAACCCCAAACACGCAAACATGCTGCATGTTTCCTTCTGCAGTTTGAGGATTTTCCTAATAGAGAACTTTGGTTGTGTGCTACTGACTGTTAGGAGGACCGAGCAGTTTTCTTGCCATTCGACACTGGCTTATTTTGGAGGCAAAGTGGAAAAGAGAAGTATTTAATTGGCTTTCCATTAATTTGTTGCTTTTTCTGTGAATGATTTGCAGCAGCTCACAGTTATCTAAAGTCATAGACTCTGTGCAGGAGGATGCAGAGCTCAGTGAGGAGTGGGGGGCTGCTGGGCAGCCCCTTGCTGGATGCCGTACCCACCTTCAAGAGCCACACCTCAAGAGGTAGCCAACCTCGCACCCTCTGTTTTCCTTGCAAAACAAATTAAAGCCCATGTCTGGAATAAATGGATAACACAAGCATGGACTGCAAGCATCACATCCTATTGATGATAACCCAGTGTTTCCCATGGAAGGAGTTGGGCATCTGTGGGGATTTATGTGTAGATACTCCAGAAACCACGCCTCAGACGTTCTGCTAGGTAGCACTGGCGCCACGCGTATGCTGAGACCACTCCCTGTTGATAAAATACTTAACCTTGCATTCATCCCACTTCAAGCATTCATTAGGCATTTTCCTGTCAATAAGTTGGTGGTTGGTCTTTTCCCACCGCGGACTCCCACCTCTCAGTGGTGGTGAGGTAGACCTTCAGGTGAAGAGTCCACGTGAGTTGGCAGGATGATGGCGACTGCCTCCCGGGTTCCTAATCGGGCTGAGAGACTGTGTCGGTGTCCCCTGTTCAAAGCACAGCTCAGCAGTGGTGTTGAGTCTTCAAATGGCGCTGAGCCCCTGCACCATTATTAGCATTTTAAAGGACTTATGTAGAAGTGCTCAACTGCTCTCCCTGCTCCTCAGGAGCATCTGCTTCCTGCATTATGCATGTCTTGTGGCTCCCAGATGTCTAGCAGTGCGCAGCCCGGTCCCCTGCAGCTCCGAGTCCCCTGCCCCTCCTGCCCCTTTCTTCCCCTCTCCTCTGATCTCTGCCCCCTCTCTCTGCAGCCTCTCTGCCTTCCCCACTAGAGGACGTTTGGAGCCCTGGAAGGTGGCTGCATTTGCTGGTCACCTGTGGCTGTAAGACTGTCCTGGCCACCGTTTCCTTTCTCTGGAATACGTCTGCTAAGTGAAGACAGCCACAAGAAACCTGGGAATAAGTACTTTGGAATTTTAAAAAGGGATGAGCTTAATCCTCCGTCTCCAGTGGTGTCTTATTAAAAAGTGAAGGAAAAAATTGCAATAACCATCTTTCTCTATGACCCCCAATTACACAATGTTATTTTCATACTACAACCATAGCATTTGCAGGGGAAGATCCAGAGCATACATAATCAAGCCATTACAGGTTTGCCTCACTCTAAGAACACTTTGAAGAGGAATAGTCATGAATCCGGGCTGTCTTTGCATTCTCTGTGGTAAGTGCTGTGTTAGCCCCTTGGCCCGCTTCCTTTGTACGGGGGCAGGAAATGACCTGCCACAGGTGTCCTGCCTCTTCCTTGCTTCCAGGGGGCACCAGGTGCTTGGGAGTTCGTCGTCCTGGACTCTGACAGGTGACCTGGCAGCCCAGTGGGCTGTGTGTGCAGGGAGGCTGCTCCACCCTGCCTGGGGCACTGGCCCCCACCCACACGCTCTGCTCAGGGCACCCTCGTTCACCCAGCTGAAAATTCTGAGTTTAGCCAGCTCTCTAGATCAAATGTTGGCTTTTCTAATTTTATTAACTTACTGAGTAAAAGTAGTGACCATTTTAGGATACTAGCTCTGTTCTTTATTTTTCCCTCTGCTCAACCACATCTGAGAGTACGTCTTGAAAAAAATAATGGTAATTCTAAATATTACAGAGAACTTTCAGTTTTTGACTATTCCTCTCATCCCAGAGCTGACAATCCCTAAATCATTGCTATTTGAATTTAAAATGGATTCGTTTTGTTTTGCTGCTAAATGTGCCTAATTACCTTTATCAAAGCTGATATTTATGGCCGTGTGCATTCTCTAGACACACACTAATTGATCTGGGTTGAGCTCTGTGAGTCCAATCAGCAGTTTCAAAGCTGTCAGGAAATGATGCAAATACTGATGCTGCTGCACTGACTTTAGATTTATCTCTGTGCCTTTAACGCCTGCCTCAACCCTTCTGTTTCAGAGGAACTTAGGTAGAAATCCTTTTCTTGACCCCTGATTTGAGTAGAACTAAAAGCCATGGACATCAGGAGGCAGGTAAAGGTCATAAGAAGGAGATGGGGAGTGAAGAGGCTGGGCCAGGGCCAGGGGCCAAGGAACTGCCCTACACGGAGCCTTCTGCTGGCCCAGCTCAGGGTAGCCCTGGAGCAGAAGGAGCCACAGCCTCAAAGCCCCAGTAGGAGCCAAGGAAAGCCCCAACAGAAGGTGACGGAAAGCTCTTTTCTCCAGCCCAGGACAGGGCAGGCATCGGTGCCGGATGCCCCAGACAAACACTGCGCAGGAGCAGCCAATCCTCCCTGGCCACACCAGCAAGGGCCAAGGCACTGGCCCCGGAATCCACCCTCTGGTCTGGTGAGCCCCGAGGTTCTGTGGGCTGCTGCGGACCACTGGGAGCAGCCCTGAGTGCTCCAGACCCTCAGCCAGGGAGTCGGAGCCTCGGCCTCAAGGAGGGAGGAGCAGGCCTTCACCATGAGCCCTGACTCCAGTGTCCCCTCAAGGACAGGGTGCTGAGCTGGGTGCCATCAAAGGACCCCAGCTAGAGTGAGACCACTGTGTCACAGCAGACACAGAGTGTCCAGTCTGGGTAGAAAGCCACGGTGCACACAGGGAAGAGAAAGGTTTCTCACTGATCAGAGGGAAAAATAGGGTGCATGCCTATAATCCTAACAGCGCAGGAGGCTGAGGCAGAAGGATCACGAGTTCAAATACAGCCCCAGCAACTCAGGGAGGCCCTAAACCACTTAGCAAGACTCTGTTTCAAAATCAAAAGGGCTAGGGATGGGACAGGCGTGAGGCCTGTCTGACCACTTACGGCACCATCTTGAAATGCTCCCAACAGCACTGCAAACACTCAAACAGGCAGGGATGACTCGGGCAGAAAATGCCCTGAGTGGACGTTTTAGGACTCAAAATTCAACAAACAAGCAAGATCATTGAGCTCAGCAGAAGAAAGGAAGGTGGACAGAATATTGGTGAACCAAATAAAAGCCAAAATAAATAAATAAATAGACGAACAGAATGACAATAATAAATAAATGAAATCCATATGAGCAATGGAGGGGAAGAGAAGTCTGAAAACCATGAAGAGACTCAAGACCTCTGGACTGTTGGAAAGCTTGCAGCGTCCGTGTCTTGTGTGCATGCTCCGTGCCGTTGGAGGGTGCTGTGTTTTTGGGTCTTCTGCTCTATAAGTCCAATTGCATTACAGCGTGCATGAGGCCACGTGAGGCATTATTCATCCAGCACTTGCTATATGCCAGCACCTTAGAAATCACTTCCCATGTTGCTTGCTTCACGTGGAAAGTGCGATGGCATCAGTTCCTTCCACGGTTCCCTGAGGACCCATTCTGCACTGCTGTCCTTGCTGCTGAGGCAGAGGCTGACCGTGTCAGAGGACAGCAGCAGAGGGTCTTTGAGACCTTGCAGTGAGGGTCCTGGAGCAGCCCAGGATCCTGCGTGAATGCTGGGGAACTGCACCCAGGGCAGGTGTCCAGATGAACGCCCCTATGCTGATGTAAGAGCACCCAGGTGCTGGGATGGATGCAGGTCAACAGACATAAAAGGTCTTGGCCAGGCAATGACTCACACGTTCACAGTCAATATTAAGATCGCTATTTGGAAAGGGACTTAGAGACCACTTCTACAGCACAGAAATATGAGTACATAAAGGAATACAGTTGGTGACGGCCTGAGCAAGATCAAGTGTGCATTTATTACTACTTATGAGCTGGGGACCCCGTTCACAGTGTCTGCAGGATCCTTCTTCCCTATCTCGCAGACATTTGCTCCCTAAGCTCCGGAACAGTCTCATTTCTCTCAGCCGGTGCAGGGCTTGAAGCATCACGGCTGTTTGCGGAATGGGGGGGGGAGTAAATGAAGTGAGAAGCTTAGTTTTTTATTTATTTGTCTGCATGCTAAAAATGGAAGAAAAAAACTTTAATATATTGCTATATGCTCTATATTGCTTAAAATCCCATAAAAATTGAAATGCTGTGACTAAAACTCACGTTACGAATGTATGAGAAACAGGTGGTGAAAATAAAAGGTAGCTTGCAGTTTCGGTGTGAACAGAAGCCAATTACTCAGGCTTTAAGCAGACTTCAAAAAAAATTGCCCAGGATGAGATTAGAGGAAATTCATGAATACTGAATTTAAAAAGATGAGAAATAAAGACGCCTGCTTTTCCGGATAACGATCTGTCAGGCATGATTCACGAGGGCGCAGGTTGCTACGGCCATCCTGTGGCAAATGCGAATTATCCATCGAGGTCGCCTCCCACATAGAGAGTCCCGGAACCTAGAACCAGAACTTCTCAGAGACCAGACAAGCAATCTGAGAGAAGTCTGCTGGCCCGGCCAGGAGGAAGGGGTGCAGCAGAGACCTGGGAGGACCCATTCCCACCCTGAGCCCAGGCGCAGTGCCGGGCAGTGCCCCAGGCCAGCTCTCCACCAGCACCCACAGCCCAGCCTGCAGGGCGAGGCACACCATGCCCTCCCTGACCCTGACCATGGCCCAGGGCGGAGGCCACTGGTGCAGGCCACGTGCTGCGGTGCCATCATCAAAGCCCTGTGCCCCCACTTGAGCCAATGGCATAAGAAGTCCCCACAGGCTGTCACCCAGGCACCCAGGGAAGAATGCTCCTCCTGAGCAGACCTGGGGATGGAGCTCCCAGAGCAGAGGCCTGCAGAAGACATCGAGGAAGGCCCGAGTACAGGGGAGACGTCCGGTGCCGAGGGCAGGAAGACCCAGTGTCTTCATGGGGCCTGTGATTCCCAACTTGATCTTCAGGTGAATCCCCGTCCAATCAAAATCACAGCCAGGGGCTGGGGCTGGGGCTGGGGCAGAGCGTTCACCCAGCACGTGGGAGGCCCTGGGTTCCATCCTCAGCACCACATAAAAACAAATAGAATAAAGGTACTGTGTCCAACTACTACTAAAAAGTAGATATTATTTTTAAAAATCACAGCTAGTTACTTGTAGGTATCAACAAACTGATTCTCCAGGGCTTCTGGGAAAGACAGATGCCCACAGAAGTCTACGTAGTGGACAGAGGCAGAGGAGGAGGTGGGCAGCAGGAGAGGGAGGGCGCTGAGGACTGGCTCCACCAGGCCCAATGTCACTGCAAGTACACACAATCCAGGACAGACAGATGGTCTGGGGGACAGAAGAGACACCCCCAGGGGACAGGGACCAGCCATGGAATGGACACAAAGTTGCAGGGCAGCTCTGTGGTAAAGGACAGCAAAATGCAGGGCTGAAAGGGGACACCCACACGCGACAGGGGAAACCGGTCCAGATGCGTCGTGTCCTTCACTGAACTTGACTCAGCTGGTCAGAGACGGACACGTGAAAGGCACGTATGAGGGGAAGGGTATAGCACCCAGCCTCAGGCTGCTAAGTGGACGCCCGAGGGGAAGCAGATCAAGGCCTCAAAAATGACAAACCAACTCCCCAAGATGAAATAGACAACGCAAATATCTAGGTTAAAGTCTCATGAGAGAAAGGTCCAGGCCCCGTGATTTCACGGGAGAGTGTCACCAACAATTCAAATCGAATCAGCAGCTACTTTGTGTGCTTTTTTCCTAGGAGGAGCAGATGATGATCAGTCCCTCACTGGTCATCACCGTGAGGCCACAACCAAGGACCCCTCCAAAATCAGCAGCATTGGCAGAACAGTCCAGGAAGCTCCACTAAGGGCTCTCAGGACATTAAGGCAAAACCTCATGAGTTTCACCAAACTGAGGACAGCGTGCCTGAAAAGTGACCTGCAGAGGCCCAGTGTGCATTCCCTGTGCAGCCTGCTACAGTGCATGGAAACCAGTCCAGGGATCCTCCGTGTCAGTGGTCAGAAAGCCAACCTATGCTCCTGTCAACTGCATGGCCGACGAAGAGGAGTTTGTCAAAACGTCAAAAGTCAATCTCCATTTAACTGTGAAGCCTCAATACTTTGTCCTCTGTGATTCCAAGCAGGGCAACAATGTCCTCTCTCACCACCTTTGTGTGGCCCAGGGCTGCACACTCACACACACACACACACACATGCACACACGGACAGGTGCACACACGCCCAGCTGCGTATGTACTGGTGGACTCAGGTGAGCTGCAGGGTTTGCCCTACTTGTGTACCTGAGTTAGGCCTGTTCTACAAGCGTGTGATGTGGGCTCAAGAGCTGCTCTGGCCTGGTCTTCCCAGTCTTGAGGGCAATAAAGTTCAAGACTAAGGGATTCGAGCATTTGCTCTGCTCATGGTCCCCGGGGCCCATCCTCTTTTACTGCCTTCTTTAACTCCTTCAGGGTACCCAACGTGTGTGGGTACCAAGTGGCAAGGTGCTGTGGTGTGGGGCCATGTTGACTGGGAAGGCTGTGTTCCTACCCCACTTCTCATCTCCTATCCTACATGGACCTTCAAAAGGACCTCTGGCCTCCTGGAATGGGCTTCTGGGAGACCATGGCTCGGGCCTGGCCCGCGGCCTTGCCATTCTAACTGTCATAGTCCCTTGCTGGCTTGGCGTTTCCTCATGAGGAGGCAGTTGCCATGGACTCAGGGAAGGATATGACCCTTGCTGTCTGTAGAAGGTGCACCTGCACCATTTGTGGCCACCTCTTCCTGCACATGTCTCCCTCCTGCAGCTGTTGGGTTTGCCTGCTTTGAGGTAGATTCTCGCCCCTGCTTTCCTGTGCCTGCTGCGGTTGCCTGCTTTGAGGGAGATGGTCGCGCCTGCCTTTTTACACCTATCTTTCACAGCCTCATCTTCCCTCAGGGACATCATTATATGACAAGGGTCTGTTGCGGGGCCCCCCAAACTTTGCTGAATGGCTGTCACAATAGGAAAAAAGTGTAGTGGTAAAGTACACCCCTGTCTCACTTCAGCTTGCTGCATATTTGCCATTATCTTGTCCCAAATCCTAGGAACAAAAACATCAGCAGCACGTATCCATGGACTGGTATCCATCACAATGTCCCAGAACCTCTGGGCTTCTCTCTTATTCAGGGTTAAACCTCTAGTATCTAAGCCAGTGTGCAGCACTTGCAGCTGCGAGTCTGTGGTGGAACTTGGTAGGTTCTGCATTTCTCCTTTCTCACTACTCTGCGAGGGGCCACACCCTGTCTTACAGGATTACCTCAGGTCCCTGTTTGGGTACCAGCTGCTTGGGCTTTCTCTCTCATCCAGTGAGGAGGTCCACGGGACAGGGAGAGTGTGGCTGTGGGGTCTCTAATCCAGACCTCTGGAGACCAAGCAGGAAGCAGGTCTGATTTTATTGAGCAGTTACCATGTATATATACTCAGGCAGTAGCTGAGCAGATTACAGGCAGCCACCAGTGCAATTTCTGCTAACTGTCCTTGCAGTAACCCATCGAGGAGTGGGCCGTGGAGCAAGCTCAGGGACTGCAACACAATCCTGCCGTCACACGCCTAGCACTAGGGGAGTGGCCTGCCTTGCATGTGGTACTCCGTGCACTTGTCCCCACAGTGTGAGACATACACTCCGGAGGAGGCTGGCTGAGGGTTCACACAGCTACCTGTGCCTTCCTTTGCAACTTCTTGAGAATGTGTAGCTATTTCAGGATAAAAATGCTTTAAAAAGGCAAAAATAAAACAGTGTTGAACACGAAGAGAAAGATCACCTTAAATACTGGTGAGGCTCCTCACTGTTTGTCCATTTCCTCCGTCTGCATGGCGAGGGGTCCTCTCCTCCAAGGAGACTTCACACTGTGCTGACAGTACTGCCTGGTGCAGGGGGCGGCTGAGGGGAGTGGCTTTCCATCACTCAGCTCAGCAGGGTCCTGCGTAGGGAGCAAGCCATGGAATAGGGTACTTTCTGGGATGTGATTCATTTTTGAATGTTTTCTCTGCCCTTTCTTCTGCGTTTTCCCATCACGACCTTCATGACTTTCTGTGTTGAAGGAAAACTCCAGGCTTCTCTGTGCAGGCCAGCAGGAGGCAGCAGGCAGTGTCCTCTGTCTGCTCAGCTCCCTGTACCCTGAGGGTGCCGGAGACGATGTCAACAAGCAGCAAAGACATGCTCTTTAGAAGAAAGCTGAAGAAATGGTGGGCACACTTGCAGAGATTCAGCAACCACACATTATGTGCAGGAGGAATTAAAGCCAGGCATTAGAGATCTGTGAAACCAGAAGGCACACTCCGTGTCTAACATGATCTCACATGTTCTGGATCTTTCCAACACAAAGGGATGATGGACCTTAGAGGCTGTGCATGTGCCAATCATCCTGATCTGACCATTACACATGGTTCACATGTATCAAATACATCGCTCTGTGCCTGCCCCAAAAAGCTAAAACAGTTTCATGAGAAGGGTCGCACCTCTCTATTGTGTGACTTATGGTCAGGTGTGTCCATCTCGGCTTTTCCATCTTGGGGCAGTACTGGGGAACTAGTCACGGCCCCTGGTTTGTCTGGTTGGCAAAAGCCAGGGTCGCAGAGGGTCCCAGCTCGTGGGCCGGGTGGTGGAGGCTTCCTCCTCCTACTGTGGTTCCCGGAGCTCACTTCCAGGCAGCACTGGTCTGAGTAATAACACTCTGTTCCTACTGATCCACTCACCATGTTTTTCAGAGAGAGAGTGCAGAAAGCACATTTAACAGTAATTTAGGTGACGCAAAAAAGAGTTATGTAGTTAATTATGGCATGCTTCAATGGCAGAAAAATGCTGACGACTCGAGTCACAGCACACCTAATAATGTTATTTGGAAAGTGTCTACACCGCAGAGGCAGTGACTCGTGCATCTTTATGAGAAAGACCAGCTGGGATTCTACATACAGAGAAACTGATTTTCTCCAGTTGACTATATTATAGATTAATGCATTTTCTTTAACTGTGATTGAGATATTTTGTTGACCTCAAAATCAAAGCAAAGAAACAATTACAAACAGGCAGATAGAAAATGAATTGGGTTTCATTTGTAATCTGAGGTGGGAACGGATTCTGTTCAGAACTGAGGCAGGCCTCCCGGCTGGGCTGGCAGAGGTGACTGGTCTTCATCCCTGCTGTGATTCTCAGGTCTCATGGGAAAGACTCCGCGTTACAGGTGACTGTGTGTAATGAAGCCCAGGCCATCACGACCCTAATGTTGGAGGTGTTCAAGGGACAGGGCATGGAGCCTTGCCTGTGACACAGACTTTGTGTTCCTCTCAACATGGACTCTGTGAACTGGGTCTCCTAGGCTTTGCCTGGTGATGAAGGTCCCCACCAGGCAGGGTTCTCTGTCTTCATGTGCAGGGTGTGGCCTCTGAAGGAGAATTGGCCACCCACAGTACCATGAGATAACCACTCTGCAGCTGTTAACCACATCCAGGAAGACTGGGCCACGGTGGCTCCTTGCTTCAGGCCCAGCCTGCAGACAACCATCCACCTCTGTGGACCTCAGGCCTCCAGCTGGTGGTGAGGAGTGACCCACTGTTACTTTCTTCTTCCTGCCTCTCTGACTGGCCATGGTCATCTTACCTCTTGGACCAGGGGCTGTGAGGAATGGGGATGCTCTCCTAGCTGAAGCCATGAGCACAGGTCAGGCTCTGGTGTGGCAAGCAGTGACCAAGCTGATGTGCAGGCTGGACCTCGGTCGGCTGCCATCAGAGCTCCTCTCCCTCTTGGGTCCACATCATTATCAGGACAGCAGTTTTACAAGTCACTGTTAATGAGGGCCTAGAGGTACTGACGTAGGAGAGTTGAGCCTGGACCCTGAGGAATTTTTAGGAAACAGGTTTATTTTAAGCTTCAGCAATTCAGAGGAAGGTTATGCTTAAACATGGACCCCGAGTCTGGAAATTCTTTTAGATCTATACTCAGTGGGGTGACTACATGACAGTGGGTGGGTACATGGCAGTTAGTTACCTTTTGTCCCATATTTCAGGTCAGACAGAGGTTTCAGAAGTTTTTAACTAAGAAAATAGAGATGTTATCTTTAGCCCAGCAACAAACTTGATTATAGACCTAACTTTTATAAGAAAGAAAGAGGAAGCTATAAACCACAATGAGAGCTCTCTGCAAAACTCCTGTTGACATTCTTTGTAAAATCTTTGACAAGAAGCTTAAGTATGGTGGGGGTCCCTGGAGAAGCTTCTATGTTACAATCATGGTGTATTTGTGGGGGGATAGCTGGTCTGTATCAGTACAAAATTCTGACTTTTTGTAACTTCTGAATTACACAGGGAAATGAGCTCTCACAGAAGTGCAGACGGGGTTCTGTTCAGATAGGGCTTCTCCTGTCCAGATCCAGTTCTCAGTGGTGCCATCCTGTGTGAGTGCAGGTTGGATTTGCGTGGGGGAGGGAGGTTTTGGGGTCTGGACTGAGATGTCACAATGCCTTCTAATAGACTCAAGCTGTCTATGGGCATGGGCTCAGGGCAGCGGATAAACCAGGGCAGGTCACCTCCTCATTCACCACCAGAGCTCTGCCCCCTGGGAACAGGAGCAAGCTGTCATCTGGGGTGGCAGGGAGCAGCGTTCCAGGCAGGGTCCAGTTTCCAGACCTCTCTCCTGCAGCCTTTGTCACTGATGCACCAAACATGAGCCTGCACTGTTAGAGTCTGTAAACAAGTCAAAATAACACCTGGCATTTTGCCAGGGGAATGTTAGAGTTCGTAAACAAGTCTGGATGGTGCCTGGCAAAATGCCAGAGGGAGTGGTTTGAGAAGTAACAAAAGCGAGTCATTAAGTGTGGAGATTCCTGATTGGTTGACTGATGTATCTAGTTTATGCTAATAAGATAAGCTGTGTGGAATGTATAAATACTGCTCCTGTCCTGCAATAAACGGCTTCCACTCCTGCTGTATCAATCTACACAAGTTGTTCGTCACCCCCTGGTTATTTTGGGGCAGCGGGACTGCGGCACTGCACCATCCATTTGCAACGCCCTCGCACATAAGCTCAGGCAGTGCACAGGGGAGAAGCCACCCATTGCGGAGCCCAGAGCCCGTGCCCTGCCCCACACCTGGCTGCCCAACAGACCCGCTGCTTGAGCCGCTGCAGTGTGTGTGCTAGCCAGCTCCTGATGAATCTGACGCATGGAATTTTCATAAATGCAGTAATTAAAAAAAAAGCCAAATGTATAAAGGGCTTCATGAGCTATGATGTAACCCAAGATGAAGAATTTTAAAACCAAAAGTCATTGGTTAAATTGCTGTCTTATATTGATAACTGTCTGAAAGGAGTGACAGATGACAAAGTAAGCCAGCTGTCTCTTTATTTACATGGAGAGCGGAACAATATTTCTAGCCAGAGCAAAATTTATTTTTAATGCTTCAGCTGAAAAATTCATATCATTACTGACCAAAGTATTCAACACTCTGTGGAAGTACTCGTGTTTGACATTTGGGAAGAAGCAGGACTCTGTTGGGTCCATTTCTATGAGCAAAAGAAATGGCCAGTTGCTGGGTGGACATGCCTGCAGTTGCTCGGTGTTCTTGTACCTCTCCTACTGCGTAGTTTATGAGAAAAAAAGAAATAGGTAAATACAAGTTTTCTTCAAATAAGAGCTATTTGAGCCCAGGAAGAATAGCTTTTATTACTATGTGTTTTCACTTGTGAGTACACATTTAGAAGTTAAACATTCAGCACCTCACAATGTCCTATTTCTCTCTGTTGATATTCAAACACCCTAGCAAACAAGGAGCAAATACAGGATGTGTTTGAAATGCTCTACTAACTGTTGCATAATATGCAACATAATGAGTCAAACATCAGGAAGAATTCCCCTGTGGCTTTAGCATGTGCAGAGAGCACCCAGCTGCCTGTTCCCTGGATGACCTAGGATGGGCGAGCTCGATGGGCCTTTCTATCCCTGCACTGTGTGTCCCCTTGGGCCTGGCTGCAGGGTTGAATATGCTATGGGACAGCACGGGCCATGGCAGCACTGTCCTGTGGCCACTGCTGCTCTCAGTGTCTCAAGTCCCTGACCTGCCCTGGGGAACCTAGCGTCTCAGTCTCCACCTCGGTTCTCAAAGAATCTCTCTCCCCCAAGACACTTGACAAGCCCAAATCACTACATTTACCCCAAGATCATTGTTCGGATGCTTTCATTGGGACTCCTTTTGAGCAGGGACTAGAACAAATGCATGAAGAATCTGCAGTGTTTCAAAGGTGTGTCACCCAGAATGGGTGTTCCCTTTGCCTTCTCTGAACTTGCGCCTCCTCCTTCTCATCGCTGGAGTGTAGGTGGGTGGGAACCTGGGCAGAGGCCTGGGTTCACAGGTTTGAAAGTTAGACGTGGGATAATTGACGCTGCTGTGAATTATTAACAAGCTCGCTCATTAAGCTCTTCGGATATTGAGGGGCCTCCAAGCAAGGCTCTCAGCTGCCTTGACCCTTGAGGCTGGTCCCAGGGGTACACTCTGGGGACGGAGCACAAAGCCTTCACTCTCCCGAAGCTCACAGGCTGCCACACTTGTGGGCTGGCTCCCCTGGCACAGGGTGAAGGTGGGATGCCCTGCTTCCTGAGGATGGTGCGGATCCCTGCAGGGGAGACCCAGGCTGGCACCAAGCTGGGCCCACGCAGGAAGGATGAGATGACAACCCAAGGGGTGGACTGCCATCTGTGCTGGACACAGAGGGAGCAGCTCAAGCCAGAGCTGCAGAAAGCACCTCCCCAGGGTCCCCAGGTACCCCAGATGGCTCACACAAAGCTACATGGAGCACCAGCAGAGTGGCCTTCCAATAAGGACGGGGACACTCAGGCCCAAACAGAGCTTGGCTGTGGCTCCTGGCCAGCCCTTTCCTTTGCCCTGGAGAGTAACTTGGTCACCCACAGTATGGCGTGAACATCAGCCTGCTTCTGGGGACCAGCATTACAACCCAAACACCCGACTTCTCCAGCCACAAGGGCAAGAAGAAAAAGGTCACCATTCTTCAGTGGAAAGAAAGAAGAGTAAACACGGAAAACGGGAGAAAGAGAACCCTGGGAAGGAAGCGGAAGACCTGCCGCAGAAAGCCTGGCGAGGAAGCCAAAGGCGGCTCTGGGCACAGCACGAGGCCCCTTCGACGGCAGGGCAGCCACGCCTCGGGAACCCGAGCCCCCACTGTCCCACTGTCCCTCTGGCTGCTCCCGAAGCTACAGAAACCAAGATGATGACGTCGGGCTCCAGATTCTAAAGGCAGAATAGAGGAGCCACCCGAAAGGGAAGGGCGGAGTGGAAGGAAACTACCCAGCGGAGGCGCCCGTGGACGCGCCCGCACACGGAGCCCCCTGCGCTCCCGAGGAAGGAGCAGGCGCACCCGCCCTCCCCAACAGGGGGCGCTCCGCAGGGCAGGCCAGCCGGCAGCTGGTGAGACCCCGCCTCGAAAGGAAAAGTAAAAAGGGCTGGGGGTGTGGCTCCGTGAGAGCAGCCCTGGGCTCAGTCCCCAGTGCCCAAAATGAGGGAAAAAAGTAATATAAATAGTACGTCTATCTATATGTATGTATGATACAAAGGGAAAGTCTGATGATCCTGAACGAAGATAGCAAGGTAAATGCATGAAATTTGCATAATTACAAAACATTGCCGAAAGATATCAGCTTCTACCTAATAAAGACGGTACTACACACATGAGCGGGAGGACTGATTAGGGACTAACTGCAGTGACAGGACCCTGGAGGGACTGGGCAGGGCTGAGCTCATTCTGCAGTTGTGGTGATGAACTCAAACGCACTCCTGAGGATGTCAGAGGAGGCGCACTCACGGCTGTGCACCAGCCTATGGCAAGTATTCCTGGGAGGAGTCACCAGAGCTGTAGCAGAGGAAAGCAGGGAGGATGTGGGAGACACAAGCACAGCTTCTATATTTGTTCATGTTGTAATCGAAAGCATCTACTTTATAAGATTTGCCAAAGCATGGGGGTAAGCATTCAGGGGTTCAGGATAATACTGTGCACCCTTTGGAGCCTGGAATATTTCAAATGCGTGCAATTTCCAGCGAGCAACCCTCCCGTGAAGCTGAATGAAACCCTAGGCAATCGGGAGCCCCATCCTGTGGGGAGTCAAGTCTCCATAGTTTCTGGAATTCAGGCCTGGGAAGGCCTCTCTGCCTCTCCATTGAGCTGCGGCCACAAGGCTGGGGTGGCAGCACCCTGTGGAAGCTGGAGGAGGCAGGAGGTTCTCCAGGCAAGCTCCTTCCCCAAAGCCCACGGCCAAGTGCTGAGGCAGCCTGCAGTCAGCTCCCCAGGGAGCAGCACACGGGATCCTCACTGCCTGCCCTCAGCAGAGCTCTGAGCCGCGGCTGTGGAGAAGGCTGGCACTGCCCCTGGCCTGGGTCCTGTGGTTCAGTCCCCAAGACTGGAGTGCAGCTCTGTGGGAGAGTGCCTGCCTAGCACGCAGGAGGCCCTGGGTTCAAGCAGAAAACCACCTAGCACGCAGCCCTCCGCTCTTGAGCCTTCTGAGTTTAAGGAACAACTGCTATGTGACTAGTGTCCCAAGCTTAGTGTTTGGACCTGTGTGGAGAGGCTGACACTGCCCGCTGACTGCTGGATTAATCTGCTTCGTCATCTCTTGGGACCCGTATTAAACACTAATTTCATGCTAACACATAATGTAATCAAATGTGTTTTGTGCATGCTGATCGAGGCTGGATGGCTTTTTTTTTTTTTTTAAGTGAGAGCAGTACACCTAGGAGTCATCGAATAAAACGGCAGTAAAAGGAGCAGTAAATGTCTTCTTTGCTAATTAAGTGTTTATGGAATCCTTACACTG
Organism: Marmota marmota marmota; assembly: GCF_001458135.2. Classification (NCBI taxonomy): domain Eukaryota; kingdom Metazoa; phylum Chordata; class Mammalia; order Rodentia; family Sciuridae; genus Marmota; species Marmota marmota. Next base: position 3,757,400 of record NW_026000224.1, on the reverse strand, counting down.
TTCTTTATGAGGTAATAGCCTGGATCCAGGGTGGATCAGCTCTGAGGCCCCCAGCTGTGTTCTACACCTTGGAAGGAAAAGCACATTATTGCCCCATAAAACAGCTCAGAGCCATTGCTGCTAGACTCTGCGTTGGCAAAAAGGGGAATATCTAAGGGTCAGTGCCCCTCCCCTCCACCTAGGCCTGCAACTATGCTGAGCAAGGAAAAAGAAGACGGCGAGGAAGAGGGAAAAGAGGCCGGGGGCATGGTCCTGTGCTCTGCTCCAGGTCTTCTTTCCTTTTTATTTAGGGTTTAAAAGCCACATGAGCAGAGAGACCCAGTTGGTGTTAGGAATTTTGTTAACAAGGTTTTCGAAACCGAGAGCACCTTGGTTAGATTAATATTATATCAGCTGCCACCAAGCTGGTTTTGGTACCTAGACCTGATGTCATGAAATGATTAACCTGAAATAAAATGATAGCACCTCCAACTATGCTGTGCAGGGCTCAGTGAGTTCTGGCTAATTGTTTGGATTAATTTATAAATGCGGAAATATAAATTGACATGTTTTCAGAAAAGGGACTAAAATGAGTTACATAAAAATGACTCAATAAAAATGCACGTGCTGTGTAGCCGCACAGCTCTCACAGAGCGAGCTGATTGGGGAGTCCGCCGCAGCGGGAGTGCTCGCGGGGTGGGTCCTGTGTCCAACTCCAGGGACCGCTCCCTGCTGCAGCACTCCTGTCCCCACTGCAGGCCCAGCACCCTGTGGTGCACACACAGCCAGTCTGCCTCTCCTGGTGGGGGCTGAACCCCACCAAGTCCCACACCCTGGGCCTCACTGGCTCTGCTGCTCCAGAAGAGAAGTCCAATTCGTGCCTTCAATAAATGAACTTATTTGGGGACACATTGGTCATTAAGCAGTGGTAACAGAGCCTGCTATGCAAATGGAGCTAAAGCAGCCTTTTGTGACTAAGTTCTACTGCCCAGCAGCTGCCCTGGGCCAAGAGCTACTCATCAGAGCTGTGCAGCCCAGGGAGGCTCCCAGGGGAGGACGACAGGCTCTGCAGACATCCCTGAGGCATCCAGTTTGCAGCCCTCTCCCTTTAGTGTCCCCTCCAACCTGGAAGTGAATGAATGAGCACCCACCACTGTGGTCTTGTGAAGAGGTCAACTCAGCACAGTGGAGCCTGCCTGCAGCCTGGGCACACCAGGGAGGAGAGCAGGACTTCACCCTGACCTCAGCCTGGGCACACCAGGGAGGAGAGCAGGACTTCACCCTGACCTCAGCCTGGGCACACAGGGGAGGAGAGCAGGACTTCACCCTGACCTCACCATCCAGGGAGTGCTGTGGTTTCTTTCCCAGCACATATATGAACAGGGCAGTGCCCGCCAAGGCCCTGTGATAGGCACAGTCCCAGGGTGGTGCTTCAGCAAGAGGGGCCTGGGGGAAGTCAAAAGGTCATTGGAGTCATGCCCCTGCAGGGGGAAGTGGAGCCCTGCTCTCAGAATCTTCTTTTCTCCTTCTTGGCCAACTAGGGAGCAGTTTGCTATGACACATCCTCCCACCAGGCTGTGCCCCCCTCTCTGGTGGCCCAAACCAATGGGGCCACCTGATCTGGAGCTGAGACTCCGGAGCTATGAGCCAGGCTGGTGCTGTCCAACTTAGTTGTGTTGGGCCTGTCATTGGGCGACACAAAGCTGACTGACACAATGACGTGGGCTTTTAAAACACGCGGTCCAATTCTGCAAAGGGCTCCGTTTAACTTGATGAAACTTATGAAAGTTGGCCGATCCCCTCACCTCCAAGGCAGCTGTCTGGCCCACTCTGGAGACTCTCAGGGAATCTGGGGTACACTAGAGTGTGAACACAGGGCTCCCTTTCTCTTGTAGATACCTCCCGTGGAGAACGGTAGACCACAGGCTAAATCTAGTTTTAACTTTATAGAAAACCGTCAAACTGGTTTCTGAAGCGGCTGGACCCACCCGTGGTCTCCCTGGTGAGGTATGAGGCTCCTGCTGCTAGACACCCTGGCCAGCCCCCGCCGTGAGTGCTGCTCGCCTGCTGGGCTTGTCCTTGCGCACCTGAGGTGGAAGCTGGTGCTGCGCTGAGAGGCACCTCTCAATGCCCAGCCGTGGTGAGCACCCTCCCCGTGCCCCTCGCGGCCGTGGATCTGTGTGGAGATGTTGTTTACTTACCGTTTTACTTTAAGATTTCCTAAATAAAGGACTTTTATCAGATATATAATGTGTACATATTCTTTCTTATCTGTGGTCTTTGTCTTTTTCTTTCCTCCCTCCCTCCCTCCCTCCCTCCCTCCCTTCCTGGGTGTTTTAGCAAAGATTAAGTCCAAACTAAATGTCTTTTCTCTTATGGATCATGTTTTTTTTTGTTATGCCTTAGAACACTTATCCCAATTTTTTCCTATGTTTTCAGAACATTTGTTTATATTGTGTTTTTATTAAAATTTAACAGAAAGATCTTATGTTCTCTTTTAAAAGTTTTACAGCTTTTGTGTTTCATCTATTTTGAGCTAATTTTTGTTCAGATACTAAGTATGAACTTAGACATGTTCCTCAGCTTATTGAAAACGGTATCCTCACCCCACTGAATTTTCTTGGCATCTCCATAAAGACTCAGTGCAGAGGGGACTCCACAGACTCCTTCCATCCTACTGATCTCTGTGACTGACTCAGGGATACCTCCCAGTCCTCCTTCCTGCAGGAATTAAGTCTTGGATCTGAGTAATGAATCATCCATTTTTTGTTTGCTTTCAAAACAGTTTTAGTTCTCTAGATTCCTGCACTTTTCCATATGGATTTTAGAAAGAGATTTAGGATAGCTACAAAAATAAAAAATAAATGACCAGTGGGGCTGGTGGGCTCTTTGCACACGCCCCGGTCCACCCGCGAACCTTCCTTCTGTGCCCGTGGTAGGTGGGTGGGGGATTTTGTAACACACCCATTCCAAGTTTGTCAATCTTTAGGATAGATTTCTTTGAGATGGCTCCCTGACATTTTCCCCTTAGGCAACATGGAGAACTGTGTTATTGATTGATTATCAAATGCTAAAAACGTACATATTCTTTCTTATCTGTGGTTTTTGTCTTTTTCTTTCCTTCCTCATAAAATTTAAGCATGTCAGGCTATAAGATTTCCTCTATGCACCACCTTAGCACATCCCATCAAACCTGATATGTTGTATTTTCAAAATTGTTTAGTTTAAAATATTTCTTATTCCCTTCGGGAATCTCATGAATTATTTACTTTGCCAATAGTTGTGATATTTTTCATATTGGAAAAGGAGTCTTGCCAGATACCTCTAATTATTAATTTCTAGTGTATTTCTGTATCTGAGAATGTTCTTTGTAAGATTACTATTATTTGACATGTCCTAATTTTTTTCTTTGTTTTCCAGAATATTGTCTATCTTTGAGAATGGCTTCTGTGTACTTGAAAAACATACGTCTATCTTTAATTGTTGAGCAGAATGCTCCAAAGTACTCAGTGAGATACGTTGTTTAAGTTTACACCAGGTTTCTGACAGTCCTCCGGATTTTCTGCCTGGTGATTGAATCAGTTTTAGAATTCTGCCAGCATCCTCTCAATTATCCTGCCTTCATTTCTCCTCTTGCTCCTTCCCTTTCTGCTGAGGGTGTTTCTGGGCTCAGTTGACAGTTACATTTCCTGTGGGACCATTGCCTTTTCCTGGAGAACTGGTGGACCTCCCCTGGACACCTGGTGGACTTCCCCTGGAGACCTGGTGGGCATTCCCTGGACACTTGGTGGGCTTCCCATGGACATCGTGGAGACTGGGGAGATTCTTGGCCATCTGTGGAGCTCTCCTCTCTACTCTTCACAGCTGCCTGTTGTGAACTGTGCCTGGCCTCAGTGTGGCCTCCCAGGGCTTTGTGGATTGGCCTTTGCTGGCCTTCTGCTGTCTGTTATGCACCTACCTACCTTTACCTTGTGACATCTTCATTGCTGTGGCCTGGGCTGCATCCATTGAAAATGTACAAAGCCAGGCAGATGGAGGTCCAGTGCCCTGCCTCTGGGCATCTGCCCAAGGCCTCTGAGGTTGAAACCACTTGCTTCTTGGGGGCACAAAAGCATCACTAACCCGTCAGATCCTGGTAATCAAGGACACGTCCACACCCCATGTGCTCTGCCCTGTCTGCTGTGTGTTGCAGGGTCTCAGGAGGCCAGGACTGCTGCGGGAGCCTGGAGTGGGTCAATGCCCACGGTAGGTCCACAGCAGCCTCCCGAGGCCTTCTGCTCTGAGGGGCTGTGTGCTTGTTTCCATTTCTAGGATTGTGTTCGTGGCTTCTGCCTCACTGCTGTGATTGCCTGTGGGTCTTGCAGGCCGTCTACCTGTCCTGTTAGTGCCCTTGACATTTTAATCCTTGATGCTTCAATTCCTCCTCTGGTGGTATCAACAGTCGGGCTGGCACCCACGGGTGGTGGCTGGCTGTGGGGCTGCTGCTCCCACCTCCCTTTGGCTGGCCCATCGTGTCTTCTCTGTCTTGGAAACTGAGCATCTTCGTGCCATGGAGATGACTACCTGCTTTTAGGTCTGTGATGGACTCGCCTGTTCTTCTCTAGGCCTTCAGTGCAGCACGTGGTGCATCCCGTGGGTCTGTGCCTTGTTGGTGCCACGGCTGCAACAGCACAGTGGTTCCTTATCTCAGGATGGGGCTGGTTTCAGGATTTCCCAGTGATGGATGTGTCCTGCTGACAGCATTTACCCTGGGTAACTGGAAGGTGAGTGTGTGCGCGTGTGGCCGGTGAGGGAGGCGGGGGAGCAGAGCAGGAACGTCACCTCATGCTCACAAGGTGCCAAGTGTGTCACTTACACCTGCTCAGAGTTCCATAGTGTCCATCACAGCCATTGGGGTGCTGCCCCTCTGAGGCACTGAGCTCCTGACTCTGAAACCGGCTGCCTCTCACGTAGGACACCTTGCAGTACACACCTGTGCACGTGTGCCCACATCATCATGTTCCGTGGTTTTCAGTGGCTCCTTACTCGGCAGCTCTCCGCGGACCAGGACTACTTGGTAAAACCGCCACAAGTTACGGACAGTTACTACTTTTAAACCCTGCACACGAAGTTCTAGAGTTCTAAAGACTAGATCTAAAGTTCTCTTATCTGCAAACATTTTAAAAATTTTAACTATATTTAAAAATTTTTCCCCCTGACAATTTCTAATGTTTACAACATTACAAGAAAAAAACTGTTAAATTCCCAAACAGAATTTACTCTGAGATCTGGCTAAATAAAATGCAGATGAAAGGATAATAAGGCAAATCTTTATGAATCAAGAAACACTTAGAATTGTAGTGACTAAAATCACAGCCTGGACCCTTGAGGCTCAGACAGCAAAGTGCACTCCCTGGCCTCCGTACCAGGAGGGCAGTTGGTTTTAAATCGTGACTGGGGAAAAGACGCAGGCGGCCTCTCTGCTGGAACTTGGCACTGTCTTCCCCAGTTCATCTCCCAACTCCGCCAGTGGAGAAGGCTCTTAAATCACGGCACTTGCACAGAAGCAATAATTGAATCCCACACAACAAATGCTTCAACCAGCAAATTCCCCTGCACTGAAGTGAATGCAGACGCGCCCAGCGCAGTGCTGAGACAAAAGCAGAACCTCAGAGGCATGCCTGCCTCGCCTCGCACACCACGGTGTGAGACTGCTGCTGTGGCCCTTCAGAGGGATGTGTGCACACAGCCCTTGTACACATATGGACACATGTGCTGAGTGTTGTATACATAAAGATTTGAAACATATAATGTGCACTTGAGAGTATGTCCGTGAGCATGTGGAATGCCGAAGCCACAGAGTACTTAACAACACTGCAGCTCAGAAGGGACGGCCACCCTTTCCGTTGTGTGCGCCCTGTCGAAGAGGAGGCCAGCTGCACCTACAAGGCTTGCATGGGTCTCGCGCAGAGTTAGTGGCGAGAGCGTTTTTAAACTATGGACAGAAGTGGCTACTGCTCTATGTCGTTAGTACTGAGAGGAAAGAAGACCACCTTGAGAGAGAGCCGTGGTCCAGCTTTGGTTCTGTTGATGAGGAGCTGAGGAATACTGAGCCCACCTTTGGGACCTTTTGGGCTTCAGTTACTGTCTGTGAAGTGAAGACACTGGAGATGATGATGGAATCTGGACTCGTGGGAGGGGCTCTCTAAGGGTGCGGGAGAGTGGCTGGATGGCAAGCCTGGTCAAGAGTGGATGCCCCACAGAGGCGCAGAGGCAGGAGGCTCCTCTGCAGCCCTGGGGCCCTGAGCTGGGCGCAGCTGGCCCTGTGAGGTGGCAGCAGAACTTCAAGGAAGCCTGCTCTCTCTCTTGTGATGTCAGAAAGCGCACTAGGGCTCCAGGGGACTGAGAGCAGCTCAGTGCTGTCCTAACAGGTGCAGGGGGGTCCCCAAACCCTCCCGCCCACACAGTGACTGGCCACCAAAGATGCCGTGGAGGAAAGACACAGGGAGGCATCTAGACCTGGACTGGGGCCGCCACAGGGTTCCTGGGGACCACGTGTGCCTAGACAATGGCAGGTAAGTGGGAGAGTCACAGGCCGAGGGCAGCAAGAAGGGCCCCTCATGCTCTCCACCAGTGTCTGCAGCCCAGGCTTGTCTACAGAGGGAACCGAGGCAGGAGGAGGAAATCTCACAGAACGCACCTGCAATAACACGGGTGTCGACACTGTCCCACGCCGAGGCCTGGAGAGGTCCTTAGATGTGTTCCCGGTGAAGTGGGAAAAGCGTGCTGTCGGGAATGAGAGAAGGGGACACTGCAGCCGAGCAACAGGAGTGGGAAGACGCAGGATCTGCACTCAAACACGCAGCATGAGACAGACACCCGTCCACACAGGGCCGTGAGGGAGTGGGGGGCAGAATGGAGGGTGGTCAGGAGGGTGTCGGGATGGGAGGAATGAGAGAGACCCCAGAGGGCAAGCAAAGGGAGCTACAGTGTGCATGTCACTGGGACCCCTGGGGGGCACAGGGACTCCCACAGGTGTCCTGGGATGTACACGTTGCTGCAACCCCTGGGATCACAGGAACTCCCACAGTTGTTCTGGGATATAGGTGTCACTGGGACCCCTGGGGAGAGGGCACAGGAACTCCCACAGGTTGCCGCAGCCTGGCTGCAGCAAACTAATGGGGGTGGGGAACGAGGAACTTGTGTAGGTTGATACAGCAGGAGTGGGAGCCGTTTATTGTAGGACAGGAGGGGTATATATACATAACTAATTACACACAGCTTGTTCTTAATTTACATAAACTAGGCACAGCAGTTAGTCATTAAGGAATCTATCATCTTAATGGCTCACTGGCATTACTTCTCAAACCACTCCCTCTGGCAAAATGCCAGGCACCATCTTGACTTGTTTACAGACCCTAACAACAGGTGTCTTGGGATGTAGGTGTCACTGGAATGGAACCCAGGGCCTTGTGGATGCTAAGCAAGTGTCTGATGTTTGCATTCCAACCCTATTTCTTTTTTAAAAGTTCTTGAATTTCATGGGAGGGTCCTGGTCATTCACAATAGCTGGGTTCATTTTGACATGTCACACATGCATGGGGTTTGCTCCGTTCAGTCCCTGGTGCCCCCCCCCACTCTTCCCTCCCCCCGGTGTGGTTCTGTTAGATTGATCCCACGTTTCCTCTCCTCCCTACCTCTCCATCTCCATCTTTCTTCTTCTTAATGATATTCAACCCCCACCCAATGTTTTCCCTTATTTGGTCTAATTCCACTCAACCCTTGAGTCCAGCTTATTTCATTTAGCATGATCTTCTCCCTCCATCCATTCACCAGCAAATGCCACTATTTCATTCCTCTTTAGGGCTGAGTAAAAGCTCCACGGTGTGTGTGTGTGTGTGTGTGTGTGTGTGTGTGTGTGAGAGAGAGAGAGAGAGAGAGAGAGAGAGAGAGAGACACTTTCTTTACCCACCTGTCTGTTGACAGGCATCTGGGGTGATTCCATAATTGGCTATCAGAAACCGTGTGGCTCTCCACACTGATGTGAGTGTGTCACTGTAATATGCTGATTTAGTTCTTTAGAATAAATACCAAGGAGTGAGATAGCTGGGTCCTAGGGTGGATCCATTCCTAGTTTTTGAGGAATCTCCATGTTGTTTTTCAGAGTGTTTGCAGTGATTGGCTGTCCCACCAACAATGTATGAGAGGACATTTCCCCCACATTCTTGCCAGCAATTACTCTTTGTCTTCTTGATGACTGCCATTCTGACTGGAGTGATAACATCTCAGTGTACTTTTGATTTGCATTTTCCTTGTCATTAAGGATGTTGGACATTTTTTTCATGTATTTGTTGGTCAATTGTATTTCTTTTGTGAAATGTCTGTCTAGATCATTTGTTCATTCACTGAGATATCTGGGTTTTTTGTTAAGCTTCTTGAGTTATTTATAAATTCTGAGTATTAATCCCCTTAAGATAAATAGTTGGCAGAGATTTTCTCCCATCCTGTATGATCTCTCTCTATGCTCTTAATCATTTCCTTTGCTGAGCAAAAGCTTTTTAATTTAATGCCATCCCATTTATTGATTCCTGGTTTTGGTTCTGAGCTTTAGGGATCTTATTAAGGAACACTCCACACCAATATGGTGGAGTGTTGACTCTGTGTTTTCTTCCAGCAGCTGCAAACTTTCTGATCTAATTCCTAATCCTCTGACCCAGTTTAATTTGATGTGTGTGTGTGTGTGTGTGTGTGATATTGGGGATCTAACTCAGGGCCCTGTGCATGCAAGGCAAGCACTCTACCAAATGAGCTATATCCCCAGCCCCACCTAATTTGATTTTTGTACATGGTGAGAGACAGAGATCTGCATTCATTCTTCTACATATTTATATAGAATTTTTCTAGCACCATTTGTTAAAAAGGCTGTCTTTTCTCTGACATGTGTTTTTGGGACCTTTGCAAGGATCAGATGACTGTATCTGTGTGGCTTTGTCTCTGTGTCTTCTATTCTAATCCCTTGCTGTTCATGTCTGTTTGATGCATGTCATGCCGTGTATGTGGCTGCAGCTCTGTGGTGTGATTTCAGATTAGGTATTGTCATATCTTCTGCATCACTCTTCTTGCTCAAAATTGCTTTGGCTATTCTGGAACTTCAATTCTTCCAAATGAACTTTAGAACTTTTTTCTAGTTCTGTGTAGAATATCGTGGGTATTTTGATGGGGATTATACTGAATTCATGCATTGCTTTCAGTAGTCTGGTCATGTTGACCATATTAATTCTGCCTATTCAAGAACATGGGAGAGCTTTACATCTTCCAAGGTCTTCTTCAATTTCTTTCCTGTGTGTTCTGTAATTTTCATTGTGAGATCTTTTACTTCCTTGGTTAAATTAATTTCCAAGGGTTTTTATTTTTTTTTAATTTACTTTTTAGATTACTATAAATAGGATAGTTTTCCTGATTTCTTTCTCAGCAGAATCACTGTTGGAGTATAGGAAAGCTCTTGATTTATGAATGTTGATCTTGTATCCTATTTCTTTGCTGAATACACTTATTAGCTCTAGAATTCTTCTGGTGGAGTTTTTGGGTCTTCTACATATAGGATCATGTCATCAACAAACAGAGATAATTTGAGATGTCCCCCCCACCCCAATTTGCATCTGTTTAATTTCCTTTTCTTGCCATGTTGCTCTGGCTAGTGTTTCAAGGACTCTATTGAATAAGTTTGGTGAGAGTGGACACCTTTGTCTTTTTCCTGATTTTCTAGGAAATTCTTTTAGTTTTCTCTGTTCAATTTGATGTTGTTTTTTGGGTTTGTTGTATGTAGCCTTTAAGATGTTGAGTTAAATTCCTTCTATCTCTTGTATCACCAGTGTTTTTAACCTGAACGAGTGCTGGATTTTATCAAAGGCCTTTTCTTCATCAATTGAGATGATCATATGATTCTTGTTCTTAATTTTACTTAAGTGGTGAACTACATTTATTGATTTGTGTGTGTTGAACTAACATTGCATCCCTGGGATGAAACCCACTTGACCATGATGTATTGTCTTCATGATTTTTTTTTTTTAATGCAGCTTGCTAATATTTTATTGAGAATTTTTGCATCTGTTTATCAGGGATATTGGTCTGTGGTTTTCTTTCCTTGATATGTCTTAGGTGTTAGTTTCATAGAATGTATTTGGAGTGTTCCTTTCCTTTATAATTTCATGGAATAATCTTTATGGAAAAACGACTTTAGTAATGTCAAGGACCTTTTGGCTATAAAATTCTGAATTTTTGGAGAATAGACAACTCTCAAGGTTAAATGTATATAGTCAGAATATAAGAGAGGACCCGTGGTGGGAGGACTCTCAGCTGAGCACAGAGCTCTGAGGTTACGTGGTACTCATGGGGTGGCGTGGGTGAGCACCGTGGGACCAGACGGTGGTCCCAGGAGGTGAGGGTGCTGGAGTCTGCCCCAGAAGAGGAAATCACGCAGCACTACCAGAGGGTGAGTTTGATTTCAGTGGTGACTGAGTGAACTGCATGACCTTTGCTGAGGATACCGGCATGGATTCACATCTCAGTGAGGACAGAGTGTGCATCAGTAAGATGATGAAGGTGCTTGGCTTGCTCTGCTGGTACCTGGTGGCTGCTGGCTCTTACTGAGCACAGAGTGAAACTGTCTCGAATGAATGAAGAAGAAAATGACCAAAATTCACAGTATTAATATTCTATAATGGGAAAACCTTTCACGCTTCTATTTCCTATTTGGAGGATTTTGAAGTGGTATTTACAGTGCTGAAGGGTTCTTGGTCCTTCTGGATGCACTGTGGATAACATCCATCCGCCTCTGAATTCTTCCACTTGCATCCCGTCTCCCAGGGTTGGAGCCTCTTGCCTCGTGCACTGTAGTCTGTGACTGGTCACATGCCTCTGCCCATGTGCTGTCCTTTATTGGGAAGAATTCTTTGGGCCAACTGGCTGGTGTGGAGGCTTGTTGGTGACAGTCTCTCTGAGTCCAGAGTTCTGTAAGGACCTGTTTGTCCAAGCACTGCCAGCACCAGGTGCAGAGCTGGTCACACATAACTTCACAAGGACAATGTCGGATGACCTAAAACACGTGCCTGGAAGTTGCTGTGGACCTGCCTCCTCCTGCAGACCCTGATCCTGTAGGCTGGATCCCTTTGCCCCTTGCACCGTGCCCTGGTGACTCCCTCTCTCTGACACAAGGCCTGGCGTGGCTAAGGCTGGACTTTCCGTTGCTGATAGTTTGCATAGGTATTTCATTCAGAAAAAACTGCCAGCGTATTCTTTTTTTTTTTTTTTCCAAATATATTTTGTACTCGAGGACTGTGGAAGACAGGGGACCATTATAAGGCATTATTGCTTCCTGGACAGGCTATTGGCATCCTGTAATTTTATTCCTTGAGTTTGGAGCTCAAAGTTGAACGTCTAGAGACTGATGCAGGGTAGGAGGGAACCCGGACCTCTCCATTCACACTTCTTCACATAGTGAAGCCTAAGAATGCAGCCATTCCTTCCAGTTAGGGGATTTCAACGCCCAGCCCACACCGTGGACACCTGTGACGCCTGCAGGGTCCCGGATACTCCGTGAGTCGCTGCCCTTCACTTCAGCTTCCATCAAGCCACCCCAAGTTCAGGAAGCTCAGTGTAGGTCACCTGAAGGTCAAGCAGCTCTTGGCCATAAAAATTAACAGAATACATTTGCATTACAGTCTAGTTCCTGGTCCTCCACTGGTCTGTTCCCTGTAGATGAGGAATGCTGGGGATTGCATAAAAAGTTAACATTCCAAGAAATACATTCTCTGGTAGAATCAAAGGGAGTTTGTTGAGTAAATTTGGTATCATGAAAACCACCACAAGCGCATTACAGAGCAGGTATCAAAAAGGCCACGTGTGATCCAGATGGTGTGCCTTGAGACTCAGGCCTTCAGGTGAGGGATGAGGGGACGAAGAACACTCCGCTGTGGGGAACAGCAGGAGGGGGGGGCCGCAGGAGTCGAGTGGCTCCCCCCTCTGAACACTGCTTAGAAGTGGGTGAGTTAGACCCGCAGCCTTGACCTGCAGGGATGGAAACTGAACGGCAAGGTCACATCCTTTCAACTGGTGTCACCGCAGCGCCCTGGACGTGCCCTGATTGGAGCATGACACAGAGGTTGGAAAGAGGAGTTTCCAGAGAAAGGAGTTCCCCTAAGCTTCTAAACGGTGCTGCGGACTTCCCATCAGCACCCGCACTGGTCAGGCCAGGCAAGGGGGATCGGACGAAGGGAGCCTTACTGGGAAGAAGCCCGACGTGCACGAGGTTGTGCTGCATGGAAGTGATGCTCTGTAAAAAAGCAAAATGCCGGGGACTGGGCAGCCACACAGCACCACACGCAGCGAGGGCCTGGTGTGGGGAGGCCCACAGGACACCGTGCCTGCGATGGACACCCTCAGCCACAGTGACCCCTGGGATGCCCGTGAACAGCTCAGGGCCTCCTAAGGAGCGTGGGAGGCTGGCTCCATGGTGTCCTGTGTTTCTACCTGGCCTTGTCCTCCCTCTGGGGCTGCAGGGTTGGAGAGGCTGGATCACCTGGGCGGTCAGAGCAGTGCTCTGTGAACGGGGCTGTGGCCAACACCTTGTATCGCTCGCTCTGACCCTGGTTCCACCTTGTGCTGGCCTGTGCCGGGTCCCGGTGGCCTGGCCCTGAGGCCCCGTTGCCTCATCTTCAAGACAGCAGTGGTGAGTGTGGGGGCCTCCCAGGCTCTACCCCCAGGACGGTGCTTTTGTAAGCGGATGGGTAGGCAGGACCAGCGGTGGCACGTGCTCCCTGGGCCACATGGGGAGTGAGCTGCCCTTGTCAGCCCCCTCTGTAAAGGCCCTCGGCTCCAAAGTCAGCAGCAGGCAGATGTCCAGTTTGAGACCAGAATCGGCTATTTTAAGACCTCTCATCTTGCAGCCTCTGAGACTCCTCAACCAGCTCAGGATTCCAGGCACGGCCCTCTTTGAGCCCTGTGATCACCGAGGAGTTGGGTGCAGTGTTTATGTGTCTAACTCACCATCATGAGCAGCTGCAGTTTTATTAGCACGGGACGTGATTGGATCACACATTATGCTTGTGCCACAGGACATTGCAGCCTACAGCTGTGTTCTTAAACCTGCCTGTGTATCCCAGCAAGCCTCCCCACCACCCATGCATGATCTCTGTCTTCCTGTTACTCGTTTGTGTTCCTCAGATTCTTTTCTAGCACTTGGAAAACAGAAAAATAATAGAAGAACTAGAAGTTTTAAAAATAGTCATTTGGAGGAAGAGGTAGAGTAGAAAGTGCTTCCCCACTTGAGGTGATCAAGGAAGTCAGAGCTGGGAGACGTAGGAGGAGGAGGGCAGGCTGACGGGGAGTGGGTGGCCAGGCTGAACCACAGACAGACAGGAGGGAGGCCACAGATCAGTGCCCCGAGGGACACCCACAGAGCCTTATTTATGCTACGTTCGCATTCACATAGCCATCACTGCCATCAGGAGATGCAACGTCCTCTGCTCCCACGCCAGTGCCCTCCTCCTGCCTGGGTGCCTGCTGGCCTGATCCTCTCAGCAACAAAACCCACCATCAGGCTCTGTGCCCATGTGGCTTCTGCTCAGCCTGAGGGGTGTGCCTTGCTGGACCTCTGACCCTGTGCCATGCTCCTTGGCATGGGCTCCTCCTGAGGTGTGCTGGGTTGCACCCCAGGGGCTCCCTATGCTCTGCCTCCTTGGAGGATGCTCCCCAGAGAGTGACAGTATTTCCACAGAACTTTTAACATCAAGGATTAAGGATATGCCAATTATGGCCCCCAGTACTTAAATACCTAGCTCTGTACATAGTGAGCATGCGGTCTCACAGACGTGTGTGAAGGAACCAACAAACAATAGCTCTGCTGTTTAAAGCACTCTGCACTCTGACCTCTTCTGTCCTGGTACAGAATCCAAGGCTGCACCTCAGCTCACAACCATCGCAGATCTTATGTCATCTGTTTTGCAAAAATGTGGGATGTGACCATATGTGAAGCTTTGATTTTTTAAAAAGAAGATTGTGTGAGTATTGTAAAGAGTCATTCACTACTAAACTATCATTGGTGTGAGATTAGGATGCATGGGACACTTGTGATTCACAGGATCCGTGGAACACGTTAAGGCAGTGGCCTGTGATGCAGCGAGATCCGGTGATGAGTACTGCCGCAGTCCGGCTGCAGCAAAATAATCGGGGGGGGGGGGGGACGAA
>NW_026000224.1:3742056-3742628 GCF_001458135.2 Marmota marmota marmota | reverse complement strand
GGGGAGGAGAGGGCAAGCAGGGGAGAGGGGAGGAAGGGAGGAGGGGAGAAGGGGAGAAAAACAGGAGGAGGGGAGAAGGGGAGAAAAACAGGAGGAGGGGAGGGGAGGGGAGGAACAGAAGAAGGGAGGAAGGTAAGGAAGGGAGGGGAGAAAGAAAGACTTCCTGATTTTTTAAAGCTATTCTCTAAAAGTTCTAGATTCATTTGAGTGTCTCCCCACCAAGAGGCCAGCAGAGCAGACTGAGGGGGCTGCCCACCATGGGAGTGACCGTCACCTCTGCTTGGGCTGGGCTAGAGAAGCTTCCTCCTCAGAGGGGCACCGTGTAAGGTCTGTTCTGCTTCTGTGCCCAATGAAGCATGCCACACTCTGACCCCAAAGCCACTGGGTGGATATAGTGTTCCCTCCAGTCCCCAGAGACTGCTGAGCAGGTCAGCACAGAGCGGCGATTCTGCAAAGCTCTCTGAAACCCTTTGAGGTCTCTGAGGTCCTTGTTCCTTGTTAGGTCTTGGTAGGTCTCCTGTGTGCCCCTCACATGGGAAGTGTGCTGGCCCTGCTGTACCCCCCCCCCCCCC
>NW_026000224.1:3735540-3739322 GCF_001458135.2 Marmota marmota marmota | reverse complement strand
CCCCCCCCCCCCCGCCAGATGCTTATTCCCCTGTGCCCTTCCACCTAATTGAGTTCCTCCGTGCACCTTACGATGGGGTCAGCCAAGACGGCCGACCAGAACAGGAGACCTCCTAGGACCTTCCATCCCTGCAGGTGGGTGAGGCTCAGACAGAGGGGAGATGGAAGCCCGTGGGGATGTTGGCCAGTGGTGGCCTTTCACCTACGACACAGATGTGTATATTTGGTTAGTTGTATCAATAATAAAGACATCATTGTTCTGGAGAAAACAGAGGAAGAACTGCATCAGGGGATCAGGAGAAATTTAAATGAGGTCATTCAGAGCCAGCTGTGGGTCTCTGCCCTCCACGGTGCCTCTCCAGGGCTTCCTCGCTCCCTTCTGTCTGTGAGGCTCTGTGGGTGGTCTGTGTGGCCTCTGGAGAGTCTCTAGTCTCTAGACTCTGGTTCCCAGTCCCAAGAAAGCAACTCTCCAGGAAAGGGGTGTGCCCGGGCAGCACCCATCAGGGCTCCTGGGTCCAGCGGTGGTCTCCACGGATCACAGGTGTGGACAGCTCCATGGTTTGTAAGATGGGAACAGGTGAGCTGGAGAGGTGCATATGGACACTCGAGGAGGTGGTCATCACCCTGTCCCTGTGTTCTCCATGAAACATTGCCCTGTGCAGGGCAAGGAGCCACACGCCCTCACACACTCCACTGCCAGCACTAGGCCAGGGTGCCCCAGCAGCTGCAGAATGGATAGAAACCGCCCTAGGATGTCACAGTCCATATTGGCCAGGTGTTGCCCACTAACTGACATCACACCGGAGCGATTCACAATTGCAAACTAGTGCGTGGTGTTCCCTACATTTGTGCCTTATGTACATGACCTTTGTAGATAAATTAACATAGAGTAACCCACATCTGATCAGAGCATCATGCTCTCCTAAATGGCTTCATGTTAATAAGTGGGATATGTGATAATGACTCTGTGACCAGAGGAACAGGCCTTGTCTGTGCCTGGACTGTGCCTGCCTGAGGGCACTGGAGAAGAGGCCACACCCAGGTCTGAGACCAGGTTAGGCTGAGACCTTCTGATCCTTCAGGCACACTGTAATTTTCTCCACCACGTTGTTAGTGCTGGTGTGACCCCGGCCCCGTGTTACTGCACTGCTAAGGCCGATGGCGTGCTGTGTTGCCTGTCCCTGAGCCATGGGGCTGGCAAGTGCTCTGACGTCATGATGGCACTTGTCAGCTGGAGCCAGGCAGCTTAGCAGCAAGACCCCGTCACTGCCATCAAGGCAGGCTTTGCCAGGAGGCGCTGGCCCTGGTGCCTGTCTTCAGGCAGCCGGCAGGCACCTTCCCAGCAGCAGGCTGACCCCGAGGGCCCAGGAACCTGGCTGCAGCACCCCTCTCTCCTGGGCTCTGGTGGCCCCTGGCACTCACGCTTTCCCATCCCTGGGCAGCAAAGCGGAGTCCCCTGGTCACCTTCCCTGGAAGCTTCCTTGTGAGCAGACACAGGAACGTGTGCTGAGGTTCGAGGAGCGGACAGGAGCCCAGGATGTGCACTCCAGCCCCACCCACCCGGCGGCCATGGGTCCCAGCTCCGAGGGTGGAGCCTCCTGGTTGTCTTAGTGCCACATCTTTGTAGGCCACCACAGCACTGTCCTTGCCCTTCGCATCACCGCCTACTTCCCAGGGTCGAGGGCCTCCACTCCAAGCTGAGCAGATGAGGGTCTTCCTGCTTCTTCCTGGGTTTCATGTTTGGCTGTTTCCTTTAACCCCTGGCCAAAGCCCCCAGTCGTCACAGTCAGAAACACTCGTCCTCATGTGACAGACCCCACTTGTCACCCAGCGCAGATTGCTCTTGGAGAAGCCATCCCCGCCCCTCCCCAGCCCGGCTCCTTTACCTGTAGGGAGTGGTGAGGCGCGGGGTCTCTGGAAGAAGGCGTGTGCCCGTCCCTGGGGTTTCCAGGAGCATTGCTGAAGCATGTCGGCATGTCCTCCTTCAGGTGTGCACAGAGGTGGCTGCAGCCACCACCTCTGGTTCTTGTCCATTCTGTGTCAAGATCCGAATTAGCTCCAAAGGCGAGCTGAGACATTTCCCCTCCTATTTTTTGCATTGATTTCTTTAGACTTGGAAGACCAGCCCACTAGAAACACGGACAGAGTGGAACAGCCCCAGGTCCGCCTCCCTCTCTGTCTTGGGAAGGCCTGTGCTGGGAGTGCCCGTCCTTCAGAACCTCTGCCCTCTGGCTGGACGGTCAGACAGGTCCAAGGACAGCTGTGAAGGCCGTTGGCAGATGTAGGCTAGTCCTAAGTCAGCTGGCACCTATCACCTGGCCCAGCCGCTGGACCCTGCACACAGGGCATTTCCTGCCCATGGTGGACCAGGACGGGGCACAGAGGACTCATGTGAGGAAGACACCACAGTCCTTGCTGATAGCATCTGCAGAAGCCTAAACTGTCCCCAAAGGACACTCAGCAAGGAAGCAGAACAGCACCCAGAACGGGATCCCGCCGACTCCGGAAGCCAGGCGGGTTCTCCCCAGGAGACTCCGGGCACATCCAGCTGGCTGGCCCCTGGACTTTGGCCTCTCGTATGCCAGACACAGAACTCAGCCCGGCTCCCAACGTTCTGACCAAGAGAACTATGTGCCACTGAAGGGTGATTTAGCTGCCAGCCCTGTGAGATGTGCGCCAAGCTCTCCTCAACTCACGGGTGGTGGTGGGGTGGACGCAGGTAACCTGTTTTAACCCTCTGTACAATGCTAATGCATTATTAAATGATAATTAAGTAGGTCTAATACATCTTACTATAACATCGACTATGTAATTTTGTACACATGTATATGTTTGTAAAAAATTACATTTTAAAATTTAAAGATTAAAATTAAATTTAAGAAAATAACATTTTGATAGTCTTATTTGTACCAGGTGGGTATTAGCAAAATTGTGGAATCAAAATAAGATGTGCCATATGACTGGCTTTGTGCCTCGGCCTCACAGGACTTCACCTGGACTTTGAGCTCTCCCTGTGAGGCCAGCTGGATCCTGAGAGGACTGGAGGCCGTCAGGGACACAAAGGCTCCTGGTGCATCAGGAGCACAGGGCAGCAGCTGACCCTCCTCAGACTTCATTGTGCAGAAGCCTGAACAAGCTCTTTGGAGGTTAAAAGGTGTCAGCCGGAGATGTTTCTGTTTTCCTCCATGAACTGAGTTTCCTCTTGGAGAGATCAGCTGTCACCAAGGCTAGGACCCGTTGGAGAGATGCTGAACAAGTGGGTGGCAGCCATGAGTCTTGTGGCCAGTGCCCTCCAGGAGAGAGGGTCTGCCACGGGTCTGCTTGGCAGAAAGACCCAGCTCCCAGCTCCTTCAGGTGGCCCCAGCGTCAGAGGCTCCGTTTGACCCAAGTCAGCGGAGCCTGGAGCAGCCTGCCTGCAGGGATGGGTGCGGTGGGCCACCTGTGGCAGTGGCCAGCCACGTCCAATTCCCCTGCCCCCTGTTTCTGCTTCCTCTTAGAGGACAGTCACCTCCTGCACCCTGACCTCCACCTCTCTGACTACTTCCACAGAGCCCAGCTGGGACAGGAATGGCCACAGCTGCTGAGTGGGCAGGTGACGGGAGGGCCTGGGGAGGGGAGCAGGGCAACCTCTCCCTTCTGGCAGATGGTGGCTCCTGTGGGCACTGTGCACCACAGCCTCTGCTCGGTGCCCAACACAGACCACTCTGCCCGCAGGCAATGAGTGCTGTCTGAGGTCCTGCTCAGCAGGGAGCCCCCCCCCCCCCCCCAGGGGGTTGCCAGGAC
>NW_026000224.1:3710065-3734886 GCF_001458135.2 Marmota marmota marmota | reverse complement strand
CGACAGGGGGTTGCCAGGACCCTGCTGGACACCCAGCTGGACTCCTCCTCATCACTGAGCTGGACGCTCACTGGGTACCCTCTCCCACGCGCCCTCTGTCCTGCCCCGGGTAAGCTCCGTTCCTCTCTGCTTCTGCAAGTCAGACTTCCTAGGGTCCACATGAGGCTTCAGCACCCCTTGTCCCCAAGCTCAGGACGAGAAGTGCTTTGGATTTGGGGTGATTTTTCTGATTTGGGAATATTTGCATAGACATGAGGAGATATCTCAAAGATGGACTCCCCGATCTAAAGACAACACTCACTTATGTTTTATATATACCTTATATATATACATATATTCTGAAGACAATTTTGTACAATATGTAAACAATTTTACACATAAAACAAAGTTTCATGGTGTGAAAAGTTCTCCTTGTGGCATCAAAAGCCCAGGTCTTGGAGCGTTTGGACTTTCAGAAGGAGGCTCAGCCTTAGATGGCAGATCATGCCGTGTCCTCTGGTGTCCTCTGGTGTGCCTGGCTTTCACTTAGCACAACCCCTCAAAGTCATCGGTGGTCACAGAGGACAGAACTCCCCTCTTTTCTGGGCTGAATGATACCTGCGTGCTGTGCTTTCTGCATGCCCTCATCTCCCAGTGGACATTCTGGCTGTCCATCTATCTTGACTACTGTGAAAAGCCATCTTGATACCTGAAAAGAAAACACAGCTGATGGTGGGATTGTTTTGCTCTTCATTATTTTGAATATGAGAAGCAGTGTGGACTCCGAAGTGAGCCAAGCCAGGCTCGGCCCTGCCAACCGGGGCCCCCTGTGTCTGCAGCCAGCCTCCACCCGGCTCTGTCCACCGGATGTTGGCAAGGCTCCCTTCCCTGGCGTAGCTGCGTACCTTGGAGACCATGGATCTGTGTTCTCAAAACTGAAGGGTCCAAGCCACCAATTTCCAACCAGAAGAAGTGCTCCGACAACGCCTCCTCCCGACTTCCACCCCTTATATTCTCATGTTTTTCATTCCTTTCTTTTTCCTGTCACTGCTGGGTCTCTGCACCTTCCCACCCCTGTCCCCTGGCCTCAGTGGGGGGACTTACTGTGCACAAAGAAGTGTGGCAGTGACTTCTAAACGTGGTGTGGAGCTTCAGGTGACTACGCAGGACAAAGCGGTGCAGCAGAGCCGGGTGCCACCTCGTTGTCTGCACACCATGGTGTTGTCCTGCCTGCTGGCTGAGGCGGGATGGACCTCTGTGCTGTCCTCGCTGGCTTCCGCCTCACCTGCCAGGCTCCAGGTCACCCTCTGACACTCAAGGCTCCTCGCTGTGACACCAAGGACACCACCCACCCTGGGACTCTGAGCACCAGGCAGCCTGGGCTTTCCTTAAGCTGCTCCTCAGGAGGCTCTGCAGATCCAGGAGGAGCCTGGTGAGTCACAGTGGAGCTAACAGCTTCTCTTCTCAAAATCAGCCTGAGGAGGTTAGACAGTCAGGGCAGAGCAGAAGACACGCAGCACAATCACCCCAAATGGCCCAAGTCCAGAGAGCACAGAACCTCCGTCCATCAGCTGGCAATCCTCATCAGGAAGCAGTAGGAGAGCGAGCAGGCATCCCCCAGGAGGGGATGTCCCTGCTTGGAGGAAGACCTGGACCACAGTCCTGTGTGAGAGCAGAGCGGGCGGACTGATGCTCAGTGCTTACCGCACCTGGCTCTTTGTGAGCGGGGGACATCCCTCTGGGTGCACAGATCTCGTGTGTGGTCCTGACTTACTGGACTTATGGAAAGAGGGTGCTGGGAGGGCAGCGAGGGCAGAGAAGGGGTGAGCCAGACCGGTGGCAGGAAGACCAAAGAGCTTCTTGTGGATGCAGGAAGCTGCGGGAGTTCTTATCTGGGGGAACTGAATGAAGTTTCTTGATGTGAGTTCGGGGTTAGATGGAAGGACAATGAGGACAGCAGGGGTCTGGGGAGCTCGGGATTCCAAGAAGCTCCTGTGGGGCTGGTGGCTGCACGTGGGCTGCTGTGGCAGAACTCGGCATGGCCAAGCAGCTCAGCAAGAGCAGGATTCCTGCTCACAGCCCGAAGCCTGGCCGTCCAGGACGGAGGCACCTGCAGGTCTGTGTCTGCTGAGGGCCACTTGCTGGGCACAGAGCCACCTTGCTCTTGTCCTCACAGGGTAGGAGGGGTGCCACATAGCTCACCACCTATTTTAGAAGGGCACTGACCCCATGCGTGAGGCTGCACCCTGATAAACTGGCCACCTCCCAAGGGCTCCACCAATCCCTCCCCCCCAAGACCAGGATCAGGTTTCAGCGTTTAAATTTCAGAGGACACAAGACTCAGGCCATAGCAGCGAGGGTCCACGTATCCCTAAGAGGTGTCTGCAGGGGCAGTGCTCAGAGTTGCCTTCTTCAGATCACGTCGACTCCACACGGAAGCCATCAGCTTCTTTTCAACTGTAAAAACAAATTCCAGAGGAGCCCCAACATGGTGGGTAAGAGAGAGGCAGCACTCTGTGTTGCTCCTGACCTGGGACTCAAGTAGTGGGAGTGACAGAGGACCCCAACAGTTGCTCCTGACAGGAATCATGGCCGCCCTGCCCACGGGGCTCCAGACCTCAGATTCAGAGCAGGACGCCTAACTGCTTGCCCACACTGGGCTCCGGGTGTCCCAGCAGGACCATGGACATCAGCACCGTGCAGGACCCCTGTGTCCACCTTCGCAGGAACTCTGGCCGCCACTTCTGTGTGGACCCCCATCTACCAACATGGGACTCACCTCAGTCACCTCCATTTTGGGACTCTGCGGCCAATGCCATAGTCCCTACCCGCGGTACCATGCCTGCACCAGGAGACATCACACAGGCCCTGAGCACAGCCGACAGCCACACACTGCGCCCCACAGAGCTGCGTCTCTGAACACATCACCCAATGCCCCCCCCCATCCAACTCCTCATCACTAAAGCAGCCGCCTCCATCTTGGGTCACCTTTATTGCCATCTTTAGTTGGGACAACTCCCAGTTTGAAACACCGGCTGGGCAGGTATATTGTAGATAATAATTGAACTCACCATTTCTGTATATTGTGACCAAACTGTAAACATCTTAATAGCAACTATTTGGTTTAAGGCTGTGTATTGTTTGTATTGGGTTCTGGTCACATTGTCCTTCACCTCAGAGGAGAGGTATTGGAACCCTATGGGGACACTATAAGCCTATAGGGTAAAAATGGTGACACCTCAGATCCGCAGTGCTAGAAGGGAAGACACAGGAACAACATGAAAAAACAAGGGAATAAAGTGCCCCAAACAAATCAAGATGCTACATTATTAGAATCCAAGGCCAGCACAGCAGAAGAAATGGCAGAGAAGGAGTTCAGGAGGTACATAATTAAAATGTTCTGTGAATTGAAGGATGATATAAGAGAGCAAATACTGGCAGCAAAAGATCATTTTTATAAAGAGCTACATAAGCAAATACAGGAAGCAAAAGATTACTTCAATAAGGAGATAGAGGTTCTGGAAAAAACAAACAAACAAACAGAAATCCATGAAATGAAAGAAACAACAAACCAAATTAAAAGCTCAATTGAAAGAATCACCAACAGATTAGACCCACTTGGAATTCAGAACCTTGGACAATGAAGACAAAATATATAATCTTGAAAAGAATGTAGACCACACAGTGAAGATGGTAAGAAACCATGAGCAGAACATTCAATAAATATGGGATAGTATAAAAAGACCAAATTTAAGAGTTATCAGGATAGAGGAAAGCATAGAGTTACAAACCAAAGGAATGAGCAATGTATTCAGTGAAATAATGTCAGAAAATTTTCCAAACATGAAGAATGAATTGGAAAACCAAATACAAGAGGCTTATAGGATGCCAAATGTACAAAATTACTGAAGATCCACACCAAGGCACATCATAATGAAAATGCCTAACATACAGAATAAGGAGAGAAATTTAAAAGCCAAGAGAGAAAGGAATCAGATTACATATAGAGGGAAACCAATTAGGGTATCTACAGGTTTTTCAACCCAGACACTGAGAGCTAGAAGATCCTGGAACAATATATATCAAGCCCTGAAAGAAAATGGATGCCAACCAAGAATCTTTTATCCAGCAAAAGTAAGCTTTATATTTGATGATAAAATAAAAACCTTCCATGATAAACAAAATGTTAAAGAATTCACAACTAGAAAGCCTACACTTCAGAATATCCTCAGCAAAATATTCCATGAGGAGGAAAGGCAAACTGACAATAAAAATCAGCAGATGGAGGTATTACACTAAAAGAAAAACTAATCAAAGGAGAAACTAAGTCAAGTTAAATACCAAAAATAAACAAAAATGGCTGGGAATACAAATCATGTCTCAATAATAACCCTGAATGTTAATCAGGGTTATTAACCAAGACATAGACTGGCAGATTGGATTAAAAAACCACCACCAACAACAACAACATAGAAAAAGACATCCACAGACTGGAGGTGAAGTGTCAGGAAAAATCATACCACTCATATGGACTGTGGAAGCAAGCAGGGGTGTCCATTCTCATATCCAATAAAGTAGACTTCAAGCCAAAGTTAATCAAAAAGGAAGAAGGACATTTCATACTGCTCAAGGGAATCATACTCCAACAAGACTTAACAATTAAAAATAGATATGCCCCCAAACAATGGGGCTTCTATGTTCATCAAACAAATTCTTCTCAAGTTCAAGAGTCAAATAGCCCACAACACAATAATTCTGGGTAACTTTAACACACCTTCTTCACAACTAGATAGATCTTCCAAACAAAAGTTAAAGAAATAAACTATAGAACTCAATAAATACAATCAATAACTTAGACTTAACTGACATATATAGAATATTTCATCCTTCAATGAGAGAATACACTTTCTTCTCAGCAGCATATGGATTCTTCTCTAAAGCAGACCATATATTATGCCACAAAGCAACACCTAGAAAATACAAAAAATTAGAGATACTACTTGCATTCTATCACTTTAATGGAATGAAATTAGAAATCAATGTTAAAATAAAAAATAAAAGCTACTCCAAAACCTAGTGTCTAAATAATATGCTACTGAATGAACAATGGGTTGCAAAATACATCAAAGAAGAGATTAGAATATTCTTAGATGTAAATGAGAACACTGATACAACATATCAAAATCTCTAGGATACTGTAAAGGCAATGCTAAGAGGAAAGTTCATTGCATGGAATTTATTCCTTAAAAGAAGAAAAAGTCAACAAATAAATGACCTAACATTACATCTCAAATCCCTAGAAAAAGGAAAAACAAATCAATACCCAAAGCAGTAGAAGATAGGAAATAATTAAATTAGAGCTGAAATCAATGAAATTGAAACAAAAGAAACAATTGAAAAAATTGACAAAACAAAAAGTTTGTTCTTTGAAAAAATAAATAAATCTGATAAACCCTTAGCCATGCTAACAAAGAGAAGGAGAGAGAAAACTCAAATTACTATCATCCATGATGAAAAAGAAAATATCACAACAGACGATACAGAAATACAAAAGATAATTAGAAATTATTTTGAAAACTTGTACTTTTATAAAATAGTAAATATTGAAGGCATCAACAAATTTCTAGAGTTATATAATTTGCCCAAACTGAATCAGGAAGATATACACAATTGAAACAGACCAATTTCAAACAATGAAATAGAAGACACCATCAGAAGCCTACCAAACAAGAAAAGCCCAGGACCGGAGGGATACACAGCATGCCCTTGACCTTTATTCTTCTGAAACAAGCTTCTTGTTAAAATTAATCTCCCAGGTTAACCTCTTATCCCAGGATGACTTTACACGTAGTTTTAAAAGTTGGTCCATCAGTCCAGCTGATACGCCCGTTACCAGGGACGAAGCACCCCAAGGCAAGCGTGTAAGGCAGGGTTTACTTAAAAAGGAGTGACACAGACTGCCCGGGGTCCTGGGCTCCACGAAGCCAGGGTGCTGCCTTTTGACGACCTTCGCGTCCCTTGTTCTCCTCCCGTCATCCTCTCCTTCCTGCCTGTGGTGACCAGGCCCAGGAAGGGCTCACTGGGATGGCCAACAGTGGGAATCCGGTGGGTGGAGGGCCAGGGAGGGGTGATCCCTGGGGAAGGGGTGTGATTAACACCCCTGTGGGGAGGGGCGAAACCTGGGAACGGTTACTTAGCAACAGGTAGGAGCAGGGGCCGGCCATCCTGATCAGCACGGGGGAAGGGCTCTGAAGGATGAGCACTGGATCCCACCGGTCCTTCTCTGCCTGTCCCTCAGGGGGCACTGAGTGGGAGCAAACGTCTGGTGCCCTGGTCTTCTACAGCACAGGACACCGCACCCTCCCCCCCAGGTGCCTGTACTTGGGAAAGCAGGGTCTGACCCCAGAGGCCTGGCTCGCTCCACCTGGGCAAGGCTTCAGTCTTCACAGATTCAGGTGTTGCTGATAGGAGAAGGCACAGCATGTCTGTCTGACGGCCCGGCAGTTAGTCATGTGATCGTGACATCGGGTATGGGTCAGAGGTGCCCAAGGGCTCCCACGCTGGCTGTAGGTACACAGTGCATTGGACATTGATGAGTGACCGTCCACGATCCCTTGCATGCCCTTGACCCTTAGACTACGTGCTGGGGCAGGGGTGGCACCACTGGCTTTCTGTACCTACCCACCAGAGCTGCCAGCCGTGGGGCCTGCTGCCATGAGCTTGGCCCTGCTCTGGCAGCAGCAGGAACTGCAGCTGGCCCACCTGCGGGAGCCCTGCTGGCTTGGACCAGTCTTGGAGGTTGGTTTCTGCCCCCCTTTTGACATGGTAATTGCTCTTCAGACCTAAGTACTAATACTTAGCAGTTATCTCAAATGTCAGCAAAGACAGAGCCTCCAGGTGACGGGTGCAGGGTGCCACACAGGCTTAGCAGGGGGAGGGCACAGTGTGTTGTGGGCAGCCACTCCCAATGCCCCAGGACCCCCTTCTTCTCCCTGAAGAGCCTGTGTTGGGGCCCACCAAACAGCGCTGACAGGGCTCAGCGGCTTCAGCAGCTCCGTCTCCCCAGGCCTCACCTAGGGCTTCCTACCAGAAGCTACCAGTTAAATGGTTTTCCTTTAAAATGTTAGGATTCCTGTTTTGCATGCAGCTACAGCACAAAATCTCCTTTTACACTGACAATACACCTTACTGGTCAATAGATGGCGAGCTTGCTACACCTAAATCTCGAAGTGTTCTTTATTTTTTGTTAGAATCACCATTGACATTTCCTCTAAAATATTACTTAAAACTTCCTCAAATTGATAGCATTTAGTTTATTGTAAGACTACCTGTTAATACGATTGCTGGTGTACGCCTTTAAATCAAATTTCTAATCTATAAGACACTGAATTTTGAAAAATGGAGTTCCCAGTTCAGGTAATCAACTGGCACATTTTAATGGTTAAAGTAACTGAGTTTCAATTCCTATTAAACTTCCCTCCCTTTCCTACAGAATGTGCTCTCTGAGTCACCCGACATACCATCCTGTCCCTCTGTCCCTCCCCAGGAAGCAGAGTTTGCAGAAAGGGAAGAAAAGGAAGACTGGCCTGCGGTGGCCAGTTTCTTCCACTCAGAGCGTGGCTTGGAAGTCATCCTCAACAGGATAAAACAGATGTGGGCAGCGGGGGAGAGGGGAAGGGTCCTAGCCTCCAGCAGGTACCATGACGGAAACCCAGGGGCAGGTGAAGACAGACCTGCTCTAATTCACTGTGACCAGAAATGCATTTTGCAGTTGAATTGTTTCCTATTTGGTTTGTTGGTTGCTTGATATTTTGACCTGTAAGAAAATGACTTTTCAATGCTTGTACAGACTAGTAATTTTGTATAAATGCTTGGTGGGTCCTTAACACGCAACTGTATCTTGAGTCCTGGTCACAGATCCAGTAGAACAGAAGGGATCGTGGTTTGTACATAAGACAGCAACTTGCAGCTGGAAAATGGATCGCGGCAGAGCACAGTGAGATAGTAAGTAAACATCCCTCTGGTGGGACAATAGAGAAGTGGGCTGGTACCTACTTTGGAATACTCCCGCACGCGGTGACTTGGAGCCACAGCTATGCTGGTGCAGTCGCAGTCCTGTGGTCAGGACAGGCACTGGGGCACCAGGGTGTTGGTCCCAGCTCCCTGGGTGGGAAAGCGCTGGGCGTCTCAGAGGCAGAGAGCCTGTCGGTTCCCTTCTCCTCCTGCACCTATGGGCTCTGGAATGCCCCAGGGCTTCCTCACTCTCACCCCTGGGGCCTGAGGGCTCCCCGCTCTCTCACACCACAGAGGCTCTGTAGGGTTGGGCTGCCAGGATGCTGCCGGGAGGAAGGTCAGGCCCCGGGAGACCCAGGCGTCATGTCTGCCACAATCAATTAGCCAAGAAAGGTCACTGAAGTAGCCTCAGCTCAAGGTCAGGAAACTGGATTCCTCTCCTTAGGGGGAGATGTAGAGAGGATTCGCTGCCAAAGCAAATATGCAAGAGCCAGAGCCGATGAGTTCCAATGAGAAGAGGGACTCTCACCCAGTGCTTTCAGCAACAGGCCTGGTATGAAACGGGCAGGAAGAGCCTTCTGCCCCGCTGTGCTGAGACCCCGGCAGAGGCTGCCAGAGGGAGCTCAGGGGCTTCACTGGGAGGCACCGTTTCCTCCTGAGGGTGGAAAGTGTGCAGGTTCTAGAGGGATTTTACAGTCACATCCAGGCAGACAGCACCCCCCATCCATCTCAGACTCGTCCCCCCTTTTCACCGATGGAATAGAAAAGAAGGTCCTAATTCGCCCAGACCATATCACTTCCCGGGACACAGAAACCTTTATTTTGCCCTTTTGCAAATAAAAATGAATGTGTGTCAATATTACAGCATCACAATATATGTTTCCATTAATTCATTCACTTTAATAATGAGAAAAATCTGACATCATACAGCTTGACTTCACCTATTCATATTTATGAGTAAATGGTTCTTTGGAGTTATATTTCCATAATTATCCTCAGCTCAAAGATCAAATAGATAAAACCTATAAAATCACAGTGTTACACTGGTCTCTAATTAGTGGTATCCCTTAAACCCATAGAACATAGTGGGCTACAGTGGCACACATTGTTCCTAAATCCCCAAGGAGCATTTGGTGGGGCAGCCCTGCTAGGAGACCCTCTCTCTCTTTTGCATTATCTAGAGTGGAATGTTTCTCAGCACCAGGTTTATGATGGATGACGTTCATATTTTATGGGATCATTTTGCCCCAAGTGAGGATTTATCAATAATGCTTGTCCTGTCTGGTAAACTCCACATTCCTGTGGGATGGCTTTGCAGAGAGCATTCTCTTAAGTGATGCTGAGAACTGGCTCTTCCTCTGATCCTAAGTGACCACTTGTCCCAGGTGGTTCTTCAGCAATTGAATGTCATGGTCAGTGCTGGCAGACCGTGGGGGGAAGGAGCACGCTCTCCGAGAGGCCCTCGAGCACGTGCTCCTCAGACAGGGGCAGCTCTGCTTAGCTGCAGGTTGGACTTGGGCACGGTGCAGTTCAAGGAGCCACACAGTACTCCTGGCGCCTGCAAGAATGAGCCTCTGCCCATGAGGCTGAATTCTGACCCAGGTCCCATGCAAGACCCTGCAAACCACATACTTCATAAAACCCTCTTGTTGTGGTCAGCTTTTCTGCCATTGTGACCAAAAGACCTGACAAGAACAATTAGAGGATGGAAAAGTTTATGTGGGGGCTCAGGGCTTCAGAGGTCTCAGTCCACAGACGGCTACCTCCATTGCTCTGGACACGCATCTCCAGAAGTGGCAGCAAGTGCCCCTCCCTGCACAGGTGTGAGCAGCAGGCCAGCTTCCCAGTGGAGTAAGCTTCAACTCTGAGTGACGCGATGGCAGCTGTCCCGTGGCCCAGGCGCCCATCTCAACCTTCTATCTTGTCTTTAACATTGATCAGGTATGGTGGATCAAAGTGCGCAAGGCATTCCACTGTCCTGTGTAACTAATTAAAACAAATAAAACTTACATATTAAAATATACATATTAAAATTGATTAGGTAAGGCATCTAATAATCTAAACGAGGGGTTTTTATTATAATAAAAATCCTCTCACCAGATGCATTTCAAGGCCTGTTAGGAGCACCGAGGGGGCATTTGACAGTTTTATACCTCCACAGTGCAGTGTAGGGCATCTGAGGCCGTCCACTCCTGAAGCTGACCTGCTCTGACATGGCCTTAGGTGGCTGTGGGCGGCCAGGGCCTCGGGAGGACGGGGCTCTATGCTGCTGCCCTACAGCCTCCCCATTTTCTCATCTTTATGAGTTTCTGCTTATGCTATTTTTTCAACGTGCCACAAAATGAGCAATGTAAAGATATTGATTACATTAGCTCAGAAACTTACGACCCTGTGCTAAGGTGCTAATTTGGATGGGAGAAGCCCCATCGTTGTCAGCATCTGAATAACGTGAGCATTCATCATTGTCTTCTGCGTGTGTGCGGCCTGCTGCCTGTGGCCGGAGAGATTCATATGCGTTATCCCATGGAATCTGCTCCACGGCATCTTCTCCTCTGTGGTTGTTGATCAGATTCTGCAGTGAGCTGCCGAGGCAGTCCCAGCGAATGAAGTTGTAAGTACCGAGGCTGGATTCAAACCGAGACCCTCGGCCTCCCGCGCACTGCCCACTTGGAATCCCGCCACCGGAGTGTTCAGGAGCCCTGCTGCCTGTCACGTCTGGCCTGCCATCAGGACCCTGTTCACACAGGGACGTGGACACCCTTGCTTCCGATCTGAGTGGTGGGACTTGACGGGGCTGTGGGCACGGCCTGGACACCCACACAGCTTCCACCTGTGCACAGCCGGGGGAATTGCAGGACAGTTTCCAGTGCAAACTGAGTATCTGAGGGTTTTCCACTTGTTTTCTCTTCTCTGATAATTTAGAGGCCCATTTAATTCTAATTTCTAAAGTGGCTTCCTTTTCTGCAGCATGATGGGAATGGGGAAAGAGAGATTTCTGGTTGGGAAGTATTTTTAATTTGGGTACATAAGAATAGAAATACAGTACGTATACCCAACTCTAATATGCATGATCTAGAAAGAGCGAGAAAAACCTATTCTTGTTGCTATAGTAACTAGAAATTTCTTTCAATATCTATTTTTTACACTGGGTTGAGGTGCAACAGCAGCCTTCCAGCGGGTTTCCCTGCCATAGAGGACTGGCCAGCGCCCGTACTCCACCCCACCCGGTGCTCGGAAGGCGCATGGAGGCCAGACTCACTCTGAAACGTGCCTGCACTTATTTCAACATGTTCAGAACACGTGGCCGCACCTGGATCACATGCAACAGCCACCAAGCTGCCTTCTGGGCTGCCGTGGTGCCAACGTGTGCCCTGTGCTGAAGCCTGGTCCCCTGGGATGGCCTGAGAGGTGGGGCTGTGGGCCGTGACCAGGCCATGGGGTGTCACCTGGGGAGTGGATCGTGCTTTTTTCGAGGGTGGGTTTCTTGTACAAAGGCAGTTCAGCCCTGCTGTGCCCCCTCTCCACCTCTGCCCTCTGCCACCAGGGGATGCATCCCAAAGGCCCTCACTAGGGGCGCCCTCAGTCCTGGACTTCTCAGCTTCTGGAACTGTAAGAAGTCAACCTTGTTCTATAAATCTGTGGCCTCAGGCATTCTGTCATAGCAGCACAAAGCACCAAGACGGAACCACCAAGAACACACTGGAGCCAGATGTCCCAGGCGTTGGGGCCTGCAGAACACCTAGGGGATGATGAGACCAACGGCAAACTAGGAGATGTGGAAGGAGATTTAGCAAACAGTGAAAACTGAGGACGGTTCAAAAGTGAAACAGTCACACCCGCGTCCCTTCATGCCCAAACACCTGCAGATGGCTGCCGTGTGCAAGGCCTGCGGGTCCCTGCTGAGGCTGAGAAGTGAAGTGGACAGGGCTGCTCCTGACCAGAGGCTGCCTCCGTCCCGGTGCTCCCTGTCCCTCCTGCCACAGCACAGAGCCTTGCTGAGGGTCAGAGCTCCACTGTCACCTCTCGGCCTGGGACCAGGTGCTCCTGGGCTGCTGTTCTCCAGGAGGACTCGGCCCTGCAGGCTCTGCTCATCAGTGAATCCTGATGAGGGAGAAGTCCCTCGTGGTGACTGCAGTGCCACGTCCTGCCACAGAGAAGCGGGAGCCCCACCAGCCACCCCCTGGGAGGCCACAGTGGCCCTGGCCTGTGCTGCTCTAGGGCCAACTGGCCTCCTTGAGGAGTGAGGGGCCGTGTGTGGCAGAGCCCTGGTGAAGGTGGGAGTCAGGAGCGTCTCTCCTGGGCCGCATCCTGGTGTGGCCATGTCCCTGGCTCACCCTTGGCATTGGCTAGCACATCTGGAGCACAGCTGGGTTCCAGGCCCTGGGCTGAGGGCCGGGTGGTCCTCCTCAGCATGGGCATGGCACTCCCCCCTGGGTGACCACCCTCTGCATACAGAGGGTGCCCGGCGTCGGCTGCCCAGCTTACAGCCTGTGGGTGTCCATAATTCCTGGTGGCCACTCACCCTGAGCCAGGGCCTGGTGGGCCTGCCCCTCCTGTGGTCTCTCCTCCCAGCCAGCTCTCCCGTAGGTGGTGAGGCTGAGCCACAACCCCCACCCGGACCAGCCCGGCTCCTGGGGGACACCCCGGCCCTGCCCTCCCGCCCTCCACCTGCACCTCCTGACCTGCACTTGTTCCTGTCTCCGTGTCCCTGAGCTCTGTCTAGGGCAGCCTGGTGTCCAGCCCCCTCAGGCTGGAGAAGGCCGTCTTATCTCCACCAAATCCCTACCCTGGCTTGTACACCAAAGGTCCTTCTTCAGAGTTCTACGGTCACCGTGCCCAGCTGCTAAGGGTAGATGGGGTCAGCTGGACGATCCAAACCAACCAAGAGGCAACAAAAGGGATGTAAGTTTTGAGTCTTCCCAGATGTGGCAGTGGGCAGGGGTCGGATGACACACAGCATGGGGCCCTCTGCACCCCTGCTCCACCCAGCTCTCTGTTCCAGGATCCCTCCCAGGGTAGCTCTGCCTAGAAAGCCCTGGTGTCTGTGAAACCCAGCCGTCCGAGCAAAGGCCCCGGGTTCCTGAGGCCCTGCCATCTGAGTGAGGCCCTGGCATCCCTGCAGCCCAGCCGTTAGAGTGAGGCCCTGTGTCCCTGAAGCCAGGCCATCCAAGCAAAGGCCCCGGGGTCCTTGAAGCCAGGCCATCTGAGCACGGTCCTCTGGATCTTCCCACTGCCAATGGCGGGCAGCGCAACCCAGTTCCCACAGCCGTCTGGCCTCCCTACTGAGGGGACTAAGGGCTCTTCCTAATACCAAAGAGACAATAAGAGATGAACAGACCCAACTCTTCTGTCGTCTGCCATGTGGAAAGTCCAATGAGACAGTGAATGGGGTCTGGGAGTCCTTTTGTTTTGATGTCATCGGAACATTCCAGAAGGTGCTTCCATGTGCAGAAGGAAGGGCTGGTGTCCCTGCTGCCTGAGGTGCCCAGGTTGTCTGTGCAGGTGACAGCTCCGTGGCAGCGCTGGAGGCTTGGCCCTCAGGCCTGGAGTCTGCCCAGGGTGACACTGGCCTTTCCCTCCTGGGCAGGTCTGGCTGCTCTGCCTTCCTGTGGTCACTGCAAACCCAACACCCTCACGGGCACCTTCGGACCATCACCCCACCCTGCCTCGCCTCTGAGGCCTGACTGGGATGAAGTGGACCTGCCGCCGACCTGGCTCCTGCAGCCGTTACCGTGGTAGTGTCCTTGCTCCTAGGTGGTGTGGGTCACCTGGACCTCAAAAGGCCAGCAAAGCACTCATGGCAGATTAGGGAGGGCCAGGCCCTAGGCTCTGGGTCCCCCAGGGTTTACCTACTGACATCCTCAGCCCCAGGGTGTTGTGCTGGGAGCCGGGGCCTTGGGGTGATCAGGTCACTCTGGGATCCATGCCCTCTTGAAGGAGAGCCCGGAGCCAGCCTCCTCCCCGTGAGGATAGGCCAGAAGCCCCCAGTTTGGAGTCAGAAGCAATCCTGTAGGAACCAGACCGTGCTCACCTCCACTTGGCCTGAGCCTCCAGAGCCCTGAGTAGGAAGCGCTTGCTGCTGAACCCTCTCCTGCTGTGGGCTGCCACGGCAGGCAGAGCTGAGCAGCCTGGCGGCCAGGTGAAAAGGGGTCTCAGGGACCCTGGGGTCTTTCCAGGTGAATCCTGGCTTCAGAAGGAGGTCAGCTGGGGCTGGGGAGCGCAGGATGGCTGACCGTGGAAGTGCTGAGGGCCAGGTGGGACGAGAGAACACCTCCTCCGTGAGCTGACCATGGTCAGGGACATGTGGCCCTGAAACACTCGAGCTGAAGGCCCTGGACGCTCATTCAGACCACCATGTTCAGCCAGTCGAGACGGTCAGTGCCCTAGCTAATTGTCTGTAGAAGGTAGTGTCCACAACTGGTTTTACACTGAGAAGGAGACTTCGTTGTCTCTCATGTGGAAAGGCATCCTGTAAACCTGAGGTCGATTTCTTTTTAATCGTACACAAAATTAAATTCCCAATTCCTGATTAAAAAATCTCTATTTCTATTAACTTGGGTGAAAATTTTTATTTGAAACCATTAACCTTGCCTGAAATGGGTGTTTTTAAGAAACAGTGGACCAAGGAGCTTAGGGGAAAAGCTAGCTGCATCGACTGCACTTACTCCATCCTCTCGCCCCTTAGGTTTTCCACGTTTCTGGCCACGAGGTGTGAGGTAGAGATGAGTCTGAGAGATTTAGTTTCCAGTGAGACCAGTGCCATTTCCCATATGGAGGGGCCAAAGCTTTGATTTTTTCCTTCTAATTTTCAGTTTCTTTTGTGGGTTTGTTTTTTTCTAAGTACTGTCTCTTTCTTTCACGTTAACAAAACCCAAAAGGGTATCAACCACTGAGTCGACTGAAGGTCTTACACAGCACATCTAGACGTGAGAACACTCAAGTTGTGTCCTGGGTCACGTGGGAGATGTTTTCCTAAGTATGTTTAAAGCTCTCAGCAAGCAGGGGGCAACGCTGGACAGAAAACACCTGGGAGAGAGGGAGCCGGCAGCCAGCTGGCAGTGCTGGCCTCGGTGACGCTAAGCTGCGGCAGGTGGGCTGGTGGCAGTGGTGGCGTCGGGGGCCGGGCACCAGGACTCCTCAGCTGCGTCACTAGAGCCCAGGGCTTTGCTGACTTCCCGCGATGGAAGCTGGTAAGGACTAAGGTGTTGTCGTGGCTCCGTCCGTCAGATGCTTCGTGCTCCGTGAAAGGAGAGGCCACCTCCGATGTGCTTTTGAGTGTCGTTCATGCTAGAGGAGGAAGGGGACAACTAGTCCCCATGTCCACCTACTGTCACCACGTGGGCCTTCTGTGCAGGGAGCAGGATCTGTGGGTTCAGGAGGGGAGCCGCGAGGGAGCTGTGGGTGGTGGTGAGAAGAGGGCACGACACGGAGGTGGGTGGGAGAGAGAAGGGCCGGGCGGGGGAGAGACCAGGGAACAGAGAGCCAGCACCTTGGCTTCCCAAAGAGCCAGCACGCCCGGAGGAGAAGTGTGGTGTCAGAGGGACGGAGAAGGTGCCACCCTGAAGAGCAGGCGGGGGCAGGCCACCCACATCGACACCTGGAGGACCCGCCTGGCCAGGAGTCCACAAGACCTCCCCCTCACGGAGAGACCCAGCGCCAGGAGTCCCCGGGGTTCCCACGCTGGGGGAGGAGGCGGGACGCTCTGAGGGCACCCTCAAGCTGTGACTCACAGGAGCCCAGGCTGTGCACTGAGTGGGTGACCTGGTGGGGCTCCTACCAGACTGCAGCCCTTTCCTTCTCCTCCCCAACCAGGCAATCGCCTCGGGAGCCGGGCACGAGGGTGCCCTTTCTCCCTGGGCAGCAGTCCTCCGACACCAAACAGAGTCAAATAAACGCACATCAAGGAGATCACACCCCGTCAACTGAGGAATCTCAATTTGGAACAAGAGAATCAGCGTCGGGCGGGTTGCCTCCTCGGAGTGAGCCGGTCCCACTGGTGATCAAGAAGCTGTCTGTTGGAAGCGCACAGGAAAGTCTGCGCCTCCTGTGCTTTCCACGTTCTCAGATTCTTGATTCAGATAAGAGTCCTAACGTGTACTATTTAATGGAGACATTCCAGGACGTATTTAGGTAGAAAAATCCACATTTTGAGGTTTGTTTTCAAACGTGCAGATGGATGGATACCTCAACCACGTTTCTGTGACTTATTTCACCACCTGGAGGCAAAGAGTCCAGAGCCTTGTGGTTGGTGTAGAGTGAGGCCACCTGATTTCTGACCACAAATATGTGTTAGTCCCTTTTTGTTGCTGTGACCAAGATTCCTGACGAGAACAGCCTAGAGGAGAAGAGATGGCTTTGGCTCCACTGCTTAGGGCCCGGGTGAGCAGAGCTTCATGGTGGAAGATGTGGCCGTGGAGAGCGGCCCAGCTCATGGCAGTCAGGAAGGAAACAGAGGGAGGGAGGCCCTGGGGACAAGATATCGTCCCCAAGAGGACACCGCCAATGACCGCCTTGCGTCCATGGCCCACCTGCTGCAGGTTCCACCGCCTCCCAATAGTCCATTCATAGTGGTCACACTTCAAGCAGGTCACTGCACGCCGCGGTCAGAGCCCTCATGGTCCGATCACTGGACACTGCTGCCTTGGAGAACAAGCCTTCAACCCATGAGCTGGGGCGGACATTCCAGGTCCAAATCATAACAAATATGGAAGGACAGGCACTTACAAAGGTGGACACTTCTCAGATATCCACAGCAGGAAGTTCCGGGCCCTGTCTCATGGGCCAAGCCCCATTCTGCCCCTCAGATCACACAGGAATGCCCTGTTCCAAGGCTGATGGCCCCAGCCGGGGCTCTCTTCTCTGACCTGGGCACCTGTCTCTTCGGGCAGCTCTAACTCCTTGCAGGCTCACCATCTCACAGCCGGTATTTCCACCACAGGGGATATCTTCTGAGCTGCCCTGTAGGGAGGACCTTCAGACGGTCATTTAATAACGAACACATTTGTGAGTCTGCGATGGTGGCACAGCATTCCATTTGCAACTTAGGGTCAGAGGCTGGACTGAGGGAAGTGGGGTCTCCAAACACCAGCATCAAACAGCTGTGCACCTCTCTTCACAGAAGGAAGGAGGACGGGCATGCGGGAGTGAGGTGTCACCTCTGCGCAGAGCGCTGGGACTTCCAGGACAGCGCGGCTGGCGCCTAGTGCCACCCTAGACACACAGGGTTAAAGGAAAGATCTTATTCTGAATTCT
The DNA here is from genome assembly GCF_001458135.2 of Marmota marmota marmota. Classification (NCBI taxonomy): domain Eukaryota; kingdom Metazoa; phylum Chordata; class Mammalia; order Rodentia; family Sciuridae; genus Marmota; species Marmota marmota. Next base: position 3,717,642 of record NW_026000224.1, on the reverse strand, counting down.
GCGTTCCCTGCCTCCTGGCAGCAGCCTGGTCCCCAGAAAAGCGATTGCCTGAGCAATCAGGAGAAATGGGTGCTTGTCGGAGCCTTTCTCTTCAGACCACACGCTGCGCTGAACAAGGGCCCTGATTTCATGTACATCAATGGCTTAATGGGCTTTATTTTACTTTGTATCATAAATAGACAGAAAATCAGAAAGCAAAGGAAGGTGGAGGAGACACGGACAGCAGGTGAAAGACAGCGTGCCGTCAGACCACAGGGGGCTTCACAGTCCTCGGGAATGGACCAGCCGGTCTGGGGGCACTCGGGCGGAGGGACCGGTAAATATGAGCTTAAGGCACATCAGACGGAAGCTGGCAGGCCGGACCTGGAGGGGTGCCCAGCAGGAAGACAGAGAACACTGTGTCTAGGTAGGTAGTGACCGTTTCTTTCTTTTTTAAATATATACTTTCATGTTTATTCCCAAAACAAGGGCCTTCTCTCACAGAACCACAGCACAATGGTCAACATGTTATCTGACGCAGAGGTCAACAGCCCACGTCCTGAGAACCACATCACGCCCCCATCTGATTTGTAGAGCCCACTCAGAGTGTTTTTAAGTAAGAACTAGGTTACACATGACCAGGGAGCAAAATTCAGATGGCAACGTTCATGAATTGGATCTACAGAGCCCTGCACACCAGGCTGCACAGAGGTTTCCCAGGCATTAGGCTGTGTGGACACTTCCCAGGCACCAGGCTGTGCGGACACTTCCCAGGCACCAGGCTGTGTGGACACTTCTCAGCCCTGCTCTCATGCTGCAAATGAAGAGCTGAGTAGTTGAGACAGAGCTTCTGAAGTTCTCTCATGGCCTACAGAGCCCGAGACTTACCTCTGGCCCTCTACAAAGAGTTTACAGGTCTCTGATCTAATCAACAAGCTACTCAAATTCTTCCAAGTGTCCTGCCACTGTCTTGATTTGGTCTAGAATCCAACGGAGTTACTTGACTTCTGTAGACCTCAGTTTCTTCTTTTGTGAAATTAGACATTTACAGTTCTTTCCCATTTGATTTTTGTGAGGATTAAATAAGCTACAGAACGAACCTAGTTGCCCTACAATAGATGAATGGAAGAAAACACGGTACATATACAGAGTGGAAGATTACACAGCCATAAAAGAGGATGACATTCTGGCCTTTGCTGGTAAATGGATAGAACTGAATAATATGCTAAGTGAAATAAGCCAGTCCCCAAAAGCCAAAGGCAGAATGCTCTCTGTGATATGTGGATGCTAACCCACACAACGGAGGGGAAGATAGAAATTCACTAGACTAGACAAAGGGGGATGGAGGGAAGGGATTGGGGGGTGGGAATAGGAAAGTGTAGAACGAACGGACACAACTTTCCTATGTTCATATGGAAACACAACCACTGTACCTCATAGTGCACAACCACAATAACAGGATCCTAATTGAACAAGTTATACCTAGAATAAGAATGTGTGTGAAGTATGTGAAAACACACCCTACTGTACGTATATCTACAAAGAACAACAGAAACCACCGATCTTCACAAAAGTCCAGTGGGAAGTGACCATTGTTCTCTTGCTACCCCCTATAGAGTGCTGGGCTTTCCTGTCTTCCTTGGTGCCTGTAACTGATGCAGCAGACAGGCCATGGGCCTCCCACTCCCTCCCTGGTCTTCACACTGCAAAAGGAGAACCCAAGAGATGCCATAAAGTGTCCAAGAGAATAATGATGATGGTTGAAATTGGGAGTAAGCCATCTATTACCTTTCCATCGCCCACCTGTCTTCCTATCACCTACCGTCTATCTACCTATGGACCTCTCCTCTCTTATCTATTCACCCTTCTATCATCAATCTCTCTACCTATCATCTACCATGAATCTATCCTCTATCCACCTATCACCTGCCATCTACCATCTATCCATCTGCATACCTATCATCTATTGTATATATATCCATCCATTGTCTATCCACCACCTACCTAGCTAGCTACCTCATCTATATGTCTATCCATTTATTATCTATTTATTCATCTATTATCCATCTATGCATCTACCTTCCTACCATCCATATCACCTACGTACCTATCATCTATTATCTATTTATTCATGTACCTCCCTCCCTCCACCTATTACCCACGATGTCTACCTATCATCTGTTACCTATCTACCATCAGTTATCCACCTGCCTTCTACCTACCCCCCCATTCACCAGAGCACGTGCTGATGCTGTCATCCTACGCCACTCTGATCCTGCAGACTAACTTCTAGTGGTCCCTTTCCTATGCTCACCCCAATTTCTCAACAGAAAAAATTTTAAACCAAACAAAAAGCACCTGCTTCCCATTAAGCTCTCACTGTGGGCATTGGAGACTTCCTTGTCTCCAGTCTGGAACACAGAAGGTGTATTTTTAGCACTGCCAGCCCACACTGCTAGGAGGAGCAAGGTCATTAGCATCCTCAGAGCCAAGCTAGCTTTCCTCTGGCTGATCTCGGTGCTGCCTGTGCGCGTCCTCCCCTTCAGGGACTCTGTCGTTTCCCCTGCTCCTGGGCTTCTGCCAGAGCCCCAGCCGCTGGGTGCACATCACTTCTCAGCTGGCAAGTGAGCTAAGTCTCCGTCCCTCCCCAGTCCCACGGATCCTGCCTGGCATTTTCTTTTCAAAGGCTGCCCTTGACTGTGGTTGGGATCAGGGTTCATTCCTGTCTTTTGCTCACTTTCTAATTAAACTGTTACTTACTTTCCTGTTGATTCTGACACACAGTAGTCGATGGAAGTGTGGTTTGTGGCACCTTCCCCAGGTCTCAGCGTGTGTTCCCAAACCTTCATGGGCTCCCTCACAAAGGAGCGTCCAGTTTTGACAAGGTCCAATCTATCAATCTTTCCTTCTTTGGCTTGACTTTTAGCACTGGATGGAAGCACCTCTCCCAGCCCTGGGAACATTTTCTCCTGGATTTATTTTTATAGTTTCAGATCTTTGAATTGAAGGATGTGATCATTTTGAGTCAATCTTTCTATAAGCTTGGTACCTGGTGATTTTTGATTGGATAGTGGACACTGGACACTGGTTTTCTAAACATATTCTTGGGTCCGGTTCCAGAGCTCATTGAAGACTTCCTGATTCTGATTATAAGAGTTGAGGTTTGACCCTTTGCAGGTGGAGCCCAGACACTCTTAGCTGTCTTAGATTAATTTTCCTTCCCTGTTGATGCTAGGTCTTTCTTCTTTCTCTCACCAATGCCCACGGACAGCAGTGGCTTCTCTGTGTGGAACAGGTGTGCTTCTGGCCCCGTGTGGACATGACCTGCTTCTCTAGTCCCTTCTGGTGGTCTTCAGTAGGAGCTTCCAGCCCAGGGCAGGGAGGTGGGGTGCCTCTGAAGGACCTTCCTCCCCTGTGCTCTCTCCTGGGACATCCAGCTGCCCACGTCTCCCAGAATTTCCATCCACCCAGGCTCAGGGGACCTGGGTGCTGCCTGACCACATCGCCCTGCAGACATGGACCCTTTCTCTCAGCAGTGAGCTGTGGAAGGCCCGTGCCCACACCTGGCTCCTTCTCTCTGGGGCCTCGGATTGCCTTGCCTGCCCTGTGTCTGGGAACGGCTGTGTCAGAAGCTCTGTCCAGTTTTCACGTTCTCTTGGGGGGGGGGGTTGGTTTTCCTGTGGCACTTGCTGGAGGCTGGGCTGGGGCTGGTTTTGAACTCACACCACTGTGGAAAAGGACCACAGGCTGCTCCTGAACCAGGGCAGGAGCTCCCATGCTCCTCACCCTGCGTCCGTCCCGAGATCAGTCTGTGACCCTGGCCTTCGACTTGGAACCCACAGACAATGGGAACCCATTCTCTGTCCCCTCCACCTCTTCTCCAGGCTCCCAGTATGCTCATCGGATTCGTTTCCAGGGTATCTTTAAGGTCTCCTTTTGGATAAACGACTTTAAAGACCACCGGATACTGGAGACGTGTCCTGGCCCCAGGCGCCACGGTAGCACTGCCTGTGTCACCGACACGCCTGCTGATGCCCACGGGTTCCGCTGTCCGCCTCCTGCTCTCCACACTCTGTCCTCCTCCTCCTCCTCCTCCTCCCCCTTCTTCTTTTTGCTTTTTCTTCCTTTANCTCCTCCTCCCCCTCCTCCTCCTCCTCCTCCTCCTCTTCTTCTCCTGACTCAGGTGTGCTGCCCTTGAACCTGATGACACAGGCATGTCTCCCTCTGCCCAAGGCGGTCCTGTGCCCTCTGGGCGGGGTGTGGTCAGCACCTGCAGTTCTTTCCTCCTGGCGCGGGATGCCCCCGTGTTCCAGCTCCTTGTCACTCTCGCGGGCTGGGTGTCTCTCCTGGGCTCTGTGGATGGCTGGTGTCCCTCCTGGGAACAGGCTCACTGCCCCCTCCCTCTCCGAGGCTGAGGTGGGCGTCCCTCTAAGTTCCCACGACCCGGTCGGGTTGCTTCCCCTGGCAGAGTCTGTCACGTCATGTGTGACTGCTTTTCGTCATTTGCTACCTTCACATTAAGCTTTTGAGCCTGTCACGCTTTTCTGCTGTGCTTTTCTCCAAACGCACATTTATTTTAATGCTGTGCTTTGTATTTTGATGTATTTCTGGTGTTTCGTCTATTAATTGCATTTGAGCCACTAATCCTGATAGAAGCAATGATTCTCTCTTCTTGATTTCTCTAGGATGTATTTCCTAATTTTAATCTACGAGGTAATTAGTTTGGAAGTTCATTTTCACGACAGAAATTACTTGTGTGTGTGCTCTTGCTGATCTCTGTGCCTTTTCCTCCGCTCTCTCCCTGCTGGTGGGTCTTTCTTTGCATCTTCCTGTCTTCTCTTGGGAACGCCCTGGAAGCACACTGTTCTGGACCCTTCGTCCTCTTGCAGTCTCTGTGCACCTCCCTTTCCCTGTGCCCTACTCTGAGCTGAGGCCCCTTGGGCTGGGTCCTCTGGGGGGCTAAGCTGCATGGGCAGGTGTGGGGCAGACCTTCAACACTCATGTGCCCACAGTGGTCAGTCCCCTCTACCAAGATGTGACGCTCTCTCCCAGGTCTGCAAAGAGTCTAAGGCTTGTGTGCTCACATCCACCATCATGTTGGCCCCTCTGGATGAGCTCCCCTCCCACCGGAGACACCTCGGGGAAAGCAGGCCCCCTGAGGAGCACCAGTACACCTTTCTCTCTTGTGTCCGGCAACATGCATTTTGCTCTTTTAAAAAGTATTCACTGGACAAGGATTATATATATCCAGGGTGTACAGTGTGGTGGCTTGGCACACACACTGTATAGAGGTCATCACCATGTGTTAATCAGCACACCTGCCACCCACATGCTGTGCCATTGCTCTCCAGACCGTCTTCCTCTTGTAACTGGACCCTGGTCCCCTGGGACCCACCACTCCCCACGTTCCCCAGCCCAGGAGGTGGGGGCTGACCCTGCCTCTGCTCCTAGAGGTTTGCAGCTCTTAGACGCCACGTGGAAGTGAGGCTTTGGCCCACTCGTCTCTGCTGCTGACCGAGTCCACACAGCGCGTTGTCCCCCAGGCTAACCCACACCCTTTCCAGGGCAGGCTTCTGCTTTTGCAGTGGCTGAATGGCACCGCACTTATTTTTTGCTACTATGACAAATAGTGTTGTATTGTTTTAATTTGATATTCAGACGCCCATTGCTAGAGCGCAGAGTACCGTAGATCTTGGTCTGTTGGCCTTGCATCCTGTGACCATTCTCACTGTTTATTACGCTGGCTCGAATTTTTGTAGACTTATAAAGAATCATTGTAGAAAACCTCATTGTCTGTGAAAAGAGACAGCTTTGTTTCTCTTGGGTGAAAGCATTATGTTTCTGAATTTGTAGCTGCTGATCATCAGGTGGGGGATTCTCCTGGTTTTAAAAACTAGGCTGAGAGTTGTTAACCAAGTAGCGGTTTGACTTTGTCAATTAATTTCTGCAGTTTTTGAAATTATTATCTGATTTTTCATATTTAAATCATTAAAACGAGGAATTGCATTGTTAGAAATTAAAATGTTGAAGCAAACTTTAATTCCTGGGATAACACTATTCTATTACATGTGTCTGGATTAAAGTCTCCCGAGGGGTCTTCAGCCAATGTCCTCAGGAGCCACGGTGCACACTGTCCTCATGGGGCCTCCCTGGGTCTGCAGTGGGTGGTGCTGGCTGGATAGAAAGGGGCAGAAACAGGAAGCACTTCTGTTTTCTGAAAAAAATCTTAAGAGTCAATATTTCCCCTTTATATTAATTTTAGATCTCATCCAAAGGCCTGGAATCCTGGATTCTCCTTCTTTTTCTGAGCAAGGAGTCATTTTTGTTTGTCTTTGGTCTTACCAGAAGTGTGGTTACTGTGGTGGGTGTGGGCCCGGGCCACCTCTTCTTAAGTCCCGTGGAATTCATTCACTCTGGTTGCTGCGGGTTCATGTCCTTTAAGGCCTGGGGGATTGCTGAGGGTAGCATTTGCTGGTCATTTGTTCTCTGGCTCTTTCCTTCTCTGGGTTGGAAGGGCTTTAACCATCTTACTGTTCTTAAGCAGCGAGCTCCTTCATGTTTCCTGATTTTGTTTTCCTTTTCTGATCTCACGCTTCTCCTCCTTAAGCTCCTGTCTGCGGTCTACCTGCTCCCGATGGTCGGCCTTGTGCTCCCTCCTCATCTTCCTTAGGTCCAGGCCTGGGTGATGCATTGACCCCATGTCCCTCCCAGCACGGTGCCGAGGGCCAGGAATCCCCTGTGCCTCTCCTTAGGCAGCAGCCTCCGTATTTTGGTGTTTTTTTTTTAAATTTGCTTTTGGTTCAAACCTTTGTTGTTGCTGTTTCTTTTTGTCCATTGCCTGTTTATTTCCCAAACACCTGGGGACTGCTTAGACACGGTAGCCCACGACTCGTGGTTAGTTCTATTGTGTTTTGGGGACTTGTTTTGCTTACTTTTTCCTTCTAAATTATCTGATGTCTGCCTGTGGCCCACTGTAATGCTGACCTTCTCTAATGCTGACCAAGATGGCTCCTTGCCCTCTGTGCAGACCCTGCAGCCTCACCAGCCCAGCCCTGGCTTTCTCGTTCACAAAACCTCAATGTTCCTGTCGCCCCCTGGCACACAGACCTTCGGCCACGGTCCTCCCAGTGCGGCCACACTGATCAAGTCCTCCCCTGCCCTCCACCACAGCCGGTCTCTTTGATTGGCACGCTGGGATGGGTGGCCACGCCTGGTCTCTTGGGACCCAGGGCGGGTCCACTGCCCAAGACCTCCATCACAACCTGTCCCTGTTAGGACGGCCACTCCTCCCTTGTTTGCTCCTCCATCTCCTCTCTCTCATCATTCTCTGCCTTATACCAATCAGTTCTTTCCTATGACTCTGTCTTATCTTGGTACCTGACATTATTTCCAGGCTCCTCATGTTTTTTCAGTGGATCCCTCAGGGATGACAATGTCCCTTTTGAATCCCTCAGATTCTCTCCATCTACTGTGACGTTTCTCCATCACATGTCCCCAGTCTCTCCCTCTCAATATTTGCCTATTTTCTTATACTCTATATTTACACATGCTGCGAGCACAGGAACAATTGCTTCTCTCTCTCTCTCTCTCTCTCTCCC